>NC_052241.1:600000-1200000 GCF_013401445.1 Tripterygium wilfordii | reverse complement strand
TATCATAATCTCTTAAGAAAACAACATGATCTATCTTACAAACAAAACATTTGACTATCTTAATGTACGAGATCTTATACTTGAAGCCAATTGGCTAGTTTGACTTACATTGCATTAAACTAAATCTAGAGGAGTGATATTTTAATTATCTTACATTCAAATTAACATCTTTACTCCACAAGTGATACTTTTTTGACAACTATAAGCCAATTGCCCGTGTATTATAACTTATAAGTTAATTTTGTACATAAAAGACCAAGATAAAATTTTAATATCCTAAATATATCATAGATCTCTCCAAATGAATGTGAAATATTAAAGATAATATTGAAAATACTCTCCATTAGGATCTTGACAAGTGACAAAATATACCGAGCTACACATCAGGCGAGAAGTCTCCTCGGTCATCGGCCAATAGAGCATCTCGACAAGATTGAGAAGAGAGCATCTCGACAAGACTGAGAAGATAGCATATCAGGAAGATCAGGATGCCCATGTTGGGGCTTGATGACCGAGAAGAGAGCATCTTGACGTGAGACCTGGATGCCCCTTTGGTACCGATCGAGCATCGTCTTCGGAGACCCTTAGAAATCGAGAGTCTTGAAGGAGACCAACTTAACTTAGAAAAGAAATCATGATAGGATTCAACTTTTTGTAAATCCCCTAAGATTAGGGAGAAGAGGTATACTCCTACCAAAGTTAGAATTCGCTCAACTCATACAAAAGGGAATCTCCACTACAATTCAACAATCATGAACATGCCCTTTACTTGCTCATATAGAGAAAGATAGAGATTTGAGCATCGAGCACTCCTGTACATTTGATAGCTTACTGACTTGAGCGTTGGAGAAATTTCCCAACACACCCTCGCCCTCGAGACCCCTATGAGCTCACGTATTCTCCTGTGCAAGTCATTCTCAATAATATCATACACCCATATGACATCAGTCCTATCATCTTATACGTCACCAAAACCAATGATTGTTTTGGCCGTCACCAATTCACATTCCTATTTTTGAACTAAAGCAACATAATGTTGTGTTGATGACTTTCTTTTGTTACAAGAGACCTATTTTGTTACGAAAATCTCAAAACCAATGGCCAACCAATCTTTTTGCTCCCCTCGTAAGGGCAGAACCATGTTTCATTTTATGAAGGTGGAGGTCACTTATGTACTTTCACTTTCGTCTCTGCCATTAAGGCTCCTAGTGAGCTCCAGCTGTCACCCTTACCTCACCCTTACGTGGCTGCAACCTCCACAACCCTAAATTGCCAACTTGCCCCTCTCACCATCCGATTATTTATTTCATCCCCAACACAAATCTTTCTTTTTTGTGTATAAATCCAAAATGACCTTTTTTTTAAATTTATCCGAAATTTAAATTTTATAATTAACTGTCTTAATTCTAGTATTTTAATGTTAGAGGTTTTTTTAACAATAAAAAACCCAGTTGGTGAAGAGCTTTTAACAGCTTGAGGTGAGTAGATTCCTCAGACAAGGAAGGGAAACTGGTCGAACACAACAAGGCTAAGGTTTGGTCTTTAGGTTGGGACTTGGGTTTGGCCGTTTGCTTTCGTTCGGGAGTTACAAAAACAAGATTTTTCATTTTTGACCAGTTCGAAGAAACCCAAATCCATCTAATCAACTGCTTTTTAACGTTACTTTGTTTTAATTATTTGTTTACAAGAAAGAAAAAAATTTGGGGGAAGAAGAGATTGAGTCTAGTTTACGCAAAACCAGTCGTCCTTGTTCTCTCTCCCTTCCATCACTATAAAGAACGCACACTTTCCCTCTTCCAAAGCTACCCACAAACGCAAAAACCCTTCTTTCACAAACCTTTTCTTCCCTTGCGTTTTGATTTTGTTATTATAATTCTTTTTTGGGTCTCTTCTTTTTGTTTCCCTCTCTTGTTCGTGTTAACTTGTTGAACTCTAATGTTCTTGTGTTTAAGAATAGCTTCTCTGATGAGCTATAAGAGCCTTGAATGAGTTGCTATAGCAGGAGTTGAAGGTCTAATCTTTGTGGGTTTTGGGAGGAAAAGATGGAGAGGCTCAATTTTGTGAAAAATGGTGTGCTTAGATTGCCTCCTGGGTTTAGGTTCCATCCAACAGATGAGGAACTTGTGGTTCAATACTTGAAGAGAAAGGCCTTATCTTTTCCTCTTCCTGCTTCAATAATTCCTGAAGTTGATGTGTGCAGGTCTGATCCTTGGGACTTGCCAGGTTAGTGCCTGAGTTGAAGTTTCCATTTTTTGAGCTTAATTTGGGAAGATTTATAGGGGATTGAAATGGGTTTGTTTGTTTGTTTGTGTAGGTGATTGTGAGCAAGAGAGGTACTTTTTCAGTACTAGGGAGGCCAAGTACCCAAATGGAAACAGATCAAACAGAGCTACTGGTTCTGGGTATTGGAAAGCAACAGGGATTGACAAGAAGATTGTGACTTCAAAGGGTAATCAGGTTGTGGGGATGAAGAAAACCCTGGTTTTTTATACAGGAAAACCCCCACATGGTTCCAGGACTGATTGGATTATGCATGAGTACCGCCTTGTCAATTCTGTTGACACCCTGCAAAAGATGAGCTCAACCCAGGTGGGGTTTTCATTAATTTTGTTCAAATTTGTTATCTTTTCAGAAGACCCAAGTAGCAAAAATGAAAATTTTGTTCAATTATTTGCCTTTGCAGAGCACTGTTGTGCAAATGGAAAACTGGGTTATCTGCAGGATTTTCTTGAAGAAAAGAGGCACCAAAAAAGAGGATGAAAACGACATTGTGGGTAATGGAGTTGAGAAACAAGTACAAGCCAAGAAAAACAGGCCTGTATTTTATGATTTCATGGCCAGGGGAGGGAATGATTCAAATCTTGCTCCCTGTTCATCATCTTCTGGCTCCAGTGGAATCACTGAGGTCTCTTCTGATAACAATGCATCAGATGAACATGAAGAAAGCAGTAGTTGCAATAGTTTTCCTTATTTTAGAAGAAAACTGTAGCTTTGAAATTAAATTTCCTTCCTATCTTTACTCCTAGTACCATTTTCTAGTCCTTGTACCAGCAGCAAAAATAACCATCTGAGCAATCTACCGTTTGGTCCTTTTGTCTTGTCATCTTCTCTGTGATTAACAATGAACAGAAAGAGAGATTAGACAAAGAAGATCGGCATTAACTATCATCCCCAAGAGATCCCATCTTGTAATGAGTCCTGAAATTTCAAAAACTTTTTGTTCTCTTTACTTTTTTTTCTTGCATATATGCAAAGGTTTCTTAATTATACAAAATGAACTTTGTCAATACTTTAGAAGGAAGTTATTCTGTGACAGAACCAGAATAAGATTATGGTCCAAAATGTTCTGAATCAGAACCAAATTATCGTAACTTTTTTTTTTCTTGCATATATGCAAAGATTTCTTATTATACAAAATGAACTTTGACAATACTCAAAAGGAAGTTCTTCTGTGGCAGAACCAGAACAAGAATATGGTGCAAAATGTTCTGAATCAGAACCAAATTCTGTGATACTAAATGGAACAAATCTCCAAGGATATTGACATTTTTTCACAATCTTCAATCACACTCCACTCTTTTATACGTCTTGAAAATTGGGTCGAATCTTGTTTAGGGAAACAGACATTCTCTGAGTCATTTCCACAAACACTTGGTGTGCGAATTTCAACAATTTTTCTATACCTGTGCAAGAAAACTGCAGGAGTTGGTGGTTATATAGCTGTGAAGGAAACACGGTTAACTAGAATTTGAATTTGCAGAACTAGTAGGTGGTAGTAGAGGGACAATTATGGGTTGTTCTTGAGGGCCAAGTCTATAGAACTACTCCTGTGACTAGGGTTCTTACTTTGTCACCATTTCTTGTACATTCTTACAAGTTTTCAAGTCCTGCAAATGTACTCCAAACCCGCTTCTATATGAACACAAACAAAACTTTCTATGGGGCCGACAATCCTCTTATCCGAGCTGGTTTAACTGTAAGATTCGCCAACTATTTGGCTACTTTGACTTTAATTAACTCCAAAATGGTTTTTTAATCCAAATATAATATGCATTTTAATTATTTGGGTAGAAAGTTTTTATTAATAATTGTACTTCTAATACGGCTTAATCAAACAAGTTATGTGGGCACACATGCCAAACATGCAAAGGGAAAGACCTAGTTATTGTTTGTTCACCCATCACAAAATTAATAATCTAATTAAAACCCTAAAACAATTTATTAAATCATGATTATCATCTTTGTGCTTATATATAGTAAAAAATAAGGCTTGTAAGGTAGTTTTCAGCTTACATAACACTATGATCTCATATGAAAAAAAGTTTAAAAGTGGGTCCATCAATGCATGAGCCCAATAAATGAGTGCCAAGTGGAAGTTATTTATAGGAGGGACGGCATATTATATATATAATTGATTAACACTAGAATTGTTCATGAATAAATTGCTTATGATTGATAATTAGGGTCTACTCACAATGTCTTATTGGACAACTATGATTCAATTAATCTGCAACATCAAAGGTGTAGATGAAATGAAATTATGGTGGATTAGGGTTTTAATTATCAGGGTTAGAGGAGAACTAATCCGGGATTAGTATACTAAAAAAGAAGAAGAAACAAGAAGGCGCTGAATTGTGAAGAAAAATAGTGGGAATATTTAAAAAATTAGGAAGAAAACACGCCGACCAGAGTTCCTTGTGACAGTGGTTTAGATTACTTATATGGCCGTTGGAGTTCTTCACGTCACTTTTTTTTTTTAAAAATAAATATCACTTTCATGATTATTGTATTTTTAAAAGAAGGACCAGAGTAGAGATTAGAGAGAGAGCGTGTGCGGACCTGTTGATTCGAGTTTAGGTTTATATCGAATGTCCAAAGGAAACTAGAGAGAGCATTGCATCATATGAAAAATTTATTTGTGCATGGACATGATGGTCCAAGTTTAGACTCATATCCAATCTCCAAATGACAAACTTGTATATGTTGTTTATTGCAATTTGCGAGATGAGTTTTTGCTCAACCCAAAGTGTGTCAATACCATCATTCGTTATCTCCTACCCTGGGCCTCGAACCCAAGTTTTAATTGATCCATAGGGGTTGTGGGGTTTTTTCATGTAACTCGAGATTTATCAATCAGTTATTTGACGGCCAATTGGGTGGGTTCCACATAAAAAAAAAAGAGGAGGAGTGGATTGGATTTGTGGGTTGCTGACTTGGGCTTGAAATTGTCAAATCCGTGGGCAGCCCGTCATGGACCACCCAGGCACTCAAAAACTGGTATTTATTTTTGTAGCCTCACCCTGGACTTCTAGGTCAATGACAAGAACAACCTGTTCTTCTAATGGGGCATTCTGGGTCTCCATCAACATCATGGGCATTTATGTCATTTCAATAGACAATACTTTGCATAGAGGGAATGCATTTTATCAAATTATGTAATGTTGACCAGCTCCATTAAAAGCCAACTACTTCTCACAAGCTGTCTGTTTTTGAACAAAGTTCTTCAAGGAGGGTTGCTTAGTATCTCTGCAACAATGACATCTACATTATTTTTAGCCATACATAAGTCCTATGGTCTAATCTGATCTAACATAAATGTATATCTAAAGAAAAATCTAAAACAAAGATTACTATGCCCCTCAACGCCTAAAAAGGTCGTCCTTAATTTGTTAGCTTCAAGAGAGAAACTGATACTTGATTGCCATACGCAACGCGTTTGAAAAAAAAAAGTTAGATCTAGCGGTGCGTTACAATATCATCACATCACGATGAGTTCGAAACTGAAGCTGTAGAGACAAAGAGGATCACAAAAAATTCCTAAACCCTAAACTTACTGTCAAAGGAAGTATAAAAATATGTCAAGTGGGTAAGTTGCCCTAAGAAGTGGCAACTAGCCAGAACTACTCATTCACATCACTTCCATAGAAAATACCAAGAATTCTAAAATGAAAAAAATCTGGAATGATCATTATAATGATGCAACAACCTTAGATCATATGTGTGGGATGCAATGTCAATCACATGGGAGTAAGATGTTGTGTACAAAGAAAGAAGCAACAAACAAGTCAAGAATCTCAAATATGTAAGATTTTCTAGAAGTATATATCAGCCAATAAACAAAAAGACAATAAAGGCACACAGTTGGTTGACATATTATTGAGCTGTAAATAGTAAATGCAGCAAATGTGACAGAGCATCATAGGGATGTTGCGTGTGAATATGTCAATTCTACAAGGATGGCCAAGAGGATCTCCTTAAATTCTTAAGGGTCACAGTTAGGGGTGATAAAATTCTGTTCAGTTCGAATGATTGAAATCTGAATCCAAACAATTTTTTTGTTATGTTTGAAATTGGGTCCTAGTCTAAACACACAGGTATAATTATCTAAACCCTAACCCGGATTAGTTTAGTGTTCGGTTTACTTGTCTGAATTTAAACCAATCTGAATTAGGTCAATTAGGTATGTCCGAAATCCAATCCAAGGTAGGGTATGGCGTAAACACGTGATGTTGTCTGATCTGGAATCGACCAATAACCGATTTTTTGCCAGCCCTTTGACATATACGAAAGGAGAATTCAGGAAAATCTATTCTTGTAAGTAACTTCCATGATGTCAAGATCAGCTATACAAGGCAACAAGGAAAGAGAGTATGCAACCTTTCGGTGGATTTCTTGTCCATTTTTCCATCCGAACCAGTATTTTCTTTTCTTTTCCAAACAAGAATGGACCACAACCATCTGCTGACAAGATTCAGCATCATCTTTCCTATGTTTGGAACAGCATAGATTCCTTGTGAAACTATCCAAAGATTCTATCAAGTAATTACTTCACAAGACAAATATACTATGCAAAGGACAGCAAAGGCCTTTTGAAGGTTTTGTTTAGCTGAAAACAGATCAGTGCCAATTCCGCTCGAGCGCTAATGTTTCCGTTAGGGCTCACCTTCTCCTTGAATGTTGTTGATCAGTTTTGCTCCAGCGTAACTTCAATTCGCTCGAATATGGACACACTTGCTCATCAGTGCGCTCGAGCTAAATTTACCCTGTTCGAGCGGCTTCACTGCACAGTTTTCACAAAATCTTTAATTTCTCAATCGTTTGAGTTCCAATTAACAGAACATTAAATTCTACAGAAACTAAATATACTATACCATCCTGCTAAGGGATGGTCAATTCTTCACCATTGTTTGTTATGACTAGGCGAGAACCAGGTGATTAGGGACAAATTATTTGTAATTTTCAAACCAATAAAGAATTAAATTGCTTTAACATTAATATTGTACAAAATTAATTAATTAATAATATCGCTTTAGGGTTGCACCGTGATTAAATAAGTATGTATCAGGATTTCTACAGAATCGTGAAGCGGGCCAGAGGCCCATAAACCAAAGCCCACTTCTTGTTACTGGACTGGACTGTTTTATTGAAGGCCCCAAATCCTTTGACTCAAAACAAAACGATTTCACTAAAATTACTTGAATCTTATACATCCAACTTAACTGTTGTACTCAACTATTAGAATTCTAACTCAAATACTGGAATGACTGGGAAACTATAAAGCTGACAAGCTGTTTATTGAGAGATTACAGACTACAGAGAGTGGCAGCGTAGGGCAGGGGTCTGCGAAAACTGGAGTCTGCATGGGCGCATGCGTTTGGAGGTCAACCTTTTTTTACGCATGCTTTTATGCAAACAATCTACAGAGTGGATCGACGATTGCACGAAAAGCACGCACTACTTTAGAAGCTTAGGGCCGACCGAAACCGATACAGATGGTCCTGAACCCTGCCATTCCGCCGGACACCCGCGCCGCCCGATCAGAACCTGTGTTTTCTCCTCTTCCTCTGCACTTTTGTCTCTGCTTTAGGGGGAACATTAATATATACCCTTCTTCTTTTGGATACGCAGGTTTACTACTGTTTTACACTTCATAGTCCCAAAAAGTTTACTGGAAGACATTACTACACTCCGGCCATTATATCTTATTCACATAATGTTCACGTCATCAACAGTAAAACCCGACATTAAGGACGATACAGCCGCCTTCCCCCCTCCCCCTCCCCCTCCTCCTCACTCTCCAGACTCTGTCTCTGCCTTGTCAAAGCGTGGCCGTGTTACAATAACATGCTTTTAAACCTAATACCACAAGACAACAAACGGACAAATCTTTCTCCTTATTTACCACTCCATGCCTCCCCCCCCCCCCCAACTATCCACTCTCCCTATAAAACCCCATTTCACAACTTCATCGATCAAATCAACTATTCTTTATGTGAAGGATCAATTCATTCAATTAATTAAAATTATGAATTGCTATCAGGTAGCAGCAGAGCCATGGGGGTATTACTACATGACTCCTCCACCGACGTTCGGAGGAGGGGTGGAGAGCGTGGTGAGGCTGGCGGCGGAGAGTGCGGTGGTTATATTCAGTGTGAGTAGCTGCTGCATGTGTCATGCTGTCAAGAGATTGTTTTGTGGGATGGGTGTGAGTCCGACTGTGCACGAGTTAGACCATGACCCCAGAGGGAAGGAGATTGAGAGGGCCTTAGTGAGTTTGCTTGGGAACTCCTCATCGGTGGCGGCTCCATTGCCAGTGGTTTTCATCGGAGGGAAGCTAATTGGTGCAATGGATCGAGTCATGACTTCTCATATTAATGGGACCCTCATTCCTCTTCTCAAAGAGGCGGGAGCTCTCTGGCTTTGATTATATAATATTGTATATTTTTCCCATTTTTGTAATAAATTCTGAGGTTGATTAATTAGTTTTAGCTCTTCTGACTGTCATGGGATTTTGAATTTTTTGTGGATTAATTAATTCTGTGTTCTTCCCATGAAGAACAGCCAATCAGAGACTGCCACGTAAGGTATATATCCTAGAAATGTAATTTTCGGGGAAAGAAAGAATGGACCAAGAAAATAGGAAGAGCATCTCATGGGCTGTAGGCCCATTGTTGTTGGGCTGGATTACTGTTTGGGCTTTGATTATTTCTTCAAGCCCTGTGAAAGTTTTGTCTATTTCAGTGGGGAGTGGGGACTTTAACCCAAAAAATGGGAATTCAGACCACAAACCCATCTGACATTTGCCCACAAATTACAAGTTCTTTCCATTATTGAAGATGTGTGGCAACAAAGAAGAAACAACAGAAGAAATTAGTGCAGAACATCAACAATCTTTTCAATACTGTCATGGACCCCCTTCTGTTCATATATTGGAGATTAAATACAGCCTCCAAATCAAACCCACCCACTACCTGTCAATCACCTGCAGAAGCTGCCAAAAGGACTTCTTCACATGACTTTGTTTGTAGTGAATGGATTAAAACATCTTTTTCCAGCTCCTCTTTTGATTACAGTTGGTCCCTAACACCAAACACTCACGGGCTGCATTATATGGATATATCATATACTCTCCAATTATGCTCTCTTCATAGAGTCACAATTATAACCATTGATGCTTTCTGTAAAAGCTTATTCCCCTGTTTCTTCTTATGGATCTATCAATCATTCCTCTTGTTCTTCTTGCAACTTTGTTCTCACACCCGTTTTCTCTCTCAGCTCAAGCAACTAATCCCACCTCTCACATTACTGTCGTTGGCGCTGTTTATTGTGATACATGTTCATCCAATGCTTTCTCCAGGCACAGCTACTTCTTGCCAGTATTAGTATATATAGATAGTTTTATATTTAACTCTGGACTGTATTCTGTAATGCACTGTACAATACACTAGTCTAAACTCTGAGCTATATATATGTGTGTACTGTATTGGTTTGGGGTTAAGTCAATGAGAATACACTTCTTCATGGTATCGGAGCCAGCATCAACCACCTTCTAGGGTTTTTTTTATTCTTGCCATGGATCCACCCGCCGCCACCTCCACCTTACCTGCTTCTCTTTCCTCCTCTGCTTCCTCCTCTGCTCCCTCCCTTTCACCTTTTTCCACGATTTCTCCTTCACGTGGAACCCATTTCCCATCTGGATCGCCCTTTTCTTCCATGGGCCTACCTCCTGCTGTCTCATTCACTACCACTCCTCACTATGGATTCACCTTTCCACCCAATCTTCCCGGGACTTACTCTGCCTCTTCATTTACTTCGTTTGACGGTCTTCGTTCTCCTTCTCTCGCCCTCAATCCTCTACCCACTTCCTCCTTTGAGTCTTCCCTCCCTTTCTCTTATTCTATCCCAACTCTTACTGCCCCAAACATCACCAATATTGTGTCCACTCAGTTGGATACATCAGATGATTATTCTCTCTGGAAGAGTCAAATTCGTGGCCTCTTGATTCAACATGACCTCCTTGGGTTCATTGAAGGGACAATCCCTTGCCCTCCTCAAACTCTCCTTTCTGTTACAAATCAACAGGTCAGTAATCCTTCCTACTCTTTGTGGCTCCGCACAGATCAAACCATCCGCAACTGGATCCAAGCTACCTTGTCCAGATCTGTGCTCGCTGATGTTCATACACTTTCTACAGCTCGTGACCTTTGGCTCACTCTTCACACAAGATTTCGTGATGTTTCTATGGCTAGACAGCTGGAACTCCGGCAGAAATTTCACTCTTTTCGCAAAACATCCCAATCTGCCCCTGCTTATTGCAGTGAAATCAAAGCACTTGCTGAACAACTCAGGGATCTTGACATCACTATTACCGACACTGATCTCATTGCTCAGGCTTTGGCTGGTCTTGATTTAGACTACAAGGATTTTGTCACCATGATAGCTAATCTGGAGGGTACCATTACCTTTGAAAATTTTCGGCAAAGATTGGTCGCTTATGAGGATCGCAGACTTCGTATGGAAGCTATTTCTCCTTCATCAACTGAGCAAAAGGCTTTGGTTGCTACTGGCACTGTCTCGTCCTCTGAGTCTTTTTCTTCGCCTCGCGGGCGTGGACATGGACGCCGTGGCCGAGGGCGTCGTGGTCGTGGTCCTGGACACTCCTTTTCTTCTGGTTATGGTGGTCGCAATTATGGCTATCAATTTTCACGTGGTTCTGGTCGTTACCAACCTCACTCGTTTCGCCCCACGGGTGCCCCCCAAGCATATACTGGTATTCTGGGTCCTTCTCCGTCTCCTGATGTTTGTCAAATTTGTGACATTCCAGGCCACCGTGCAGACCAATGCTATCACCGCTATAACACTGCTTGCACTCCTAATGATCTTCCTAGGTCCTTTGCTGCCATGTCTGTTGGTGAAACCAATGACTCCTCTTGGTATCCCGACTCTGGAGCCTCAACTCATATGACTCCCCATGAAGGTAATCTTTCTACTTCCTCCAATTATTTTGGTTCTAACCGTGTCCTTGTTGGTAATGGTGAATTGCTTGAGATTAACAAAACTGGTTCTGCAACTCTTCACACTCCCACCAGACCACTCCATTTATCCAATGTATATCATGTTCCTCGATTATCTCATAATTTGTTATCTATCAAACGTCTTTGTTGTGACAATAATTGTGTGGTCATATTTGATGGTAATTCCTTCTGTGTTAAGGACAAGCTCCAGGGGACAACTCTTCTCAAAGTCACCGGTAGCGGCGATCTTTATCAAATTCCTTCCACTTTTGTCAACAATTCAGCTTCAGCCCTGCTCACTACCAAATTCTCTGCTCCTATTTGGCATCGACGTCTTGGTCATGCTAGTCACAATGTTTTGCAATCAATTCAGCGCATCTGTCCAACATTAGGCATCTCCCCATCGGCTACTAAATGTCTCCCTTGTAATTTGGGCAAATCTTGTAGATTACCTTTTCATGCTGTTGATCATTGTACTTCTGAACCGTTACAACTTATTCACTCTGATGTATGGCAGTCTCCTATAATATCCAATTCTGGTTTTCGCTATTATGTGATTTTTGTGGATGACTACACTAGATATTCCTGGCTATTCTTCATGCGTTTTAAATCTGAAGTTTACCATCATTTTTTGACATTCCAACGTCTTGTGGAGAATATGTTCAATCGCAAAATAAAAAATTTTCAAAGTGATGGTGGAAAAGAATTTGACAATCACACTCTACTTACTCATTTCTCTTCTTGTGGGATTGCCTTTCGCAAGTCATGTCCCCATACTCCACAACAAAATGGAGTTGCGGAACGCAAACATCGCCATATCATTGAAATGACTCGCACTCTTCTCATTGATTCTTCATTACCTTCAACATTTTGGGCTGATGCTGTCTATACCTCCATCTTCCTCATCAATAGGCTTCCAACCCCTGTTTTGAATCATTGCTCTCCCTTTCATAAACTGTTTCATAAAATCCCTTCTTATGCTCAACTTCGGCCATTTGGTTGTGAATGCTTTCCTAACCTTAGCTCCACTGTGTCACACAAGCTTTCCCCACGCTCAATTCGCTGCATTTTTATTGGCTACGCATCTAACTACAAAGGGTATAGGTGCCTTGATCCTCTCACCAATAGAGTTTATATCAGTCGCCATGTTGTCTTCAATGAAACCACTTTTCCTTACAAAGAAATTGTCACTCAAACTCCAGCTGTTTCTCCCCCACCAGTTCTCTATCTATCCCCATTATCAACCATCCAATTCCCTCTTGTCCATGGTCGAGATTCTCCATTCCAACCTCCTCACTCATCTTTACAAACATCACCCATCACTTCTCCTACAACTTTTCCTTCACCTGCAGTCCCTCCTACATCTTCCATGCCTCCTACTTCTTCTCCTTTACCTCTCAACCATATGGCTCCTACTAGCTTAGTCCCTTCCTCCACTCCCTCTACTTCCAATGTTCATCCGATGGTCACCAGATCCAAAGTGGGCAAACACAAACCTCGCCAAGTCCTTTCCCTTGTTTCCACTATAGACCCCAGTGAACCTACTTGTTATTCTCAAGCAATCAAAGATCCTAAGTGGAAGTTAGCTATGGCAGATGAGTTCAATGCCTTGTTAGCTAATAACACTTGGGATCTTGTGCCATTTCAGGCAAGTAACAATTTAATTGGTTGCAAGTGGATTTATCGGATTAAATACAAATCGGATGGATCTTTGGATCGTTACAAGGCACGCCTTGTTGCCCAAGGGTTTCATCAACGCCCTGGCATTGATTTTCATGAGACTTTTAGTCCTGTTGTCAAACCCACCACCATTCGTCTTGTCTTATCTCTTGCCATTGGTTCCCATTGGACCATTCGTCAATTGGATGTCAAAAATGCCTTTTTGCATGGTCACCTTCTTGAAGATGTCTACATGAAACAACCTCCTGGCTTCATCAATTCTACTTATCCCAATCATGTATGCAAACTTCGTAAGGCCATTTATGGACTTAAACAAGCCCCTCGAGCTTGGTTCACTCGTTTTAGCTCCTTTCTCCTAGCCCATGGTTTTACTTGTAGTTCTTCAGATTCATCCATGTTTATTCATCGTTCTCCTCTTGGTATCACTGTGTTACTCTTGTACGTTGATGACATTATACTCACTGGTAGTAATCCCACTCACCTTCATCAATTTATCTCCACTCTTTCTACTCAATTTGCCATGAAAGATCTTGGAGATCTTCATTATTTTTTAGGCATTCAAGCAACCAGCACCTCTGCTGGATTGTTTTTATGTCAACAAAAATATTTGTCTGATCTTTTGCATCGCTTCTCTTTATCATCTGCCAATGTTGTCAAAACTCCTAGTGTTAGTAAGACTTCTTTATCAGTCATGGATGGTGATTTACTTGCTGACCCTTCCACATATAGGAGTATGGTGGGTGCTCTTCACTATTTAACTATGACTCGACCTGACATTGCTCATTCAGTTCATGTTGTTTCTCAATTTATGAATGCCCCACGCACTGCTCACTTGCAAGCTGTCAAGCGAATTTTTCGCTATTTGAAGGGTACTCAACATTATGGTTTGTATCTACGGGTCTCCTCAGATTGTTCACTTACTGTCTACACGGATGCTGACTGGGCAGGCTGTCGTGACAGTCGTCGCTCCACTACTGGTTATGCTGTGTTTTTGGGCCCCAATCTCATTTCTTGGAGAGCCAAGAAACAACCTACAGTGTCTCGGTCTTCCACTGAATCTGAATATAGGGCAGTTGCATATGCTGTAGCTGAATCTGTGTGGCTGCGACAACTTCTCAAAGATCTTGGTGTTTTTGTTCCTCATCCTGTCAAAATCTTGTGTGACAATGTTAGCGCCACCTACTTGACAGCAAATCCAATCCTTCATGAACGAACCAAACATATTGATGTTGATTATCATTTTGTTCGAGAACGGGTTTTGCGTCGCGATATCATTGTTCGATTTGTTCCGTCTCAACATCAGCTTGCAGATCTCTTTACCAAAGGTCTCTCCTCACCACGTTTTCAGTTTCTTCGCAACAATCTGTCCGTGGTTCCCTTACGTCCAGATTGAGGGGGCGTATTAGTATATATAGATAGTTTTATATTTAACTCTGGACTGTATTCTGTAATGCACTGTACAATACACTAGTCTAAACTCTGAGCTATATATATGTGTGTACTGTATTGGTTTGGGGTTAAGTCAATGAGAATACACTTCTTCAGCCAGGTACCCACCCAGACTAACCCAGAAAAACCCATAAATTACATATAATTTACTACACAGTTTTCTTTCTGATTTTATATGAATTTTAATTCTTTTTTGACTTGTGGGTTTTATTGATCAGGTGCTGATGTTCACATAGAGTGCGAGTTCAAAGCAGACTCTCCAGAAACTGCAGAGCGGATGACTTTCTCTGTCAACAGAACTACAGATAGATATGGTGTCTATAGGCTGGAAATACCTGAAGTTGATGGGGTGGACTGTGTAGATGGAATGGTGATCGAGTCATTGTGCCAGGCAAGTTTGATAGGGAGCTCAGCTTCTGACTGCAATGTTCCTGCTTTAAGGGTATCAACAAATGAGATATCAGTCAAATCAAAACAAGATAATCTCTGTATTTATAGCCTGAAAGCAATGAGTTACAGACCTTCCAAGAAAAATAGAACCTTGTGTGGAAACCAAAAGGAGGAGATGATGACAAGTCCTTTGAATTCTTCAAAGTTCTTTCTGCCTTACTTTTCACCATATGGTTTTCCTTGGCCTCAATTACCACCATTACCTCCTCTGCCTCAGTTACCACCATTTCCTAAGTTTCCCTTTCCTCCATTGCCACCTCTTCCATCTTTCCCATTCCCTCACTTTCCATTTCCAAATCCACCTTCTCTGCCATTCCCATTTCCACCACTCCCTCCTTTTCCTCCAACACCCTTTGTTTATCCACCACCTCCCCCTGCATTCAATCTAGGAGATCCAAGAACTTGGGTGCCTAATTTTCCTCCATTATACCCCCCTCCTTCACCACCTGCATTCAATTTAGGAGACCCCAGAACTTGGAATCCATATCCTCCATCCCTTCCTCATATGCCTCAGATGCAAAGTCCATGATATCTGTTCAAATTTTACTTTCAAATTATGATTTGTGAGTGGTTTGCTATTTTGTTCATAATTACATGAACCTTCTATATTGTTGATTGAACCCAGATGGTTAATGCCAATCTGGTTAGTCTGTATAATCATGAGGTATACACTTAATATATCTATAAGTCAGACAATGTTAGAAGGGACAGGGAAGATAATTTCGCTCAATATATTCAATAATCATAATATATGTTTTATGTACATACTATCCTTTCCTGAGAGGCATTCACCTCAATTTTTCTACTCTCAGCATAACAAATAATATAGAAAAAAAAAATGGTTAAAAATCTGTTCAATTCTATGCTGTATTCTTGTACCAGAAAGAAAAAGGAAAAAACCAAAATATAAGGCAATAGCTTTAACGATCAGTTTTGCAGCTCTTGACACCACTGCCTTCTAGGTACTTGACCTTTTTAAGGAGCTGATCAATGGTTTCATTAGCCTCCTGAAAAAAAAAAAAAAAAGAGGGTCGTCTCAGAAAAGAACAGAACAAGAAGATTTTACATAAACAATGCATAGCAAAGGAGACATGATGTTCCCAACCTTTAGTTTATTCCTCATTCTCAATTCCTCCTCCTCTCGCCGGGTCCTTTCTTCGGCAAATATTTCGATGAGAACCTCTAGTTCTTTATCCTTTTCTTCCACCTTCTCATTAGCCTTCTGGAGCTGATTATAAAGAGGACAGAAGCAATATAAATCACTAAATTATTGATTAATTTACAAAATCTCTGACAAACAGAAATAGTTCAATGCATCCATCTAGAGATTACATCTATCTAGCAGATCAATATGAACTTCCTTTACAACTTCAGATTTGATCAACTTTCATTTGACAGTAAAATGAGAAAAAAGAGAGGTGCCAAGGATTAAATTTAGAATTTAACGAATGCTTTATATAGTAAAAAGGAGAAGCTCATACTTGAGTTTCTAGTGTTTGACATCTTTCTATCTCATGCTGTAAATCATTCAACAAATCCGTCTTTGGGTTTTCTTTTCTCCTCACCCTGGAAAAATAAATAAAACATAAGAATGGCAAAAAAAAAGAAAGATCATAAAAGACTGGGAAAAAGCAAAACTGTATGCCTACACTGGTCACCAACCTTTCCCTAAGTTCACGGTTCCCTTCCTGCAACTTGATTACATCCTTTCCAATTCCATCACGAGCAACTTGTCCTGCTTCGTTCATGGAGGCCTGCATCTTTGGAAAACTAATAAAAAAAACAACAATAAGCAAAAAGGAAGGGAGACTGAGAGGCCGTGTGAAGAAATTACCTTTGAACTTCTCACAGTTTTAATATGATCGCTGCCTCCGCATCCAGAATCTTGCTGAGCTACACATGCAGCAGGAGGAGATGTCCTAGAATAGCTTCCACCATGTGGATAAACTACCTTTGGACATGAAGGTCTGGGATTATCATTGCTTCCTCCACGACCAGAATATCGCATAGATTTAGCAGCAGCAGGAGATGCCTTAAAGATACTTTGAGATGCTCTTTCATCTTTAACTGGTGACACTTTGTCAACTTGCGACCTACGATTTGCTTTTGGGTCATTACCATTGGAGTAACGGTCTTGCTTCTTCTGATTTGAATTTTGTGAAATTTTCTTGTTGCTGTTGGCCGTTACATTTCGTTCATCTGGACTAGAAGGAGTAGAAGGTTTTGATGAATTCCGCCTTGGAGCATAACCAACTTCATGGCAATTTTTCCTCCTTAATAAGAGAAGAAGAGTAGTTGATGAAATTTGAAATGATGAATTAACACTAAATAATTTTAATATAAATAGATGAAATGAAAATAACAAACCAGTAGTTCTTCTGAAAATCATTCAATCTTGCCTCTAGTCTCCCAAGAACAGTAGTTCTCTCAAAACCCTGTTTGTCATGAGCTGGTTCAATAAAATTTGCTTCTAGGGCACCTATTACCAAAAGAAACTATAGTGAGAGGCTAATCCTCCCTGCAATTTCATGGTCAATGCAGAAAATGGAACCAGAAGCTTCCACAGGAAGAGACAACATACCTATTACTCCTCGACCATCGCTTCCAGCAGCATTCCAGACCCTCCAAAATGGCTGACAGAAGATGAGTTTCAGTCTCACAGCGAAAGAAAAATCTCATAAATTCTGAGATTAGTATACAATTTAGACACATAAAGCAAATGCCCTTGTGTGTACAAGTAATTGGACACATAGATAAAGATTCTAACCTTGATAAGTCGGTTTTTATGATATACGTTGAACCCCTGAACATCAATATGAAATGGGGCATCCTTCACAAACCCAAGTTTCACAACTGCAACTCTCTGTCATGACAATTGCACAGGTTTTGGTAAATATGGACTTTCAAATGAGCATTGGTAACACATGAATTTGATATAAACCAACGGTATTGAATTAAGGAACACATGTATAAATCATACATCAGATTCATTCTGTATTCCCTCCGGGACCTGTGTAGGCTTGTATATTTTCTCCTCGGGCAATATCATATCATTCTCTATGTTGTGATGTTCCACATCTTTCCCACGAAGAATAATTCTGAAGCGAGATGGAAGTCTAAGATAAAGGATTGAAGCATAGCTCTAGAAACAAAGAAACAAAACAAAGAAAAATAATAAAAAGTTGATGAGACATGTAAAACAAATTTCTGCAACAAGAATAAAGTGCCGCTGCTAAAAAAAATCCTGAGTAAACACTGGTATTGTACAGAGTTTGTTACACTTACCCTTAATGAATGCTTATAGGTTAAATAGTGCCTGGAGTTGCAATATTTCTTTGCCATTTCTATGTTCTTTTCATCCCGATTAACTCCTCTTATTTGAATGTCCTGTCATCCCAAAGCCAAGATTAAATCAATTTTATTGAATATTGCATCTACCATATTCTGAGTCTAATTAAATGAAGTACAGAGATAAGAAGTGTGATGCTCATGGCATACATGTGGATTGGTATCAAAATCAAGCTCCAGATTCCCTTCATCATTGTCCCACAGATTGTAGATAATTATACGTGTGCCTCGAGACTTCAGGTCATTGAACTAAATGAGCATAAGGCAACAGAAAACACAGTTAGTAACAAATAGCGCACTCTTTCATTGCATATAGAACAGCTATTCGAATAAGACAAAAAATGCATTCCTAGCACAAAGTTGAAAATTCATATAAACAATGGAATTCACCTGATTTAGAAGATCTTTTTCACTCTGATATGGCGACCACTGAACTATGGTTGCCAAATTCTTATCCCAATCATCTGTTGAAGTTCTTATGATCTTGTTCCAGCTTTCGCCTCTCTTCTCATAGTCAACCTTATCATTGGAAAGAAGACACAGTTGGGGTGCAGTGCAAAGATAATAACTTGATCAGGTAAAATAAGAACATTCCCTATCTCTTACAATTTGTTGTTCATCAATAACACCTCAAAATCTATGACTTCTAAGCAAAACATTGTGGGACTAACAGCAAGTTTATCCTATTCAAGGCAATTCAATCAATGGTTTATACACTTGGCGCTCATCTCAGGATTATTATACTTGAATGGGAGAAACTGAGTCAAAAACTTATAGAGTGCTGCTTACCATAGGAACCACAATATCTTGCTTTCCAGTTCCCCTCAAAAATGAGTAGGAGAGCAATCCAATACTCTGTGTGGGGCTAGAAAAATGAAACAAAAGAAGTCAAATTAGAACATAAAAGCAACAAACATTGGCTAAAAGCTTCTGAGATATACTGAACAAGCTTCAAAAGATAATTAATGTGACAGAAAGAAACCAACCTTTTTCCATCAGACCCTCGACAGCGCGAGAACACAATCACATCTGCTCCAAGCCTCATCGTGCTAGTCTTAAAACCATTACCATCTAAAATATGAAAGCAAAGGTTAACTAAAGGATATCTAAATTTAAAAAAGATGAAATGAAAAGCTAGCTCACATTGACCAATTGTGTTGGCCTCTTTGCTTTTGACAGAATAACCGAGAGACATGCATTGCCGCATTATTTGAGGAGTCATTCCACCACCATTGTCTGCAACAAGAACAAAGTTGAAAGCCATGACTTGCAAACACTTGAAGAACAATTACCAGAATCTTAAAACAATGTCTATGTGATGCTTCTAATTAGAACTAAGTACCTTCTATAAGCAGCATATTACTTCCATCTTTCTTATTTTTCAGCACGTCTATGAGAACACAAGTGGCTCCATTGCAAATCTGCGATCACAAATTTCTGCTGGTTGGCAAAAAAAAAAACACAGAGGAAAAAATTGCACGTACTGTTTCTTGGTTTGAAGAAGGGAAGAAGTCCAATACCTCATCAACGGCATTGTCAAGAAGCTCCGCGAAAGCTGCAAACAAAAACTGCACTTAGCAATGAAAGAACAACAACACATAGAAATGCACCATGGAACACACTTGAAAGGAATATACCTCCAAGAGCCCATTTATGGCTGGTTGCATTTGAATGTAGAAACTTAGGATGAACCCTGACATGATCCAATCCAACTGCACAACAGAAACTAGGGTGTTTTAGTTTAGACATTCTAACAATTAGTAACAAAAAAATTTGATATCTTCACACCTTTAGGTAAAAATAACATTGTGGCCAATACAGGGAGCTCATTGTATCATTGAAAGCACTTGACTCTATTTCTGTCTGATGGCTATAACATAACCATCAAATAGCCATACATGGACAATAAAGCACTAAGATAAACCTATTGACTCTTAATTAGTAAAAATCATCCCATCAACATCATCGCACCTTTTATTCCAAAAGTTTGGGGTTTGCTATACCAGTATATGGAAAAATCGAATTTCAAATTTTGACTTTGTCTATATAGGTTTGACAAAGTTTGACGCTAATCTTGGGACCAGTCAACATCTTCCTCCGAGCCTTTATCCCAAAAAAATTAGGACATCATGTAGCATTTATCCCAAATGTTTGGGGTTGGTTACATGAGTATGAGAAAATCGAATTATATTGAATCACTTCTATAGGTTTTTACACTGACGGTTGACCTATCACAACCAGTGCGAAAACGAACTACAAGTCCTAAACCCTCCTCCAGTCCTCCTTAATTAGCAATTAATAAAGTTCTATGTGGGGTTTGGTATAGTCTAATTTTTTTCACCAAGAAAAGAAATTACTGATAAACTAATGTAACCTAATCATAATTAGCCAAGCTAATACTTAGAATTGAACAATGAACTTTACCAACAGAATCAGAATCAGAATCGCCGCCGTTGGTTCCTTCATAATCCCCGGCTTTCCAGAACTGCCTGGAACCCCCACGAACCGGAGCCACTTGACTACCATCCGCAACCACCATTGCCATACTCTCCGGTGGCGGCACCACTCTTTGAGGCTTCACCATCGGAGCTAGGAATCCTGGAGGCAACACTTCCTGTGAATCCTCATTCCTCCGTTTCTTCCTCGACAAGCTATCATCGTCATCATCATAGTCCCTCTTATGGCGCTTAATTATCGGTTCTTGCGCCCCAAGAAAGTGCGAATGCAGCTTTTCGTAGCCGGAAATAACGTAGTCATCAACACCAGAAGAATCACCGGAACTGGTACTATTACAGTTTTCCAAATTAGGGTTTCGGTTTCGATTTTGTTTCATCGACGGGGAGGAGGAGACATTGACGTCTGGAATTTCTCGCTTGAAGGAATCCATTAACGTGAAATAATACCAAATCAATGTTAAACAAAACTGGAATTGTCAAGGAAAGGAATTTCATTAAATCAAGCTATATATAATGTAGGATGTAGGTAAGGAAAAATTCGATTTGCCCATATAAAAAGGATTCCGATTCTAAATAGAAAAGAAAAACTAAATCATATTTAAAGAATAAAAGAGACTCTATGTCCTGATCGAAATAGAAGTTTTAAAGGAATTAAAATTTCTAATAATCTTCTCCATCAGGGGTAGCCACAGTGAGATACAGTGGTGAACCAATCCATTAGGGGGATTTTCAATGTCTAGGGTTCGGAAGAGAAAATTTTACGCGAGAGGAGACGAAGAGTCTGTGTTTTAGTCCGGCTCTATCACCTCTATGAGCGTTAAATATATAAACGAGTGGCGCGGAGGAGAATTCCCATGGAAAATATTCATCGAGTTTTCTCTGCCGTTTCTCTCTCTCCTGCTTCTCTTCTGTGATCGTCGTGTGTCAAGTCTGGTAAGACAATCAAGGACGTGTTGGAGAAATTTCAACAATATAGAATGTTAGAGAATTTTCGACAATTTAGATTTTGCTTCAAGGCACGGATTAACGTTTTCCTTAAAGTGTTATTTGCCTCCACCAATTGGTGTGCACAGGATAGCAGCAAATACACTTCCAAGATACAATGAAGCACCACGTATTTAACGTTTGATGTTCGGCCTTTGCACAAAGGAAGAACACCCAAGAATAACCAAGAAAAACAGAACTTTAACAAGTGCTTGGAATTCTAGTTTGCAAGAATAGAATCCAAATTTGAGAGTTTTGGAGATGACTTTTTGATTGATTATTGAATGTCTTGGAATGATGTATTTATAGAGAATAACACACCTTTTAATGAAAGGTTGTGTCCAAAAAGAAACACACCTTTTTGGTGAAGGGTTGTGTCTAAAAAGAAAGACATCTCTTGTCAAAAGAAACACACCTCTTTTGAAAGGTTGTGTTCAAGAGAAGTTTTAAGAGAAGAGTTGTGTCCATTGGTATGAAACTACCAATGTAAAAATTTCTTTTATTATTTTGAAAATATTTCAACAGGACGAAATCCCAGTCTCATCTCGCCTCTTTCCCCATTAGCCTATTTCCAGGAGAACATTCCGTTTCGATTTTTCATCTACAGACAATCCCTTCTTCAAGAAAATCGACATTTGTTTGAGACAGGGAGATTTCCTTCGTGACAGAGAAACCCCATTCGATCTGATCAGCGGTCGAATTTTGATTTTCTTTTGATCTTTAGAAAATAAGAAGCTAAAGGTTGAATTTTTCATTTTCAAAACAGGAATCGACCATTATCGAACCCTTTGTCACTCTACTGTCAAAGATGTGAAGAAGGGAGGAATTTGACAGCTTCAATGGTTGCAAAGAAAAGACAGAAAATAACGGCAGGATTTCGTTACTTGGAAAATTCAAAAAAGACTTGCATGATTTTCTAGCCGTTACAATGTTCTTTTGAATTTTCATTCTTCGAAAACAATACTCGACAGTTAAGCCTTGGGTTCGCACAACAACATGGACACTGAGACTCTGAGACGACATCCCCTCTTCCCACCAGTCCATCATACACTCGCACTCTCCTTGTTTGGGCCGGGCCTGGTCATCAGAACTGACCCAAAACACCGGATTAGGACGGACTTGGGCCTTAGTTCTAGTAAAAAACCCGACCCGAGCCCACAAATGGACATTTTTTTAATAACCGAGAACGACATCATTCAAATCTATTCTTTACACATCCAAAATGGGCTACTCGGATCGTTAGGCCTGAATGTACATAAAATGTTCACATGAGGTTTCTCATTTAGACATCTATATGTGACTGCCCACGTGTTGGGATTTTGATCAAAAATTGGTTGTTAAAGACGGAGTGAAAATCTAGTTGAGGAGCATCCGTCTGGACAGCTAGGTTTGCCATCCATACAATAGAAGTGGACGACACAGATGTTGACGGACAAAGGTTTCCGAACAGCTAGCTGGCAGACAGATGCTACAAAGAGTCCATGTTTTGACGAATCTCCTATTTCAAGTTGAATTCTAGTTATGAAGGTGAGTGCTATCTGGTAGACAGTTGCTACAAAGAGTCCATGTTTTGACGAATCTCCTATTTCAAGTTGAATTCGAGTTATGAAGGTGATTGTTATCATATTTGTAATCGGAAACATAGAGACTGCTAAGTAGAATTAAACTCAAAGACTTTGTCCTTCTATCAATACTAGTGTTTTGGTGTTTTGGTAGAGAAATAAAGGGTTGAGTGTTGTGAGCACTGAAAGATAATAAAAGGATTTATTCTTGGGTTTTTGCTTGGGTTTCTTGGTGAGAAAAAATTGGGTATGTGGTTGTACAAATTTTCTACATAGTAAATTTTCCCTAGTTGACTTTTGACAACACCCATGTTTTTTTCTCTGGTTTTAGAGTTTTCCATGTATATTCTTATGTTGAGATTATTGTGATTATCTAGATCAATTTCTCGTTCATTTGATATTTCTGTTAACGATGATCTTGGTCAAATCTCCCAACACCGCAGCACAGAAGTTTCTCATCTAACGACACAGTAGGTTGGGCCAAAAGCTCAGCGTTGGCCACAAGGGTATTGCTTCCGGTGGAAATCGAACTCAAGACTTTCCGAGTCACTACGATTTACGATTTGGCCCCAAAAAATATTCACCAACTTAGGCTATCACCCCAAATGGTTGATTATTTGAGTATGTATTGAACGAATTCATTGGTTCTTAAGGATTTGCGAATCTTGATTATGAAATTCTAATTGGTTGATTATTTGAGTGTGTATCGAACAAATTCATTGGTTCTTAAGGATTTGCGAATCTTGATTATGGAATTCTAATTCTGACTTAAGCCATATAAATGGAGAGACAACCCAATTCATGAAAGCACCTCCTAACTCACTCTTCCGCCACAAAAAAAAAAATAAAAAATAAATATATATATATGTTAATAAATATTTTTATGTGCGTAAGCAATTACTTCAATTATCACACATAATTACATACTCTACTAAGAACCACCGCCCATCTACGTCTACTATATATAATCTTTTTTTGCAGCAATCTAACCTTGGCCAATAAGACCTAAATTCCCCACCATACAAAACTAAAATTAAAGAGAGAATATTTAAATTAAAATTGATTGCTTACTAATTAATCCATTTTTGGGAGGTTGACTTGCTCCAATTAATTAACTAATCCAACAAATTATTTTCAACTTAGCAAGTTTATTTAAGTCAACTTGTCTCGATGGCTCTTTGTGGAAAAACATAATGTCAATAATTGAGTTGCATTAGATAAAATAAGACGATCGATATAATTTGTGCAAAAACATATTTTTTTTTTCTAACAACATTAAATTTCTTTATTTTGTAATAGAAATAATAAGTATTTTTTATTGAAGATTTTATATAAAAGTTGTAAATAAGATGTTTCAACTTTGAAACTTGAAAGTGCAATAGCAACAACCATTATTTTATTTATTAATTTGTCTGTTATTTTTTGGTACAATAATATTAATTTAATGACACAAAATTGTTCGAGTTATGTAAACTTGTTAATACTTGCATGAAAGAAATGCTCATAATATACTTTTCGATGATAGTAAAATACTTAAGATTTTTGGATTTGTATTTTACCATTGTAAATGACATTTACCATTTCGTTGAGAAAGTATTGATAGATGTGTGGATTATAATTCCTTTAATAAGGGCAAATCGACCTCTAACTTGGCAACTCGACCTTTTTCCAAGCCCAAGTGAGTTAGGTTTCGATCCTTAATAGCTGGGCTTAGGAGAAACAAAGTTGTGAGGACTCGGTGTATCCACGAGAACCGAACAATCCAAAACGAATAATATAGTTGAAATGTATGGGGTATGGATTTACAACAAAAACCTTACACATATGAGACAAAAGATTGTGCTAGCTATTTAGTGATTAGTCCAATAATTAAATGTCAAATTAAATATATATTGACATCAAATCAAATAATTTTCTTGAAAAATTCA
This sequence comes from Tripterygium wilfordii, assembly GCF_013401445.1. NCBI lineage: Eukaryota > Viridiplantae > Streptophyta > Magnoliopsida > Celastrales > Celastraceae > Tripterygium > Tripterygium wilfordii. The sequence goes on along the minus strand of NC_052241.1, from coordinate 1,174,849 downwards.
TCAGTCGCAACATGCATGATGTGTTGGATATTATAATAAGCGTTGATGGACTTGTTCTTATTCAATACAATATAATAACCCACAAATCCAATAGTGGGTTGACTTATTCCCTCCATTATTATCACAGAACAAATAATTAGTGGACTACCAACTTTGTCAAAAAATAGCACTTACGTAGGTTAGTGTTGCATGGGACTTTAGAAAAAGTCAAACCCCAATATATATATATATATTCTTGAACCATAAATTGTTTAAAACCCACCCATTTCCCAAAAATGAGAATTATTTGATTTTAGAACAAAAGACTAACTTTTTTTAAAGGTTAAACACCGAATTGTATTCATTTACCCAATAAATCAAGTACGAGAATTTGAGACCTAAAGACATTCGAGTCACCATAAAAATGAATTATATCGCACAATATGAGAACTACATCAAAGAGAATGATAAACACCGGATATCGTCGGACGACACCATCCTACACCGGACTATACTGAACTACACCAATCAAAAATTGTTCAAATTATAATGTATATATACTAATGCAATAGTGAGAAAATTAAAGTGGAATATCTATAGTAATTAAAATAGAGAAGATAAAGATGGAAAGAATTTACGTAATGGGTTTGAATTTATTTTTTTTCTTATGGGTTCATATAGACGTATCTAGCCGATCTTGAACTGCTTCACTAGCTATGATGATGAAACACAAAATGGGATTAGTCAAACCATGAATATCCAAACAAAGTAAACGAAAACCAATGTATTAGAGCCACCAAGAAAGAGCACTTAACCAAAATAAAACGTGATAATTGTTTGTAGTCATATATATATATATATTTACACAATAAATTATTTTCCTATAAATGTTTATAGGAAAACATTTGAACCACCTAGTTAGTTAAAATGTTGTGTTCTGTTTATATATGATATAGGCTAGTGTTGGTGTATTATAAATGAAATAGAATAATAATATATATTTGTTAGTATAATTTGTTATCTTAATTAATATATTAAGTGTGGTTTCTCAAAATTCAATGGGAGATTTAAAGTTTCACATTGAGTGGGAGAGAAAATGCGCATAACTTAAGAATGTAGGAACACTTTCTTTGATCGTTGTGATGAGTTTGGATATGAATCTAACCCATAAACGCAAGGTGAGGAGAATTAGCAAGATGTGTTACAGCTCGTTAAGCACGCACTTCTACACTCAATGAATAGCTCTCTTCTCTCTCTTAAATAATCTCAATACACATACTTTGTGTAGAGATAATTAGTGTCTTTATGGGATTTCGAACTAACCATTCGTGTACAGAGTTGATACATAAGTATGCCTGTAACTTCTATCCTCCAAACTTCCTTTACTAAAGATAGGAAATATGAAGATTCAACCGAAAAATCAAAGAATCTAAATGCCAAGGGCCAAATATGATGACATTGTGGCTTTGAATATTATCAGCTTGTGTATTATCTTCTGAAGCCTAAGAGCACTCGCATCAGAGTCTCTTAATAGATTCTTTTGTTTTATTAAACACTATTTATTATTTTTTTTATAATTTACAACTTCTCTATTTAACAATAACTGCATTAGTATCCCTCATAAATCTCTACAACATTAAAATATTATTTATTTACATTAAAATTCTTAAAATGACATGTCCACATTTTTTGGAGAGAGGAGAGGAGAGTATATTATAATACTATTATATTTTGTTATATTTTATGTTTAGAGAATTTGAAGTGGGTATTTAGAAGTAAATAATCAATATTGCAAGTATCTATTTTAGTTAATTTTTAGAAATACTGATGCAAGTGTTCTAACTCCTTGGCTAAAGGATGGTTGTTCTGTGCCTCAGTTTGCTACGATCGTAGTTTTATTATAACAAATTTTCAGTTGTAGTTTGCTTCTAATATTATCATACCCTCTACACTAAGAACTAGTAATACTAAATTAAAGATAAACAATTGCTAGATATTTATAGGTTAGATTTCCCCCGAATTGAGTTCCGTGACTCATCTAACATATAATTCTGCCTTCGGAATTTACTATGAAGAGTGTGTCTCTTTGTTATAAATTAATGACACATCAACTTTTATCCATTAGAGAAAGAAGAAAAGGCCAAAAGCTGCCCATGTAAGAAGAAAATAGAAGTTGTCATATGATATCAATGGCGGCTAAAACTAGATAGTAATTAACCTTCTAGGTAGCTTCCAACAATATTATGTAGTCTAATTAAAGTGCTAATTACAATTAACAACAACGACAAAACATCAATTAGCTGTAAATAATAGTTCATTAGTTAGTCCCTGGGTTTGTAGGAGAATCTAGATTAACATTACAATAAATATAGATAATCTCAATATAATAATTATTTCAAAAGAAAAAAAGTTAAAAGCCTTGTCATTTTCTAAAATTTTCTTCTAATTCAAAGAATCTGGCCTTTACATGTCATTATGATGAAAAAGCAAGTGGTTTGATAGTTTAATTAGTAAATCTCTTTAGAGTCAAATCGTATGGATTTGGAAGGTTTTAAGTTCGATTTTCACTGTAAGCAATACCCTAGTGATCACGCGTTAGGCTTTGACCCAATTTATCCAGAAACTTCTTTACGAGTGGGCCTGATGACCCGATCAAATCAAATGTCTAAATGACAAATTTGTATGATTTCGTTTTCGATTATAAAAAATAATGATTCCTAAAGACTAAAACAAAATATTTTTTTTAGGTTGGTACAAGTGGGGTATTATCTCAATATAATAATTTAAGCCTTCTTAGCGGCTATATATATATATATCTCCAACTTTGGCACTTTCTCCAAGCTGAGTTGCCCTATCAAGAACGCAATAGAAAGAAATAGAGGATATCCTGTGAAGTAGTCATCTTCTCTAGTTCTCTAATTCACTTTTTACATATATACATACACTGCTCCTTCTTGTGTTAGTATTTGTGGTACTGGTTTTTCTTTTTTCCTTTTGAATGGCTTCTTTCTTGAATGATTTCATGAGCTTCCTCTGTTGAATTAGATATTAGAGATATGAGTAATAAACAGAGACCAGGAGCCAGAGTCATGTTCTATCAAGTCTACGACAGAGGTTAAGCTAAGAGTTTTATTTTTCTGTCAAATTAACTTGCTCTTTCATTGATTTGTGTTAAATTTTGGCGAATACCCATCAAAATGGATGTGGAGAGGAAGATGAAAAAGGGGAACTTGATCGTGAAAACATGGGAGAGATGCAAATCGATTGGCAGAGGAAGCAAGACCTCGTCAATGGTTCATGCTCTGAATACCAAAAGCAAGTCATGGCCGCAAATTGACGTCTCTTCTTCTATTGATCGTGATTACAGTGATCGGAAACGGTCGTTGAAGAAGCGACAGGTGGCTCCGGATGGTTGTTTTACGGTGTACGTTGGAGCGGAGAAACAGAGGTTTGTAATCAAAACAGAGTATGCAAACCATCCGCTGTTCAAGATGTTGCTGGATGAAGCAGAGTCCGAGTATGGTTACACAAGTGAAGGTCCTATATCGCTGCCTTGTAACGTTGACTACTTCTGCAAGGTACTCATGGCTATGGATGATGATGATGGTGAGGATCGTGAGATGAGGAGTGGATGTGGGTTTCCGAGGAGTCCGGCCTCATATCGACTCCTCAGTCCGTCTCCTTTGATCGCCATAAATCAGTTCTGAAGGTGTTTGATGTATTGTCTGTGTGATGGATGTATGTCTGGTTTTAGTCACTGAAGTTGTGTCTTGTCTTGTATTGTGTGTTTGATTATGTTGTTTTAGTTTGGTGGTCTTGGAGTCTTGTTAGTTCTAACCTTATGTGAAAGGTTATAACTTTTTAATTACAAGCTTTGTATGGGTAAATTGTGTCTGTTTAGTTCAAGTCTTGACTTACTATTAATTAAGAATTTTGGGTTTTATTTTGCAACTATGTTCTATACATCTGCTCTCAACGCATTTCTTTAGACAAAAACTTCGTTTCCTCCTCTTTTTGGATGGTAAATATTTCTCACAACATAACTGTAAAATCAACTATGTTTTATACAATCTCTCTCAATGAATTTCTTTAGACAAAGACTCTTTTTTTTTCCTTTTTCGGATGATAGATATTTTTCAGAACATAATTGCAAAATCCGATCCAATTTATTGTAATCTATGTTAGGTTGTTTTGGTTATTTGTCAAAACTAGAGTACTAATCTTAGCTAGTTGAAGTAATTTTACAAAGTATAAAAGTAAAATAACTAGTTATTATATAAATACTAGTGAGGATTGTTTATTTAGGAAATATCATCCATATATGTTCATAAACCGAAAATTTTAGCATAATTATTAAAAAAAATAAGCATATGAAATAAAAATGTATACCTATAAAATTAATTCATAAAAAATAGGTCATTTTTATGAAGATAAACTACAAAAACACCTTTAATCAATTAAAGAAAAACAAAAACACTTGAAATAAATAAGAAATAGATATATAATTCTAATCACAATTGTAATAATTATAGAACGAATAATTGAATTCTAAAATGACTTTTTTCAAAAAAAAAGAAAGAAATACTAATATGCTTTTGTGATTTTGTCAACTGAAACGTCACAATTCACAATAGCTTCACGCATGTCCCAAGTTGTTCACAAGAGTTGACTTAAGATGGTTTTCCATTCAATATATATATATAAATATACATATATATATATATATATTTGTATGTATATATATATTTGTATGTATATATATATATATATTTGAATATGATTTTGGTGGTGATATATGACAAAACAATATATTAATTGAAAATTAGAAATTCAATTTTACTTGGAAAATTAAAAAAATCCATTCCCTATTTTGATTTATCTCAGCCACAAAAGTAAATTCAAATACACTTGCCAATTATCCATTTTATGCCCATCATTATTCTTTAATTAAAAAAATAAAATTATGTAACCAAACAAATTAAATTGTGTTAACTTTTTTTCCTAGAATAATATATAAGACTTTCAATCATTTGAAGTTACGTGAAAATTAGAAACATATTTCACAATGGTATTTTTAAAAAATAATAATAAAGTTACGTGTAATTTTGACAAAAGTGCACATTTTGTGATATATATATCTATATAATGCCGGTTTTAAATTGAATTGTTTGTGACAAAATTAATTTACGTTATCAATTTGTTTACTAACTACTGAAATATATTAATAATAGGAGCAAAAAATAGAACGAATCAACTCTAAAAAGAGCAAAAACATGGCACGACACCATTTTTAATCGTCATTTTGACCACCAAAGCAAACCACTATGCCTTGGTGGATTGAATGATGTCCATTAAATGTGGATAAATTCAATGAATCAATTACTCGCAAGAAATTTAAACACAAAATGAAAATCCTTCTTCTTGGTTACATTATTTTCTCTAATTGGAGTAATTTATTATATTTTTTTTTTTATACTTATTAAGCCAATCTAAAAGCCGGGCAAGTCAATTGACATGATCGTCGGAGTGTCTTTGACCGGTAGTACCCCACTATTGTCAAGAGATTTCCAGTCACACTTGCTTACGTGTCTTGTAGGGTGTAGAAGGTCCTCTCGAACTTTCCAATATTCGTCGGAGCCTCTTTGGTCAGTACTATACAATTGTCAAGAGATTTCAAGTCGTATTTGCTTACGTGTCTTGCATGTTGCAAAAGGCCTTATTTGACTTTTCAACGATTGTAGGTTGAACCGCCCCTACATCACTGATCCCACCATAAGAGAAGCCATTGTTGCGTAACTTGTCGTTAAAGAAGCCGTTAACCAAAAACTAAACAAGGTAGTTGTAGTAACCGGTTTTCGTCCGGCCCAAAAAATAAAAAATAGAAAAACACAAAAAAAAATGCAAAAGTCTATCCTTGACCCACAAGCCCACGGATATTCAAAAGGTTGTTTCTTGGATCCTTAAGCCCACAAATACCCAAATATTAGCCCAATAAAACTAAATCCTAGAAATTATCTACAAAATAAGGAAATTAAAAGATGTTGAAAATAAAATCTTAAAAAGGGGAAAGGTGGCACTTTTTTAGGGTTTTGCAAAAGGAATGAAAAACACAAAAAGGGTAATTTTCTTAGGAGAAAAGAAAATACGGTTTAAAGGGACTTTTTGGTAAAAGAGTAGAAATAGGGTTTTTGTGTGAGGTGGTACGACATTATATAAGAGAGCTAAGGGAGGAGGATAGACAGACAATTAAGAGAGGAAGAAAAAGGGAGGAGGCGTGAAAGAAAGGGAAAAAAGAGGGTTTTGGCTTTTGGGTGAAAAAAAAATAAAGGGAGAGAAGGCAGCCGTAGGAGAAAGAGAGAAAAAGAGAGGAAAAAGAGAGGAAAGAAAGAGAGAAAGAGAGAAAGAGAGAAAGAAAAAGAAGAAGAGAGGGAAGGAGAGTTTAGCTGATTGTCATCTTTTGAGTTCTGTTCTTCAAAGGTAAACATTCTTTACATTTACTTTGCCTTGCTGAAAAGAATATCTAGATTTGATTTTTTGGCTAGGATATTTCTATGCTTACCATGTTAATATTTGGTTTTGATATTGGATTTTGACGTTATTTTGGGCAGATTTTTGTGTAGATTTTTGTGTAGTTTTCTGGTTAATTTATGAGCTGTTTTGTGCAGTTTTCTGGTTAATTTCTGGGCGGTATTGAGCAGATTTTTGGTTAATTTCAGGGCTGTATTGAGCAGATTTCTGTGCAGTTTTTAAGCAGTTTGTGGTTTGTTTTCTGGACAATATGGGGGCTGTTTTTGGGCAGGTTTCTGGACTCTATTTGGACCGGAACTAATGGAAGCTTGTGCGATTTTAGGATTTTACTGGTTTATTGCAGTCCGTGTATATTTGGGCCTCATGTTGTGTAGTTTAATTCATCTATGTTGACTGGTCTAATTTGGACATTTGTTATTTGAATTATTTTTATTTACTATGAGTGTATGAATTTAAAATGGAATGTAGGTCATTTCAATTAAGAAAATCATAAGTTGATTTCCTTTATTTGGATTATGGGTCTTATTTTATTTCAATATGAATTTGCCATAAGTTGACAATAATATGTTAAATTGAATGATGACACTTTCCTAAATAATTATTTATACCATAAGTTGGTATTTAAAATTAAACCTACCAAAAGTTGGTAGTGTATTTTCGTTAAACCTACCAAAAGTTGGTAGTGTATTTTCATTTAAAAACTATAAAAAGTTGATAGTGTATTTTCATTAAACCTACTAAAAGTTGGTAGTGTATTTCCAAATAAAAACTATCATAAGTCGATGGTAATATTACAAACATTTTTTTAAGTACTATCATAAGTTGATAGTATTCTTACAAATCTTTTTCCAAAAACTATCATAAGATGATAGTGTTTTTCATACAAACTTTTTCTCAAAACAATTATATCTTGCAAATAGCAAGTTTCCATGAGATAGCCATTAAATTAATTAGGGAAACCGTTTTCAAACGGGAGTTGTGGGGTGCCTAACACCTTCCCCACACTCAATCGATCCTCGTACCCTTTTTCTCTGGTTCGCAGGTTTTTATGGTGTCCAATTACACCTTAAATCAATTGGTGGCGACTCTAAACATTTTTCATCTTTCAACACCGGTCCGCGTCGTGACCCCGGTTGCGACAGTAGTCTTGGAAGGTGATTATGAAATTGTACTTGCAGCAGTAAAAGAATCATGAAATGGAAGATTGAATCAATTGTGAGAAGTATAGAAGTCGGCCTACGTAATATTCATCAAAGGAAGCCTTAGAAGTCCATAGAATAGCTAATGAACTTGCCCACAACATTGCTAAATGGGCCATAATGGTCTAACGTTTAAACGAGACTGATAAGTGGTCACGCGTAGAGGTCATGTCCTGTCTAAATGGTCATGGTCTTTGTTCCGATACCACATGAGAAAATTCAACCCAAACATATCAAAGGGATATTGTATGCTTTAGACCATAAGTCCACACAAATTTGTTCTTCTGGGTAATCTCCAAAGTAATTAGGTCTAGAAAACTCGTCAATTGTGTGAGAGGAGCTGAATCTTTGCTTATAGACCATTCATTTAAATTATGTCAATCCGATGTGAATTTACAAGCATGACATCAAGCTTGATTTTGGAGTAAAATAAAACTCTCCCACACTTTTGTTAATCTCATTTTCTCAACTTTTGTTCTCTTTCCCTCATAATCTCTTTGCTTTCTTTGAAGAATCAAACTCGTTAAAAGACCTTCATGAGATTTTTGATATCTAAATTCATTAACCCATGAATCCTATCCCGCGATCTGGAGCTTTTTTTTGAAACCTATACAGCGATATGAAGCCTATACAACATTTAAACTGAGATCACTGGTTGCTGAGGTGTATTGATGAATACCCACCCCGGCCCATAAGACTCAAGGTAGAACTACAACCCAAAAAACCGACTTACCAGGTGAGGGTGCCTTGAATCCTTATAAACTAGAGTTGTTAGCCCTATTTTTTCACTGTGGGATACTCATCAAACCACCCCCCTTGGACAGTCGACATACACGGCGGCTACGCTCACCTGGCGGATCCGCTCGCTCTTCAGACGGCAGCCCTCTCAGCAAATGCGACTCTCTCAATGAAAGCACCAATGATGAATACTCACCCCTGCCCATAAGGCCCAAGGTAGAACTACAATCCAGAAAACCGACAGGTAGGGGTGTCTTGGATCCTTATAAACTAAAGTTGTTAGCCCTATTTTTTCAATGTGGGATACTCATCATGTATGAACAACATTAATTTAAAAGTTGAAAAGGATAGAATCATAAAACGCTGACGTGTTAATGACATATTAAATATTTTGCCAAAGCGAAAAAGGGGTTTTTCCTGTGGATCTTTCTCACTACCAGAGACAAGTACTATATATAGCATGTACCTTCTACCATTTTCCCGTCACACAAGCACAAATGCCACACAAAGGCCAAAGCACAGTATATTATCCATTTTTGAATTTCAAATAACATATAATAAATAATTAATAACAAATAAAGAAACAAAGAAAGAAAGCAAGTAAACCTGAAACGATAGTCCATGGTTAGCAGATTTCGCTGTTGTTCTGACCACCCAACATTAGCTACGTTCCTAACCGCCTCCTCTGCGACTGCGAGACACAACGCAAACGCATAAGCGTCTCTCTCTCTCTCTCTCTCCAGACTACAGAATTCTGCAAACCCCAGCCATTACAGTCTGTGGAAGCAAAGCAGCTCTCGGTGCCCCGATTGTGATCACTGCAATCAGTGGCCTGTTTTCGTTCTGTTTTAATTCTAGGTTTTGATCTTTACTCTGCTACTTGAATTTTCGTGTCGTAACTTCTTTACCGTCTGATGGCCGAACGCAAGCTCGATCTGCCCGTTAATCTTCTTCCGTGCAAAGGTAGTCTTAAACTACTCCTTATATTGCTTTGATTCAATTATGATTGTTTTGTTCTAGTTTTGCTGCTTCGTTTTGGATTTGATTAATACGGAGCTAATGTGGGCGCGTGGTTCATCGATCTGAACTCCTCAAGGAGTAGCAGCATGTGCGGTGGACTTCCTTTTTTTGAATATGGAGTTTGTCAATTAGGGTTTTCCTCTTTTTTTTTCCGCGCTACAGATGACTACTTCATTGATTTAGGTAATAAAATTGTAATGGTAGGTTTCGGATATTAATGCGGCCACTCGAAGCAAATATAGTTCCTAGTGGTTTCTTATTCTCTGCTTTTGTTTCTAGGATCACGCAGAGATCGACCAACGTATTTAGTTTAGATCACTTTGTAGGTTCTCATTCTTATTGCGGAAACTAATTTCCATTGTCCTGATGAGATTACAAATGTTTTCTTGTCCATGAATGGGATTGAATATGAATTCTATTATTCACCGGGGCTTTTTTTTTTTTTTTTTTTTTTCCTTTCCTTTGAATGCGCAAGTAAAAATTTGCTAGTTGCCATGAGCCTGTGTAATCCAAACAAACACAGTGCTGCTTTTTTTTTTTATATATATAAAAAAACTACCTTTTTTTTCATATTATGTGGAGGTAAGGTTTGCATATATCCGTCCACTGCGACAGTATTGTGCACGAGAGTTGTTTACTCTTACTGTTTACCTTTTTTAATACCGTGATGGCCCCATGTTTTGGTACTGTATAGTTTGTTGTTCTGTTTTGATGACTTAGCATCGTTTATTTCCCACATAAATCATATGTATTAGCTAGCTTTGTATCTGCATTTCATTTATCTTTTCTTATGCCAGTGGAAGCTCCCGGAGGAAATGATGAGGCAAAGGGTCACAGCGGATTGCTTGACGAGTCAAAAGGTATTTGGGTTTGCACTTATTTGAGTGTGGAGCTCAGTATTGAATTTTTTTAATCTCATAAACTTTCTTATTTTATCTATCTAGGTTTATCTTTCTTTTCTCTCTCTCTCTTTTTTTGAGGAAATTTTCTTTGTATATCTTGCATTAGTGATCTTCTGATCTACCAATTATGCAGATCAAGTGGCATCAGAAAGCAGCATACCGTTGTCCCCTCAGTGGCTTTATGCAAAACCAAGTGAGACTAAGATGGTATGTACTTGCTCATCATGGGAAACTCATAATGGGTTTACCATTTTACTTTTGACGGGGAAGCAAACTCATAAAGTATTTCCCATTTTACATTTAATGGGAGAGATGTAGAATTAAGCTATGGTGTCAGTCTATTTTGTCTCTGACGGGCAAGTTCAATTGTGCTAAAGTATTTCTTGGTCAGTAGCTGTTCTGTCCTGTGGGGCTGAAATACTTTGCCTTAACTCAATTTTTTCCCCCACATTTGCAAATCTTTTCTGAGTGAAGTACTACCTGAGAAAGTTGGTGATGTCTCATATTTACCTTTGTCTTTAGTAAGTAATGCATCCATGTTTCTGCCATACTTGTTTAGATTCTGGAATATGCATCTTATCTATACCCTTTTACTTGTATTGAAAAGGAGTCAAATATTTCCATAAATGCCATCTTGACTGCTTGTCTTCTGAGCCACTTACAATGGGGCTGGGAATTATTTTAGAATCTGTATTGCCATCAAATCACCTTTTGAAAAGAGAATGATTTTTTAGCATCCAGAAAGTAAATTGTGAAGTTTGAAAAATTATTGTTAACATCTAATATCACGAAGGTTTAAATTATTCCGTGCTTTAAAGATGGGGCAGTTTAAGTTATACTGTGTCTCCCTGGCGTCCGACCATTATATAGACTTGCATATTACTTAGCCGAAATCTGTTCAATTTGTTCAGCCTCTTTTATTTGTATTATTTTGGTTGCAAATCTAAGCTTCTCCCAAATGTAATGATGCGTGCGAAACTCTTTACCCTGAAAATATTTTTGCAATTTAGATGTGGCTATTGAGACTCATGCATTTAAGTGCTTGTGTGATTGAGAGTGTAACTTTAGTTCTCAGGCAATGAATGTCATTGGAATTCGTTGGCCTTGAAGTCGGGTGGAATATGCTTTTTGTTGGCTTTGGCACATTTCCTCTTTCTTAATATTTGTTAATATGCATTCTCGTTGAATTGCAGGAAATCCGTGTTCCGATTTCTGTGTCTCTTGGAAACTCTATTGATTCCAACCAAAAGGATGGTCAGCGTCTCGATGGATCTGAGGAGAAAAAAGACTGGAGGAGAACTGCTGCTGAAAGTGAAAACAGCCGCCGCTGGCGTGAAGAGGAAAGAGAAACTGGCTTAATCGGTGGTAGAAGAGATCGAAGGAAAGCGGAATGTCGTGTTGACAATATTTCAACAAGAGAAACAACTGACAACAGAGTTTTGCCTGCTTCTGGTCGTTGGCATGATGGTAGCAGCCGTGCCTCTTTGCATGAACTGCGGCGTGACAACAAATGGTCATCAAGATGGGATCCTGAAGACAAAGAAAAAGACTCCAGAGTTGAGAAGAGGACAAATGTAGATAACGAGAAAGAAGATTCTCACAGTGATATTCAGTCTTTTGCGGCCAGCAACCGCTTAGCTTCTGAGCGTGAATCAGATTCTCGTGATAAATGGAGGCCACGCCACAGAATGGAGGCATATTCTGGAGGTTCTACTTCCTTCCGTTCTGAAGCTGGGCCTGGGCAAGAGAGAGGACATTTGAAGGGTTCAAATATCAAATTCACTCTGGGACGAGGAAGGTCAAATACTGTGGGCACAATTGGTACTGTTCATTCAGACAAAACTGGAAAAGTCCTTGGGAAACCTAGCCCTGGAGCTGTTACTTTCTGCTACCCACGTGGAAAGCTGCTTGACATTTACCGTAAACAAAAGATTGATGCTTCTTTTATGAACATGAGTCATGAGATGGAGGAATCACCCAGTATAACTCATGTTGACAGTATTGAACCATTAGCTTTTGTCGCTCCTAACATTGAAGAGGAGGTAATAATTGGAATTCTTGCAATTGATTCTGTTATTCGCTTTGCATTTGTTAAGGACAAATCCTTGCATTTGTTAAGGACAAATCCTTGGCTCAATGGTCAAGTTGCTTCACCACGACCTAGAGGCCATGGGTACAATTCTTGAAAACAGCCTCTCCACTTGGCAAGGATGAGGCTGTATACATTGTTCCTTTCCCCAACCCCGTCAACATTGCGGGAGCCTTGTGCATGGAATTTGCTTTACCTTTTATTTGTCTGCTCTTGTTTTAAATATTGGCCTTTGTTGAATTTATAAAAAGGCACATAATTTGGTCTTGTTTTGGTGGATGACACAATGTAATCCTGACAGGTTGTTCTTAACGACATATGGAAGGGAGAGGTCTCCAATAGTGAGGTGGTATATGACTCGTTTAAGAAGGGCGGATCATCTGAATATTTTAAAGGTATCAAAGGCTCAACCTTGTATTTTCTGACCTGGTGCTACTTTATTGTCTGTCTCAAGCTCTAATAAGTTCCTTGCCTGGTGCAGGAAATTTGGGAAGTACAGAGGAAAAAGAAGTTACTGCCACTCCAGTTCTTGCTGAAGAGACCCTGGATATTTTGCATGAAGCTGCTAATGATGATGCATTTCTAGCTGGTGAAAAAAGGGTTCATCTTGATGAAGGGAAAGATAGAATTAATGCCACATTTCTTATACCGGACTCGAATGGGCTGATTTCAACAGTTTCGAAAAATAATGCCATAGAAATTAATAGAGGTTATCATACTAATCTTCAGTCAACCATTGACGAGAAGCATCAAACAGTAGACTCTGCTTTTACTGAGCATTCAAAGTTCGATGACACAGAATCTGCCTCTTCTTTTGACATGAGATTAAAGCTTCCTGATGATTCTCATTCGCTATTTGTTTTGCCGTCGCAAGAGGAGAACCCAAGTAGCAGCATGGAAGATATTGGAGGCAACGCTGGGATGAGAAAGTTGACCAGGGATTTTTTCTCAGAGGAGTTAACTTTGTACTACATTGATCCTCAGGGAGAGACTCAGGGACCATTTTCTGTAGCTGACGTTACTTTATGGTTTGAAGAAGGGTTTTTTGGGACAGACTTACCTGTTCGTTTTGCAGATGCTCCTGAAGGAACTCCTTTTCAAGAGTTGGGTGTCATCATGCCACATCTGACACGTGGAGACGGCAATGCTAAGGTCACATATCAAATTTCTAAGATGGAAATAGTTGATGCCTTTGGGGGGCAGCTGGAGGCTAATTTATCTGCAGCATCTGTCACAAACACCAATTCATCCTTCATGAATGATCCATATAGGCCATTTGATGAGAGCAACAGCCACTCATCCCAGCATGGTCAGTCCAAGTTTTCTCAGTCTGAACCTTTGTCACAGTTGCCACAACCAGAGAGTCAAAGCTTTCATGATTTTTTCATACAAGATGAAGGTTTTTATGTTTGTCATCATCATTGTTAACATTAATTTTTACCGTGTTTTTTTTTTTGGTTAGTAGTTGACTCTCTCAATAACCATCTTAACAATTATCTGTGTTTTCCAGAAATTGTTTTTCCTGGAAGAACTGGAAATGTGGGCTACCCCACTTTAAAATCACATGGAAGTAATCCTTTAGCAAATTCTGGTAGTCATTCTTCTCTTCCAAATGAGTTGATAGAGCCTGGTGGGTCAAGTCAGCATGAAAACAAGTTACACCCTTTTGGTCTATTGTGGTCTGAGCTTGAAGGCACTCATACTAGGCACACACAAGCATTGGACATTCCTTTGAGTATGGCAAGGGCTGCCTCGTTTGAAGTGATGAATGATTCCTCTCATGTTGCTGAGACATGGTCAGATAGTTACAGGCAGAAGGCAATCTCTGGCCCTCGTTCATATCAAGATCCCATGGCTGCTCAGCTGCTATCGCATATGGAACACGAATCCAATAGTTTTGATCTTGCCGACCATGTTATGTCACAAAACTTTCAGCAACTGCAGATCCAACAGCGGAATATGTTGTCTCATACACGCTTGAACGAATCAATTCTTGAGCAGAGGGGTCAGAATTTTATGCACCATCAGCAGCTGGCCAACCATCCTACCCCGGATTTGGAACAACTTTTGATACTTCAGATGCAACAGCAGCGGCAGCTTGAGCTCCAACAACATCAACTGCAGCAGCAGCAGCAGTTACAGCAACAGCAAAAGCTTCTGCAGGAGCGTCAACAATCTCAAGTTCGACAAGTGCTACTTGAACAGCTGTTACATGGTCAACTACCTGATTCTGCTCATGTTCAGTCACTTGTTGATCCTATTAGAGCCAACAATGCTCTAGATCAAATTGTATTGGAACATCATCTCTTGCATGAGCTACAACAACGGTCTAATCATCCTTCAAGTCACATTGTTCCATCCATAGAGCAGCTTGCTCAAGCGAAGTTTGGTCAGGCACAACAACAACAAGAGCATCAAAGGGATATGCTTGAGCTAATGTCGCGTGCACAGCATGGGCAGATGCAACCATTGGATCATCAGATTCTTCATCAGGAGCAGCAGACAAGGAAGTTGTCAATGGGATTGAGACAGCATTGCAATATGGAAGAAGACAGGCATATTGATTCTGTTTGGCCAACTGATGAAACTGATCTTTTTCTCAGGACTTTCGGTGGTACTCATAGTGTTCACTCTATGGGGATGAACCCATTAGATTTTTATCAGCAACAACAGAGGGTGCCTCATGAAGAGCAGCTCCTTCACCTTGAGCGGAACCTATCATTACAAGACCGACTTCGGCAAGGGCTTTTTGAGACTTCCTCACTGCCATTTGAGCGGTCCATGTCTTTCCCTTCGAGTGCACCAGGGCTGAATCTGGATGTTGTGAATTCCTTGCCTCATGGTGGTGATATGCAGGAGTCAAAAGCACGCATGCAATCTGCAGTTCAAATGGGAACAAGGTCTTCTGGTATTCACTCTCATAATGTCGAGTACCCTTTAGTTCCTAACCAATTCCAAACTTCACATTTGGATGCCTTTGAAGGTCGCTGGCCTGACACTGAGAGCAATGGATGGCTAGCAAATGACTGGGTAGAATCTAAAATGCAACAACAGCATATCAATTCTGAATGGCAGAAAAAGGAGTTGGAAGGAAAGATGACAGCGGAAGACTCAAATAGGTGGATGTCGGGTGGGTCTGATGAAGACAAGTCAAGGCAATTGTTAATGGAATTACTACATCAGAAATCAAGCCATCAACCTGCTGAGTTGTTATACATGAATGATGGAGTATCATATGAAAAAAAAACGCCTTTGTGCTCTCCTATTTCTGATTCATGTGAACCTGCTAAGGTTTGTGCAGCTGAGAAACAGCGGAGCAGTTCAGAACGCAACCGAAAGCTGCTCGTTAGATCTGAGTATGGAACTTCTGTTGAGGAGGCATTCTTGTCTAGCATTGGTGAGACTGCTCATTCAGCTGGCAAAGATTCTAACATTATTGGTAAGCCATCTCTGAACAAAGAGTACTTGGAGGTGGAGGGGGGGAAGCATGTGGCCAAAATTGACAGAACAAGAAAGGACTCAGTTGCCGAGATTCCAGATACTTTGACTGAGAAAGGAAGGTCGGCAAATCGTGGGAGGGCTCCAATTAATGCTCTTAGCAGACATCCGACAATTGGACTCATTGGTAAATTCCCACTTACAAGTTTTTGAAAGTTTTTCTTCTTATTGTGCAAGAGTGATGTTTTATGGATTTCCTCTTAGGTGGCGGTGAAGGTCGTTACAGTGACAAGATTGGACAGAATAATTCATTTACAGAACACATTGTCGAGGACCGGTAAGCTCCATGACTACTAGTATTTGGGGGTCTAGTCATAATAAACTGGTAATTTCTGACTAGCTAGACAGTGCAGCAACTTTCTTGAAATTTTTAGCTAATAAGTTGTTGTGTCCATTTGTTTTGTTTCCCTTTTTGGTTCTTCAATTTGTTTGTTCTTTGGGTTGCACTATATTTTTGACTTTTTGTCACCCCTAAATAAAATGTTTTCTCTTGCATTCTGGAAAATAAATAGTCAGCTTTTTTTTATCAATATCATTTCGTCATTCTGTTTAAGTCATAGCTTTTCTTCTTAGGCTTTTTTAGTCGTAAGTCGTAACTATGCATTGGAGGTAACTAATTCGACGACCTCATTTCTTACACAAGTGCATTCTTGAAGTCAGTTGACAAACATTTGCTTCTGAGTTTGATGTAGATTTATGCTTTCTTATTTTGATCCTGTTAGGGTGCCAGTTGTTTCCAAAGGGCAAGAAAATATTTTGCTGAAACGCCCTCCTGCCTCACGTCCTTCTTCAGCCCAGGAGGGATTGCCTGAACGGCTTGCTGATCCCGTTAGCAAGGGAAAAGGTCCTTTGAGTGGTGGTGATGGTACGTGTATCTCTAATAACTTAGGCCTTGGCATTTATGCATGTTTTTATTTTAATTTAACCGATAAGTGGTGTCTTGAGAGTTGTTTTATCTTGAAAACAATCGTTTGGGATGCATTGGATGTTGCACTGATGTTCATCCTTCTGATTACAACTATGTTATGATTGGTAAACTTCCGATTGCACTTACTTGTTTAGGTGTTGCTTGTGTGGGACATTCTGTTTTTAGTAGTTAGGAAATAAGTATCATATTTTTTGTGCAAAGTGGTAAGAACAAAATTGTTTGAAATTTTCAGGGGGAAGACGGGAGCTTGTCTTGAACCCTTCAAGCCAAGCTTTAGACATTTCCTCATCTGGCATGGACATCCGTTTCCGGCCTACCTCATCTTTCGTTGATACTGATGTGTCAGAGCCATCATTTATAGACATGCTAAAGAGTAATTCTAATAAGACATTGACAACTGAAGCTTATGCCACCACAGTGGCTTCCGAGCAATTAGATGTGGCACAAGGGAGCCGAAGTGGCAAAAAGAAAGGAAAGAAAGGGAGGCAACTTGATCCCGCTCTCCTTGGTTTTAAAGTCACAAGCAATCGCATCATGATGGGAGAAATCCACCATGTAGACGATTAAGTAATGGTATATACAATGTTGATTTTGTACAATTCCATATAGGTTCAAAGCTCAGTGTATAGTGGCAGCTGAAGGAAATCTTTCATTATTTTTTGTACATCGTCTTGTTGATAAAAGATGTGGGCGTAAGGTTATACCAGGTTAGAAAATCCCAGCTTTGTTGAGTACATAGAAGAGGTAAATTTTTGTACAGAGACTATCAGCATGTACAGTGAAAATAATCACTTCATATACTTTCTTAATTGTGCATGTTGAAGTTAATATTTTGTATTTATAAAGATGAATGTTGTAACTTTGCCTTCTATAGTCTTCCAGTATTTATTGCCTATATGATCTTTGGTAGAAAGAAAATCCTCTGGTTTTTGGTAGGGTTTATTTGATCTATTGTTTGGCCTTTCTGTTTCTATTGCCCAGACAAGGTATCATACAAACACTTTATAGTTCAGAAATCATATAGCAAATGAGAGATTTGAGACTGCAATGGCCAGATTTAAGACATTCTAAGGTCTCACTTGACCTCACCTGACGACATAGAGAGACCAACTCCATCAATGGAAGCTACTATGACGACGACGATGACCCTGGTAATTTTCCCATTCTTTATTTCCTCTTTCACATGTTTTTTAAGAAAAAATTATCCTCGCTATTTTTTGCAGTCAAATGCGAGCTTGATCACGTTCTCAGAACCACAAAGGTTTCAACTTTCAAGTGCTTGGTGCTTCAATCAGGTTATAAAGGTTGACAAAACATTCTAATTGATTTTTCTGTTGGATCTCTGTATGTATTTGTTATGGTGTCTTGTAATACAAGAAAAACCCTGATTTAGGAGTATAATAGGATTATATTTTAGAATAAGTTTGGTTTAGAAGAAAAACCCTGATTTTATGGTTTACGTTTCTAGTTCTTGGTTTTTTTGATGGAAAAGATCAGCTGTTTTATATTATTTCTTCAATTTTCTATATCTTTAACTTGATTTCAGGAAGTAGTGACAAAGTGTTTTTTGATGCAAGTATTGGAAATCCAGTGGGAAAGCTTTCTGGGAGGATTGTCATAGGATTGTATGGTGATGATGTGCCCCAAACAGCGGAAAACCGTGCTTTATGCACAGGTTGTCTTCTACGCCTTCAGCAATTATATCAATCTTGTGATAGCAAGTCCTTGGTAAATGATATCAATGAATTTTACTTGGTACTTTGAAAGTTGAAACTATGGCGCTCTTTCGTTTGTGATAAATTTTCTGGAGGCCATCTCTATAGCCTCCTTGTAATTCCTCTCGTGCACCATCGTGGTGCTTCATGAATTTCTTTTTGATTAAAAAAAAAAAGTAATTATATCAACCTGACTAGTTTTTGTTTATGTTGTTTAACTTCTCCAACCTTCAAAGCTGAACATTGATTCTTATTCTCACTTTGATTAGCAGAGAAGGGCTTTGGCTTCTAAGGATCCACATTCCATCGGTTATCAAAGGTTTCATGATTCACGGTGGGGAATTTGATAAAGGAAATGTGAGTTCTCCCTTCATATTGAGACGTATAAGCAGAATATATTTGATATGCCATCTTATTGCTCTAAGTAGCGTATTTTGACCATTTATCTTTCAAGAAGATATGTTTTAATAGGTAGCAAGAGGTCAAGAAACCGTGTGCAAAAAAGCTAAAGGTGGCAATACCATGAATACAGTTGATGGTATTTAACTTGAGGCTTCTGAATGCATTTTATATGGCGATGCTCGAAATTTGATACTTTGTGCAGGGAACTGGAGGCAAAAGCAGATATGGGCGTACATTTAAAGATGAAAACTTCAAGTGTAAGTTGATCCTTCCTTAGCCTTGTCGTTTGGTTGGGGCTCAGTAATACCCCTGCATGTTATTTTCTGCCTAAAAAGTAATGAGAATAGGAACATCTGCCTATGATTTATATTGCAATCAGAGTTAAGAAAGAATATTCTTAAGCTTCCATTATTCTTTTCTGTGGTCACTTTGTTTGTGTTATTGTTTACTTATCTATCCATCTTACCTGGAACTCTGAAGTCTATAATGTCTTGTACAGTGCATCAGGTGAGCTTCCAATATCTGAAGCTTGATCTCATCAATGATGCCTTTGCATGATTCCCCCCTTTCGGAACTTGGGACTATTTTACCAGGTTGAAAATGCTTTTTTTGAAATGAATTTGTTGCCGTTCCATCTATAGTTCTTCATGTCTTTTGTACTGGGAATAGGAATCAAGACAATAAATACAATTTTCTTTCTTCTGTTGGATTACCTTTCATACAGTTGAAAGCTCTTTGCAGATCAGAATGGAAATGGTTTCCTTCAAAACATGTTCCTTTTTTTTAGAATCGAATTTTGGGCACATCATATGCCTAAATCAGCCGATTACCAACCGATCGAGTTATTTCTCATTGGTCAAAAAATATGTTCATGTTCTCAAGACTCCACGTGATGAATGGTGGGGTTCTCCGAGAATGTTTACATTATATGTGGTCTGTTGTTTGCTTCAGGTAAGAGGCTAGGGCCCAAGCTTAGGGCAAATGCAATGAGAAACAACTTACTGGGCCAACATTTTTGTTGGCCCGGTCCCACCTCTATTACACAAAAAGTCAAGTCAAACACGTATTCTAATACAACCACATCAGCAAAACACAAATTTCTATACACTTTTTCTTTCCACACACTTTCTCTTTCCACCCAACCCAACAACATTCCATTCCTCCATATTATCCACAACAAAACTACACCAAAACATCAAATATCAATACATCCACATCAGCAAAACACTTATCCCAATACAGCCACATAAGCAAAACACATTTTACAATACAGCCACATCAGCAAAAGACAACATCTTTGTTGGCACAATATCAATTCACCATTGCATTTGCCCTTAGCTCAAAATGATGGAGGGATAGTTGTTCCATCTGCATAATTCGGATATAGGCCCGATTGATTGAAAATCATTGGACAGTTGTTCCATCTCCTTAGTGGGCTTTTGGGTTTAAAAGGATCCATGATCGGCATAATATTATTTTTACCAATTTTTTTGGTGATTATATTTTATTCTACTTGAACGTTTTGAAGTGAGAACTCATAATAATTGGTTCTCATAACTCGTAATAATTTATATAAAAAATAGTTTAATTGATTTTTTAAGAAATTCAAATTATAGAGAGATACCCCTACAAAATTGATAACCGCGTGTAAATGATTAATGGATGATAAATTGATAAGGATGACGTATTCTACTTTCGGCTACAGAGAAAAGGAAAAAAATAAAAAATAAAAACAGAAATTCATCGCACGTGGTCCGAGGAGGATCCGATACTATCACCACCACGTGACACCCCAATTTGGCAACTACTCCACCAGGAAGTGGTCCCCGCACATTACGTTGTGTGATCCCGATTCCGCCACGTTACGGTGATACCGCCATCGTACCCGACAAAGTTTAAAAATCGGAAAGCGATTGATCATGTGGTGGATTTAGGCCTCCAAATTCGTTGAGATTCTGTCGGTAGTGGTGGGCCCTCTGTCATGTCATCCAACACTCAAAAGCCCGTCATTACAAAATCCTTGTTTTTCCTTTTTAATTGTAAGAATTAAAAAGTCATTGTCATTATGTTCGTTTGATTTGTAAGTAATCAACTAATCACCATATACGGACAAAAAAAAAAAACTAATCACCATATACTGTGTATATATGTAAGTGAGCCGTTGATTGAATAACAATCACATTACATATAAGAGATCATTCACCTATTATGTCGTGGATTCAAATCTTACCCTCTCCCCAACTCCATGTTCTAAAAAAAATATTGTGTATATAATCATGATTTTTTATTCTAATAATCTTCTACTTTTGTCCTCTTAACTATTTTTTTTCACAAAATGTTAGGAATCACATTCATCCAATAATTCATCTTATTTCTTGATTGATTTAAGTATAACAACTCACAAAACCTAATGATTGAATTAGAGAGTGACATGTCAGTCACTAGAATCCCATTTACTGGATCTTATAACTTCTGTTTTTTTCATAGATAATGCTCGAGATCCCCCCAAAAAGCTATCCTCAAAGACTCTCAACTAATGTGGTCACGTGTGTTTTCAATGAATGTTACTTTAATGACACATAGATTTATCATCTTTTTTTTTTTATGTCTCAAGAGGATGTTGCATTTTATTTTTTATCTTCAATTACTGACATATCATTTTCTCATTATTATGTATTTTTCTCTCAACCCTTTATTTTTTTTGAAATACTTTTTGCAAATGGACAAAGTTTGGCTGCCAATTTTTTGACAAAAATATTATTTAATCAACCATGTGTATATCTCTCATACCAATAATATCCTAGTCAGCACATCATCACCATATCATCATCATCATCATCATCTCACATTTGGATGAGAATGATGAACCAACCACTGTCCAACTCATTATATGATAATATATATATATATATATATATATATATATATATATGTCCTTTCTTGGCAAAATGAATACACAAAGTCCAATGCATCAAGTAGTAGTATGCAAAAGGTATTTCCATATGTAGTTGGCATTTCTATATTGTCATAATGATGCTGTTAGAAATTTTTAATTTATGTGCCATAAAGGAAAACCAAATTTAGTGAACATAGAACATAGACTCCCTCTTCATCTTTTGTTTGGTCTTATTATTAGATAATAGAAAGCAACATGTGCCCATCAATTGAAAAATCAAATATTAATAACTCATAACATCAGTTTGTTTTTCATCTCCGAATGAAATCAATACTCGCGCCCACATAAATTTCTCACTTAACATGATGGTAAGCTTGATCAAAGCTTAACGAGTGATCATTAGGGTATTGTTTCCATTGGGTATTCAACTCAAGACCTCCCGAATAACCGAGTCGTTTATGATTTGACCCCATAAAAATTCATGAACTCAACTATCACCCAAATGATTTCATTCACAATGTTATGATCATGTTACAGAAGCTAATTTTGATGATGTCAGTACATGAAATGATCGTATAATAGAATACATGGAAAAGGTACCAGATTCAATAATATGCATTGAATGTGGAAGTGGGGGGAGCTTTTGGAGAATAGGTTCCCATTCCCACCCACACCTACTTGGAGAAGATGGAGCATATTAGGGTTACTGTTTTTTCTGGTAACCTTACCAACCGCACCCCCCCCCCCCCCCCCCACCCCAAACAACCAAATAATTGGTCATCTTCATCAATCATCATCACCACTTGGCCCCTCTTTATATATATATCTATACGTTTTGGAAAAACAAAATTCAGTCTTGGCGGCTACTTGTTCTGTCTAGATAGGGTTCAGACCAGACCAGACTTTTTTTTTTATTTGTACAGTTAATGTATGATGTCTGATCAAAATGTCAAATTTGTTTACCTAGGAAGACATAAGTGGATTATGTTACTGTTAGGGAGAATCTTCACACCAATATCTAAACAAAGATTCAAGTAAATAATTAAACAAGGTCAGTCAGTCCATAACTTGACTTCATTGAAGTCTATAAGGTCAGAGAAGCTTGACAATGTACTCAAGCAACTATAGCCTCAGATTCCTAAGAAAATCAATCTAGAAAACAAACACATTCCTGAACCCTGAATCCATTTCTTTTTCTAAATTAAATCTGCGATTCAGAATCCGCAACATAAGGGAAAAAGAATGAGATTCTGCACGGAGAGAACAGCCGTGTATGCATGTATGCACAAAAAAGCATTAAGAGAATCCAAGGATGAGCAGCTAAGCAAAGCATATTTACAAGAAGCTTTACAGTAGAAATCTGAATGGGAAGTTTCTCTTGAGGAGCTATCAGCATTTACAGAAAACCAAAAGCACCTAATTTAACTGACAACTGCTTAGGAAAATGATTTTATCAAGCCTAAGTTGTAAAGGAACTTCTCTGATCTAGATCGAAAGATATTACCGAAAGAGAATCTCCCGCTCTCCTGGGTCGGAGATTTTGAATAGTCATCTTCCTTCACGTGAAGGATAGTCGAGCCAATCTCCTTTCGAACTGCTTCAATTGTTTCCGTCTTCACAGGATATCCTGATGCATCAGTGACATAGAAAACATTCACAGCTTGGGTTCCCCTGGTCGTAACCTCTGCTCGGGTGACTGAAAGGCCATTTTCTCTGAATATTCGAGTCACGTCAGACAAAAGGCCAACCCTGTCGTCACTACAAAGTTCAAGTCTTATACCCTGTAACATCAGAGTCCAATAACATCAAATGTGAATCAGATTTTGGCATGAATAGAAACTGCACCAAATTTTAATTTCAGATGGTTTAGTACCTCGGAAATTCTCCTCTCAATAGCAGCTTCCAAGCAATGAATGACCCTTTCCCTCTCTGCTTCGGAACTAATTGGGCAACCATCCACATGCCTGATGTAATATTCCTGTCAAACATGAAGAAAAATTAAGTTGTCATAATGAACACAGAAAGATTCAAAAAGCATCCCCATTATCAATGCAATGAACAATAAATAAAATAAAATAAAAAAGTGAAAAATGCATCAAGAGATGGAATATAAAAAACCTGATAAGCCTCTGCTCCTTCAGATATGATAGTTCCATGGTATACCACATATTGCATATCTGTTAGCGTGCAAACTGTGTCAAAGAGTAGCTTAGGACGGTCTGGGCACCTCAGATTAACAACAGTGTACCCCTTATCCGCACAATTTTCTACGGTTACTTGGGGCTTGCTCCTGTCACTAGCTGATCCACATTGCGAATCATTTACGTCATAATCACGATCAGCATACATCATCTGATGCAGCCTCCTTTCCTTATGAGTTGAACCCACAGAAACAGCAGTATTAGCACTTCGCTTATCTCGGTCACCTTTCAGAACATATAGAAGAAGCTGTTTGATATTGGCAAGCCTATCAGGATCATCAATCGCCAAACCAGTAGCCTCATCAGTAATGTAAGCAACTGAGGCCATTCTTGAATTGTGGGTCCAGACTTCAGCAGCAACCACATTGCATTTAAGGTCAGTAAGAACAGCAAAGATCTCTGAAAGCAATCCTGGTCGGTCCCTTCCTGTCAATTCAATGTTTGTGTGCTCCGCAGCAGCTTGGACACCAACAGACCGTCTCAGGGAGCGAAAGCTACGTGCCCTTGGTCCAAGTGACTGTGACAAGTAAATTTTACTCATCAACATGACTTGGAAAGTCACATGAATTCAATACATAAACAAAATAGCTACACTTTCGTAGTACAGGCGAAAGAGGAATCAATGAGATCAGTTATTAAACTAGAAGGCCTCGGTGCAGTAGGACCATTGGACGAATTCAGCAATGAAAGATAAAGTCTCCAATCAGTACACCAGACAATGTGAACAGTACTCCTCTGCACTTCAATTTTAACTTATTCTAGAAAATTGCTGGTCTCTACCATGGTTACAAGTAATGATGATTGAATCTAATTCTGCAACTTTATCCTTAAGCAAGCAGGAATAGAAAGCTAAAGCCATTGAGTCATGAGCAAAACAATGGATGCTATAACCAGAAAAAAGGACTTAATTTCATAAATCCAAGCCTTCTCTTCAGTTCCAATCAGAAACAAATCAATCCCAAATTCAAGTCCCAAATCAAAACCCTGTATCCGACCATTGTTCAAGAAATTCTTAAGGTTTATCAGATATACCTGTTGAATTCTTTCAGCCACATCATCCTCGAAAAGTTTATTCCCTTGGTGATCTGTAACATGAAATACTGCAGGAAACCATGGAAGGGAAAAAATGAATCAGAAACCATTGAAGTATGGCATCGCGGGTTATGTAAAATGAAGAATCGAAGAGCTAACCATCCATGAACCATTCCCCATCTGAAGAAATGTACGCTCGTCTAATTATAAGATCCAAATCAGTCAAAGCTTGAACAACCTCCAATAAACTCCCTCGCTTATTTGCACTATCAACCTGCAAATTATTGTTTCCAATCTTTACATACGAATCTTCAAGAGTTACGAAGGACATTAACCACAACAAATATATACAAATCATAAACCACTCGATCAAATACCTTAATCAAAGTAGCTTTCCTGCTTGAGGCATTATCCACTGTAACCCTGCAAACCCACATCAAGAAGATTTCACCGTCAGATACCCATGTGAGTAAACCTTCAAAATCCGCTGAGATAATGAAAATTCAGAGAAAAAACACAACGAATTCGTTTCAATTCAGAAAATTCCAAGACCAATTCACCACACGAAATTATACCTTGGAGGGTTCATCCGAATTACGAGCTTCTCAAACTCATCATCCATGGCGACAGAAGTATTCCAGAAATCCATTTCAAAACAAAGACCAGACTTTTATCTCTTTCGCGTATCAAGGACAGGAGAAACGAAAAGGGTCTGCCCTATTTTTTTTTCCTTCAATTAAAGCAGAAGAGGAAAAACGTCTAGGTTTCTCGCACTTTCCTGGATTCTGAGCTCCGTTGTGGTACGTATGTATTATGCATTTGCTGGCTCTTGAGTTGGACGAAGAGTTTTGGAGGGACAGAAATATACCAATAACAGAACAAATGACACCAATACTAAATCAAATATATAATACTATGATAATGACAAACGAAAACTAAAAATCAAATCGAAACCACAATTAATTTTGCACAATTGAGAGAAGCGCATGTGGCTCCTCTATTGTCCCTGTCTGGGGCTGTCCTTCCTGACATGGGTCCCACTCACCTTCCCCTCCTACCATTTGGTCTCTCCACTCATTAGGGTTTTTGTGTATTTTTGACATGGCGGCTCGTTCGGTTGTTTTCTTGCTGGCTTTTACTTTCACTATGTTTCGTTTGGAACATTTAACAAACACTTTGTGGGGGTCTTTCTTACTTAACCACCCAGACCCTTCACTTGAAGGAAATCTAGCAAGATTTGTTGGGGATTTAAGAGATACCTAACCCCCCTAAACCTGACTAACCTTATCAATTTGAAATATAGTGTATATATTTTTACTGAGATTCGGAGTCTTCCCTTTCACCTCTCTCCCTATTCCCCTTATCACCTTTCCATATCTAGCAGGATTCTCTGCTATGCTGGGATGGATTCTCTTGTCTCTCCAATTCAACTCTTTAAAAAAAAGGAAATCTGTCATACCCAGATTTGAATTGTTAGGCCACTTGCAGAAAAAAAAATTCACCCACATTAACATTCATTGTTTCTTCCCAAAACAAACAAGAATCATTATCATATAATATGAGAAGAAAATCTGCCTGGTTATGGACATCCTTCTCATCCCCACTCGTTGGAGTTCAATATATTATATGTTTTTGTTGGGGTAGGGTAGGCCGGTAGGGGAGGAATCCATTGTATTTATGATATAAATAATGTCAATTTGCACTTGAAGTCAGAACTCTTGCAGTGCTTCCAATAAATAAGATTTGGATCTAGATTCTATCCCAAACTCAAAAATTCTTTTCTTTTTAATTCATACTTTCTGGGTTTTCTAAGAATGGAATTATCCAAATATAATCAATGGAAACACAATTATTTATACAGATCATATTACACTGTCCAGCAGGCAAAAGTGCAAATGTTTTTGTTGGTCACACAATATAGAAATGACCCAATAAATGATCTGAGGGAGCAGAGCCAGAGACCAGACCGATGAGTACAATGAATGCCACATAATTGCTTGTTCCAGCACATGGAGAGAGCAGAGAGGGGGGAGACGAGAGACTGAGAGGGTACTTGGTTTGATTGTCTGGGCATATTCGGAGAGTGTCACATGCTAGTAGTATAAAATGAAACTAGGGTTTTGGGCCTCCATGGTCAAGCCCTTCAGACAGCGTTTATGGTACAGACACAGACAGTCATATCATAGTGCTGTAATTTCAGTTTGTGTCTTTTAGTTTTTGTTAAATTAGAATCACAGGCTGTAACTGTTTCTTGTCTAGCAGAGCCATCAGTGAGTCAATCTTGCATTTTTTGGGGGGGAAAAGTACGGATAGACCACTCAAAGATAGGGTCGTTTACAATTGGGTCACTGAAGAAAAATTTTTTCCAATTAGGTCACCCAATGTTTTTAATTTTTCCAATTACGTCACTTCGGTCAATTTCCGATCAATTTCAACCGGAAATTGCTGACATGGCCAATCGCACCTATAGATCAGCGTTCTTGCTGACCTGGATTTTACATGTCATTGTGACATGTAATATCTCAATAATTAGAAAAAAACTCAAAAAGAAAAAAAAAAAAACCCCTCACATTCTCGTCCATGTATCCTTTGTAAGCAGTTCCAAATCCACCTTGGCCGAGAATGTGGTCTCCAGCTCGCACAAAGTAAAGGCAATAACATGAGTATAAAGTACCGCATTCTTACTGGCGTCCTCTAATTTACGAGGCGTAGGATCGCTCAGATCTGAGACGGAACGACTGTGCTTCTTCTCCGACGATGGATTTCCAGCTTTACCAGACACTGATGATAGCGTATTCAATTGTTGAACTGCCAACAGATGCATTTTTCAAATCATCACTACTCTACTCCATAATTGAATATACCGAACCAAAAGAAAGTCAAACTGCAAAAGAAAAAGTAAAGTAGAAGTTAGATCTATGAAAACCTTGAGCATTGGAGACAACGACAAATTTCTCTCTAGGACCACAGCTTCCCATCTCGGCCAATTTCCTGTGTTGCTTTATCGCAGATGAGTTCCTAAATCTTGATTTATCTTTCAACGGTTTCATTGGTCGATTGTCGGATTCTCAACCAAAAACCTTTACCCTATGACTTTTAGGGTTTTTTTTTTTTTCTTTTTGAGTTTTTTTTTTCTAATTATTAAGATATTACATATCACAATGACATGTAAAATCCACATCAGCAAAAAATGTTTATCTGTGGCCACGGTTAGCCATGTCAGCAATTTTCGGTTGAAATTGATCGGAAATTGACTGGAGTAACCTAATTGGAAAAATTAAAAACATTGGGTGACCTAATTGGAAAAAAAATTTCTACAGTGACCCAATTGCAAACGACCCTATCTTTGAGTGGTTTATCTGCACTTTTCCCTTTTTTGGGGTCAAAAGTTCATCTTGACTTCAATGCTCAGTGTATTAACGTTCAACCTGTCACCTCAACAGATTAATCGACCAAAATGACCCAATTCTATCCCGGTGGTTTAGTTGGTACAAATTGAATTTCCGATGACTATTTGGAACAATTGAACATTCAGTGGTCAAATTAGAACACTAACCATCTTTCGGTGGCCAATAGTTATATTAACCCTCTAAATTTCCAATCATGCTGAAATTAGTGCTTGAAGTTGTGAACCTAAAAAAGCATAATCAAAGTAAGCTTAGCTTGCTAAGCCAATAGGCCTGGTTAGTAGATCAAACATGGAATCTCACTAAAATGGCACCAATAGAGGTATACAGCACCAAGCATGTGCTTGGTCTTCTTCTATTACCCGGGCAGGGCAAATTTTTATAGGGGAGGGGATTGGGTGTAAAAGTTGTCCCGATATGTGAATTCACGACATACAATTTGAGGTGTGGGGAGGTCGTGATTCGCCCCCGATCCGTCCTATTGTCATCCCTAATTCTTTCTTTCAAAAGTAATGTTTTAGTCATGTATATTTTAGCAATCACAATAGTAAATTGTTGGAACAGTGGGGCTAAGGAACAGTAAAAGTCATGTTTATTTATCACTTCATTTCTTCAGTTTTTCTCCTGCTTATTTAATCATTTACAGGACAAAACAAGGCAAAATGGACTGGATCCAACTTCCTCTAGGTGGTCCAAATTGGAAGACCCACTGAGACTGGACCACTGAGCCCTTTCATTTCACTCATGAAGAATCCATGCCAGCCTAGTCTCTCCCAATTCCAGACTTGCATTGGCCCCAAAAGGAAAATTTGCAAAATTAAAATTGGGATCCATTTTGGAAATTGAGATTAAGGAGATTTTCACTATGATATTTTACTTTACCTACTAACATTAGTAAAATATCATTGACAATAAGTCATTGGGCTTCGGCCCAAGAATTAACTAGCCTATGTGATTTACGGGTATTATATGTGGCCCATAAATTTACCATTGGGTGAAACCCGATGGACAGTACTATGGGTGGATTCCCTTGTCACAAAAATTGACAAGAAGTCTCACCGGTAAGAACACGCCTCAAGACTTTATAAGAAGAAAACAGAAACCAAACCCAATCTTAAAAACATTGCTTTCTATATTATACAAACTTGCAAATACACAAACAATAAAGAGTGGTATTTGTAACAAAAGTTGCAAAATATCTGAGACACTTCAAGAAAAAGATAGATCAACCATTCAATACTCAGATGTCACTGAAGACTCAAAATTACTTGTCTAACAATGACAGATTATGGCATATCACTTGTTTCTGGGTCTACGATAAGTTGATCTACTGTCTTGATCCTTGTGAATCATCTTTATCAGGAGGAGATTGCTGCTCATGATCTGCAGAGCCAGATCCACCTCTGCTCTGCACCATCTGCTGATAGAAGTGTCCAAAAGCAGGAGAATTGAGTCCCCCAGCTTGACCATCCTGTGAAAGCCCTAGCTCCAAGCCTGGAACTTGACCATTAAACATTGAATAAAAACCCATCAAACCCATATTCATATTTGGGATTTCAACACTTTGCAACCCTAATTTTGACATTATATTCGAGTTTTCGTTCCCGAAATTCGTCGTCTGTGAACCTGATCCAAACCCAGTTCCCAGATGGTATCTACCCAAATTACCCGCCATCATTGACCAATTAGACCTATCTCTGGCTGGTACAATCCCTTCCATCTTTGAATGCAAACCTATAGAAACAGAGGAAACAGAGTTCCCCTGTTCAGAAACAGAGGACCCTGAAATTGCCATTGCTGAAGCAGGAATTGTTCCTGTACCAGTTACAGCAATGATTGAAGGCTCTGCTTGCTGTAAAAGCCATTGAATTGTTTCTCCATCAGACTTGTGACCCAATTCCCTTGTCAATTGAAAAATCTTGGCTGCACATAGTGCTGGCATCCTGATTCTTCTTCCTCTACCATCCACTTTCTTGTGCCTGTCCTTGTTTGAACTTCTCTTTGGTGGTAACTGCTTCTTTTCAGTGTTGTTTGCAATCAGAGCTTTGAACTCTCTGATCCCTGAATCCTTATTCTTGTTGTTGTTCTCTGCCATGTTAGCTTTTGGAGATTTCAAGAAGGTGGGCACCTCTTGAAGTTGGTGATTTTTAGGGGGCCTTGGATCCCCATGTGAACTGGAGAAAAATGGGTCCTGCCAGCTTCCTTGATTGAATAAGATGACCTAGAAAAAGGTCTATGCTTTTTGTATCCTTTGCAATGTAGTTTTGTCAATGTTTCTGGTTTCATGTTCAAACACTTGAACCACTCAAGTTTTCAGTTAAAGTTACTACTCAATAATTACACACTTCCCCTTCTCTTTCTCCCTACCTAAGTAGACTTAACACTTTTTTTAATAATCGAGAATTTTCTATCCCAACATGCCTATATCAGATAAATGGATCAGTTCTAAACTCAATTCGTCAACCCAGTTCGTTCCACATTGACGACATGTAAGACCTGGTCGAAATCAATGCGAGATGAACGAGGTCGAAGTCCACAAGAGGAGAATTAACTCCACAAAACCTTTGGGTCATATAAGGAAATAACATAAATATTATTGAGAGTATGAGTCAAATTTGCGACCTCCCATATTTATAAAGATTTACCACAACCAACTTTACCATTTTAAAAAATAACACTTCACAACAGCTTAAAATATAAATCTGTTCATTTGTTGGTGAATGTTTATCCACAACATTTACATGAAACCCATTTCTTCACCTAATTTTGCTTCATGTGCTATCAAGAATGTCTGAAGATAGCAAGTAAATTTACTATTCTGCTTCATGAAAGAAATTCAACATAATTGGACATGAAACAGTGAGTGCTCTGTTCAAGAATTTTAATCTAGAAAGATTGTGGGTCCTTTGCATACATTTCCAACTTTTATGGTTTCTATAAGAAAGGACAGTTTGCTTCTCAAGAACAGGATGTTGTCAACTGCAAAGAAAACCCGAGTGTTTTATTCTAAATAATTAGCTTAAATTGCAATGAGTTGTAGAGAAGACTTTTTGGAGGAGATCAAATTCTTTGGGTGGTGAAGTTTAATTTGGGGGTGCTTTCACAGTTTCACTTTGTGTTTGTCTATTCAATTGTGCTGGCCAGCTTGGGGACAGCAAAGTCTCCTTTACAAGTTTGTCATTTGACATGCAACCAAACATCACTTTTATTATTAAAAAAAAAATCACTTTATTTTATAGCCTTTCTACAAATGGCAAACCATTAGAATATATATAGTTTTATGGAGCTGGACAACAAATTTGTACCAGAAATGATGCTGCCAAACCCTATTTGTAGAATACTGACAATCTTCTATCCAAACAGAAACTAACGAAAAACATTGAGATTTTTTTTTAAAAAAAAAAAACCAGAAATAATTTTTGATGAGCCCACATGAGAATAAATAACAGGAATAAATTACTTATCCATGAAATTAAGAATCTTATTTATTGAGTTTCAAATCTTGAATTTTGAAAGAAAATGTATCATTGCCTACCCAAGCACATACACCCAGTTTTGTTTTTTTTTTTTATTATTAAAGCAAAAGGCTCCTTTTAACTTTTCTACTAGAAATTGCTTGCAGGCAGCAGGCCTGTGTGCATTTTGAGACTGCACATGGATTAATTGGTATACCGTATACTAAATACTAATTACAACCTCAGCTGGGCTGGGCTTGACATGAGAATCAGGCCCACATGAACAAAATACCATTGCACATGCCCTGGCTCCTCTGTTCTCCGCGTTCAACAATTGGGTCTTAGAAAAGAGTTCTAACTCATTTGGTGAAATATAACATATGAAAAATAGGCTGTGAAATAAACCCTCATATTTTTGTAGGAGCTGGTGCCTTAATTAAGGAGATTCGGATTCTCCGTACCCCAACTTGCAGGATTTGTTTTTGTTTTGATTTATTTGATTAATCCATACTCGATGTATTATTGCGAATAATAAATTATTTCTTTGCGTTATTCAATCAATCATTGTGTGTTATTTCTACGTACAACTGCTCATTACTATTTAAGACAACATAAACAAAATAAGAATAACAAAATGAAAATTTCAATAAGCAAGAGAGTCTTTTTATTGAATTAATGGATGACATGAAACTCCAACAAGTAATTAATTAGTTTCAAACCCAATAATACATATGCTTGCATCCCTAATCTCCTAGAGAGTAGCGACCAGGGGCTTTGATAGCACACAAGCAGTAAGCGTCGCCATTACAATCACACCATCCAAATTTCTCTTTGAGGTATTTATGGCAGAGTGTGTTGCACTCTGGAATTGTGCAGTGTTGCACGGGTAAAGATATTATCTGAGAAGAAGCTTGACTGAGCTCCACAACCATGAAACCCACAAGGAGAAATACCAGAACACATTGCATACTTGCTCTACTCATCTCCATTGATATCCAACAAGAGATCTAAGTCGTTGTGTTTTTCTTTTCTTTTTTCTGTTGAATAATTTGTAAGATTACAAAGGATGATCTCAATATTTATATAGAAGAATCAATATTTCTAGAAATGGTAAAAAAGTTAATTATAGATTCAATTGCAAACGATGTATCCTATAATAAATCTCTAATTTATGATATTATAATTAATTTATCACAAGATCTGTAAGTATCAATATTCCTAATTTATGATATTATATTATCAAAAAAAGAAGTTATTAGAAGATTTTGTGCCCCAAATACCTTTTAAAAAAAAACACACCCCAAATAGGCTATAACATTATTATGTAACCATGCAATTAAGGTTACAAAAAATATAATTAGATAGGAAAAAATAACTTTTTTTTTGGAGAAAAAACGTATTGACTTGAAAACACATAAGTTAGAAAAATCATTATTTCTTGTAATGGTAAAAATTGCAATTATAGTTCCATTGCAAACGACATATCCTATAATATTAAACCTCTAATTTATGATATTATAGTTACATTACAAGATTTTGTGCCATTTTAAGCACACCACAAATAGACAATAAACAAAATTTTACCCACACCAAAAACCCTTTTATACACTTTTTTAAATGTCAAAACACTAGTTTGCGTGTGTGTGTGTGTGTGTGTGCATATACACACACATTTATATATATAAACATGTTAGGTATGTTTTGGCACTTTTGGATCACAATCTACATAACTTGTTCATGGCCGTCCATTATGATCTCTTAGAAGCTAAGAAAAGCATATCGGCCATGCATGAATTGAAATGGTCAAAAAGCTCCCGAATGAATCTAGGCTATGTCCTTTACAATAATGTTCTCTCTCCCTCCTTAGGAACCTGACTTTCTCTTCAAATCAGCTTTAAAGAAAATAATAGATTAGTATATATATGCTCCTCTCTACCAGTCAAATTTTAATAGTTACATATATATATATGTATGTATGTATATGTATGTATGTATATATTGCCAAAGTCAAAGTTTTCTATGTATGGTTTTCCAAATTGATGAGACAACAATATTGCAATTAATGTTATATGGTACTATGGTGCTACTATAGGTGCAACATATAAATACTGAATTTATCCCCACTTGTTTGGTCCAGTGGTTTGAGGACTAACGGAATATTCGTCCACACCAGGTTCGAGTTGAAACATTCGCATTAATGCATCGTGAACGCTCGGACAGGTGTGGGTTAGTAGCTTGCTGGGTCTTGGGCCTCTAAGACTGGTAAGTGACATGCCTGGAGGTTCGGCGGAGGTAGCTAGACTCTCCCCTTAGGGTTTACAATATAGGGCTCGGCCCAAAGGACTGGGTCTTGTGGTGGTTCCCCAGTGGTTTAAAAAAATATAAATATTGAATTTAAATAAGGAAAAGACAAAGTCCAATGAAAAGCATCAAAATATTTTAAATGCTTATAATTTTTCTTTCTTATTAATAAAAGGAAAAAAAGAGAGAAACTAATTAAACTACATATAAAAATTAAAAAATGAGAGAAATTCATTAAACTACAAATAAATATTTTTCTACTGATCGTTTTTAAAAAATAATAAATTCAACAAATATATTATGAAATGATTTCAAGTATTATATGATAGTAATATAAGAAGAGAAAAAAACTGAAATATAAAATGTAATATTTGATTAATTTTAAATAAACTCATATAGAACATTGTTCATATTTTACTACGAGCTACAAAACAAATCTTTAAATTAATAGTTTTATATGGAAATTTTGAAAAAATTGAAATTATTCACTCATCATAATAATTATTAAGTTTTCGTTCAAATACTTTCTACACAACGTGTGTTTATCCGCTAGAGACTTTTTTATACGATTAATTGCACAAATTCAGTAAAAAAAAATCTGGTATAATAATCTCATGCATTGTACGGATACACGCCTAGTTAAAGTGGAACAAAGAAATAATCATTCAGGAAATTTAGAGAAATTTCATGAGAAAATACTTTTGATTAACATAAAGTTTACATGAATTTCATATCACAAGATGTTTAACTAAATATTTTTCTCTGTAATTACACATAAAAATTAATTAATCTTAATTAATCATTATTTCATGCCTTACAACAGACTAATGATTTGGCTTCAAGCCATCTTTGCTTATTAACTTTTGCAATAAAAGCTTCAACTCTTCTGTTGAGTTCCTCAGTAGGCATTCCATTCTGATCTTCATCATCATCTGCACTTCCTCTTCCCTTCTCTTCCTTCTCTTTATCTCTATCATCATCGACAACTTCTTCTTCCTCCTCTTCTTCTTTCACATCTTCAAATATTTCTTCACCTTCTACATCTTCAGCATTTACATTAGTATTTCTTTCTTCAACTTGTGGCTTATCAACCACAACCACACCTTTCTCTTTGATCAAATTCAATTCCATCTTCCTCTTAACATACTCCTCATAAATCCGATCACAACCAACAGAACCAGAAGAAGATGATGACGACGACGACTTTGATTCTCCAGCAATTAGCAACCCAACAATCACATTCACCACTATGAACAAGCACGTAGGGTTAACAAATGAATACCAAGAACAAGGGAGTGTGGTGAACAAAAAGTGCTTAATGAAGTCACTTTGAGATGGGAAGAAGCAAAGTAGAAAAGTACTACATGCCAATGCAATCACAGAATGAACAAGAATGTGATTGCACAGAGATTGGCTCTTCATGGGTTTAAGCTTTTGTGTCTTCATTGTATCCATTATTGTTGAAATGGGTACAAGAAGGTTAATAGTAATTAGTCTTTGTAATTGGGTTTTGTGATTGATGGAGACATAGGTGAGATTTAGATGAGTTTCATTTCATGGCATCAAAACATGGAACAAAGAAGAGAATTGTAAGGAATGTATATATAGTAAGAAAAAAGTGGGGTGTTGGGAAGATATTTTGGTGGAATTCTTGGCACCACTTTAGTTGTGTATATATATATATTTATAATTTAATGAGAGGCTTTTTTTTCTTCATAAAGTTATGGCAGGTTAATGCATGTGTTATATTTTTAAGTGCTTTTGTTTTTATAGCCTCCATTTGCTTTCCACCATCCTTGTTGATGGTTTTTGTCAATTTGTATAATGTTTAAGAATTTATTATATTAGTTGTTCTTGCTTCCTCTTTATAGTTGAAGCATTAGAAGGCACACATCTGTTGAATGGAAAAATAAAAAGGAGGTTGTGAAAGGAGATGGACATACCCTCTCAATGAGCCTTTACATTAAGGTCATTGTCAAAATAATTTTAGTTATTTTTCGGGAGCCCGCGCAATCTTTGCGAAACTGTCAATGAAATATAAATGTTAAGTTTTAACAAATACTATACAAAACATTCAACAAATATCGAATTGTGTTATAATAATATAATAATAATTATTATTAAATTAGTGTTACTATATATATGTTTATAGAATTCAAATACAATTATCATAGAAAATCACATAAATTATTTTTTTTCATGGCTCCAAACAGGTGAAGTAATCAAGTATGCTCTGGTGATACACGGATTTACTTTTGATGGGTATGATAGTGATGATGTCAAAGAGTCTTTGTATGTGACTAGTAGTTTTTTTTTAAAAAAAATAATCAATACGGTGCTTTTCCTTTTGAAAAGGTTGGTTGGTGTTTTATATTCCCATCTCACAGTTTCTTCTTTCCATGGAGTAAAAGAAATGGAGTCCATGTGTTTTGAGATGAATGAAGCTTCATGGAAGGCCGTTAAAGGTTAAGAAATGATACATATATAAAGGTTAAAAAGTAGGTTAGGTATCAAATTGCATCATGCATCAGTCATAGAGGGAGAGAGAGTTTATCAACCTATCGGAAATCTCACTTTGAATACATCAGGCTGCACGAATTTCTTCTTTTAAGATGTCGCTTATGGTATTTAGGCTTAGAAAAAGTCTTGTTGGATATTCAACCCTTTCACATAACAATACTGTTTGTTTTGGAGTCTAATTCACTATGAATACATCGGATTACCCTCACGTGAGATTACGAGTCTCGACCCACCAAAAAAAAAACAAATTTTTTTTCATAATTTGTTTATTTTAATTTTTGTTTTAATTATTTCCTACATGATTGAGCATGAGAAGACATTTTCGTCACTGAAAATCTGTGAAGGGCAAATATGTGTAGCATATTGGGGTGGGTAATGGAACATATTTTTCTCATCTGGGCCTTTCTCTTGGGCCTGCTGGGCTTTTCCCTTCACATCTTCTTGCGTCAAGATCTCCACGTGCTTTCCTAGTCTCTTCCTAATCAGTTCCACAAGCTTTGGAGGATCGAATAATCCTCTTATAACCACCGTTGATTTCTTCATGTCTGGTTCCACTACCATAATTCCTAAAAAAAATAATAATAAAAGCTTTAACATTCCAAATTTATTACCAACGAGAGGTGACTTAGTTGGCATTCAGCTGAGTTAGACATATGTGTGCCTCAAAATTTGATTCTAATAAAAAACATATTTCTTAGTGGTATTTCAAAAAATATATTTAAAATATATTTAATTTACCTTGCATTTTTTCCACCTTTTTCTTAATCTCATTTGCACAGCCTTCACAATGCATGTGCATCTTCACTACCAAAACCTTCATTTTTGGCTGAAAAAAACAAAAATTAAAACATAGAAAAAAAAATTAAAAAATTAATAATGATGATAAATTGTTAATGTAATTAACTAAGGACAAACCTCTTCTTTCTTTTCTGTCTCCTTTTTAGGGTTACTGGCATTAGGGTTTGGTTTAGGAGAGATCAACTCAACATGCTTACTAAACTTATCTTGAAGCCTCTTCAAAACCTTCATTGGATCAATCTTTTGTCCTTTCACAATCACTTTACTGTTTGCCTTGTCTATTACAACTTCTTCAACGCCTGATTATTAGCCCAAAATATCACACATTAAATTAAATCTTAAAAAAGATAAATCACAAACAAAAATTTTAATATCAGAAGAAGAAGATAAACAAATTGAAGTTTGCATTAATCAATTACCAAAATATCCTCTTAGACAATCAGAAACCTTGTTGGAACAGCCTTCACAGTGTATGTGAGTCTTAAAGACAGCCTCTTTATTGTTGTTGTTCTTCTCTTCTTTCTTTTCCTGGTTTGTTGTTGTTGCCTCAACCTTCTGCTCTCCATTGTTTTGATTGTTGTTGTTCTTTTTCTGTCACAAACAACAAAAATAGAAATTAACAAACGTAACCCACACGCGGTTCATTTTTTTGGTAACCGAGAATAACACTATACAAATTTCTTTTTTGAACATCCGATATGGGCCTAAACTTAGACCTTCATACCCGCGTGCATAGAAGTTTCCTACCTAACAACAGGGTAAGTTAGACCAACACTCAGCAACGCGGCCCATATGGTATTACTCCCAAGTGGGAATCGAACTCAAGACCTCCCGAGTCCATACTGTTTGATTCCAGAGAGATTCACCAACTGAGCTATCACCCACATAGTTCATCAATAATAATAAAATCAATGAGGGGTTTGTTGCTACCTTTGACATTATCTTTTCTGAAGTAGACTTTGATTTGTGTTGAAAAAAACAAACAGTATGAGCTCAATTGGGGGGCTAGGGTTTATGATTTATACATGGAGTAAAATTAATTTTGTGATTAAGTATGGTTATGGTGTTACCACATAGAGGGAACCCTTTTTTGTCAATTTTGGATTTGACAATATTGGAATTAAGCACCCCATAAGTGCAATGTTTGCAAATGATTTTCTTTTCTATTTTATTCATAAGGCGTTACAAGTACTCATTAAGCCTGAAACGTTTTGAAACTTTTAAGTCTTTTTCCCTATTTTTTGGTTTTCTATCTCTATATTAAGATTTTTCATATATTAGGAATTAATAATGTTTAATCATAATATATGTCTCCTTAATTTGTAACATTAATGTATTCTTTCATTATTATTTTTTTGCTATTTATGCCCTTTATTTTTTGACAAAACTGGAAAGTCGATATATGCAATTAATTTCAATGATTCAATTAGATTTAATTATTGTAAAATTAACATAAATATTTTGAAATAGATATATACTATATCTTTTCTTTTCTCTTTTTAATTACAGGGGAAGGGGATGGGGGATGTTCGAACTCGAGATTTCTATAAGATACCACACACATGAGTGCCATTTGAACTACTCGTGGTTCTCTCGGATATATATAATTTCATGAATGACATGACGATAGAACTTTTCATTTGTTTATAATTCGCAATAAACTCTTAATTATTCTTTCACTTCTTCAATCTCTCCTGATTGATGATTCTGATTATTGTCAACTTCCTCTTCTTCCTCTTCTTCTCTTATTTCATTATGATTTCCTCCTCCATTGTCACTAGGACTTGAACCATCAGCAGGTTTTCTTCTCGGCTTTTCTTCCTTCACATATATCTTCACAGCCTTTTTAGTTTTATTGGTTATGTGATGCATTAACCTTGTTGGATCAAACACACCTTCCACAGTTACTTCTGCCTCTGACGGGCATTCACTTTCTTTTAAATGAGAATTCACTTCTAAAACCCCTACCAACAAAAAAATTAATAAAATTAAGATGGTTAGAAATGTATACATAATTATTTTTTTAAAAAAATATTTATAATTAAATTACTTCCAATCTGCAAATCCAATAAAGTATTGCTTAGGAATATTGGATTTCAAATAAAAACAATGATTTTTTTTAGATATTTGGAAATATTGGGGGAAAATAACTATTAATTACTTTAGGAATCAAACAAATAAAAATCAGTTGCAAAGTTAATTTTATTTCTTAAATAATAATAATAATACTAAGTGTAAAAAGCACCATTCATCTTCTTGATATGCTTCTCAATCTCCTTCGAACATTGGGGACAATGCGCATCATATTTGACTCCAACAATAATTCCCTGAAAAGAAAAAAACACAACAACTTGAATTAATAAGTGTGGATACGATTTTTGCAGAGATTGTACGCTCTGGGGTATCTCTATGGACATTCCTATCCTCTAAATGATAATCGGGGTAATTACTTTTCCAAACTAAAGAGATAATGAGTTTGAATGGGGAGGAGTGATTATTTTTTGAAATAAAATCATGAGATGAGGGAACGAATGCCCGTAGAAGTACCCAGAACGAATAATCCCTTGAATGCAAAAATCATATTCACAATAAATTATAAACAAAAATTGGAATCAAAACAAATCAACTTTAATTTTAATTGACAAACGTTTTGTTCGTATTCTTCAGGCGAAGGTCGAACGACTTTTTTCTTTTTGATGAAAGAAGATGATACTTTTTCCTTAAAATTTAATTTCAACTTCTCAATTTTTTCGAATGCCGTCTTCATAATTTCTTATCTTCTTCACCTTGTTCTCTTGATCATTTTTTTTAATGGGATTTTTTGGGGTAAAAATAGAAGAAAAATATACCGGTAATTAAGGTACGCATGCGGTATAATTGAATTATAGATTAGGCACTTAAGCACAAAAAATAAATGGATTAATCAGTAATTAAATTTGTTTAAGCATATTCATGCATGATACTATTTCATTTGCAAATTGAATATGATAGATTCGTCAACATTAGCAACTTGAATGATAGCTTAATTGGTGAATCTATCTAGGGCTAATCCTATGAATTCATGACGTCCTGAGTTCAATTCCCACCTGGGGAAATGCCCTTATAAACAAGTTGGGCTTTGGCCCACATTACCCTGTTGTCGAGTGGAAAACTTCTATGCGTGTGTGCTTGCTTCATAACCCGAGTTTAGGCTCATATCGGATGTCCAAAGAACAAACTTGTATGATATCTTTTTCGGTTAAAAAAATCGTCTACATAGCAAGAATATATATGATTATCAATAAGCAGGGAAATTTTCAAGCCTGTACCCAAAAAAATTATTGGACATTTAAGTACCCTTAGAATTGCAAGTTATTTATGGGTACTAATGTGGTATTTGCCAATTGCCATTGGTTATTTAAACGAATTGCGTAATGGATTGTTAAAAGCACCCAAAGGCCCTGATTAGGCCCATATATTGGGCTGGGCTTCTGTAGTCCATTCCAAAGAGCCGCATTGATGACGTGTTCTATCTTCTATGTTTATCTGATGTCTAAATAGGCTTGGTTTCTTGACACATGTGGACCAATTTTACCCGCCACGTGTACAAGCATCCACGTGGCTAGCCTCAGAAGCTACACGTCAAGATGCAGCACGAAGCGGTGTCACCTAGTGTGCATTTTAACCACATAATCTACTCCCCCATGACCCCTTCAAATCGGGAGATCGGTGGCATTCAGTTCTTTCCAACCTCTCATCAGTTTTCAATCATCAGTAAGAACAGCTAGCTTCATATTTTCACTCTGTTCCTCTCTTTGTAGGTATGTTCATGTACATTATCGATTGTTCTTCTTTTCTTTTGCCTTAATTATGCTAACAAGATGATAATCAACTGGTTTTCCTTGTTAATGATCCTGAATTT
Organism: Tripterygium wilfordii; assembly: GCF_013401445.1. Taxonomy (NCBI): domain Eukaryota; kingdom Viridiplantae; phylum Streptophyta; class Magnoliopsida; order Celastrales; family Celastraceae; genus Tripterygium; species Tripterygium wilfordii. Next base: position 1,133,340 of record NC_052241.1, on the reverse strand, counting down.
GCATTGTTACTACTCAAGGTTTTGAATTTGTTCATCATAAAATCCTGTTTTTGAAGAACAATCTCATTAATTTTTCAATCAAATTGATTAAATTTAGACAAACCCAGAAAAATTATAACTTGGATTCACTTTCTCTTCCATGGTGGTTCTGATCTTTCACTAGGTAGAAGGAAGGAAGCAATGTCGGGCGCAACTGTATCAGTGGCTCCTAGAACAGAGCCAGCAGACACATCCACTTCAGATCACACAAAGCCCCAACCAGAATTGGTTGGTGGTTCCGTGATGGGTTCATTGCGAGTAATCGAACTCCAACTCGTAGCCTTCATTATGGTATTCTCCGTGAGCGGCCTCGTCCCGATCCTCGACTTGGCGTTCCCAATTTTCACAACCGCATATCTCTTGGCCTTATCGCGCTTCGCCTTCCCGAGCCACGGTAGAGACGCATCAGGATCGCCAGAGATCTTCCAAGGAAGCAAGTTGTTTAGGCTGTATGTTGTTGTAGGAACAACAGTGGGGTTGTTCTTGCCTCTGGCTTATGTATTGGGTGGATTTGCGAGGGGCGATGAACAAGCTGTCCGGTCTGCAACACCTCACTTGTTCTTGCTTTCGTGCCAGATTCTAACAGAGAATGTTATAAGTGGGTTGTCGTTGTTTTCCCCTCCGGTCAGGGCACTTGTTCCTCTGCTTTATACTGTTAGGAGGATCTTTGTCATCATTGATTGGATCAAAGATGTTTGGCTCAACAAAAGCCTTCCTGCCAACGCAGAAATTAAGGTATCATGTCCTTTTTTTCTAACATCATCAACAGTTGAGATAATTAGGATACCAATTGATTAGCATTGATTAATGTTATGATTAATCATATATGCAGGACGTTGTGTGGTATTGGTTCGGGAGGAGTCTAGCAATAGCCAATTTGGTGTACTTTTCAATAAACTTATTTGGGTTCTTGATTCTGCGATTCCTTCCACGAGCTTTTGAAATATATTTCAAAGAGAGGGATGAGATGCACTCGAAGATGGTGGAAGATAAGCGTTCTACTGCAACGGTTGTGAATGACAAATCTCAATCCACAGATAAGAAATTTGATTGAATGTTTACTTCTTTTTTTTTTGAACATTGGTTAAACCTTAAACGATGAATGGTAATTTTAAGAATTTTGAAGTTGATATGTCTACAACCAACTATTCTGTTTTGTTTTCTTTGGTAATGCTAGATGGCTATGATTTCGAAAATGATAAAAAATTCAGCATTCCAATAATTGATATCTCAGTAGTTGGTATCTCAGTTATCCCAACGGTTGAGTTGGACGTACATAATTCAAGTGTATTCGTGAGTTTCACATGTTCCACATGCATAGCAAATCTTGTGCGTATAATTTAGTAGTTTAGTAGTTGAAATAACTGGGTTCCCTGTCATAACTAATAGTAATGGCAATCTCAAATTTTTTCAGCAAGGGCAAACTGGTAATCTGGGAGTTCAAGATCTGGGCCTTGGGTCTTGTGACATGACTTTAACCGGGTGGGCCTATTAGTTCAGCCCATTTATTCATTTGGCCCAATTGAAGGCATTTCTTTCTTGTAACCAATCACTTGGCCCAATTTGGATATGGGCTTTTATGAAATTATTGGCTAGTACAAGACCAAAGCAAGAATTATATTAATTTATATTATGATAAGTAATTTTCCTACAAAATCCAGAACCATTCATGTGGGGGCATGGAAATGATGGAATGACACCATTCATTGTCAACCAAAAACACTAAGAGAGGCCCATCATTCTTACACTAAATGACCATTCACTATCAACAAAAAAACATCAACACAGGCCCATCAGATTGTACTAAATTGTTAAGTCTCACTCCATAAACCCTATCTTCTTCTGACACTTTCTGTTCGGCTTGAAATCCTCAAGTACTGTCCTAACTATCAATGGTATCACTAGTAGTTTTTTGTTATAAAATGTAAGCTGGCTTATTCCACCCCCACCACCACTCTGGTTTTTGGCTCAATTATGCAGTACTGCTACTGCCGTCTGGTTTATGCTGTCCGGACAGGCCTGGGATCTGTCCCGACGGATAGGATGCTGGTTGAGGTGGAGGCCCTTTACTGGAAGAAGCAGATCGAGGAAATCTTGCTGTCCGAATAGGCCTGGGTGCTGTTCGAACAGCAGGCGCGAATCTGTCCTATCGTGACAGCTTGTACAAATAGAAAATTGTAGGGTTTTGTTAAACCCAATTGAGCGAGGCTTCGAGAATAGAGAGAAAACACCTTGAGATTGAGAGGGAGTTTAAGAGAGCTTTATTCATTGTATTTGGTGAATTTCCACACTTGTATTCTTCTTTGACATAGTGAAATCAGCCTCTGTTGTCTGTGGATGTAAGCTTATGCCAAACCACATAAATCTCGTTTCTTTTACGTTTATTGCTTGATTTTTTCTGCATTATTTAGCTTGGGTTATCTTGTTTAGTCAATTCTTATATATTGTGCATTGTCAGTCGTTTTTGTGATTTTGCACAACAACCACTTCATTCCAAGTTGATTGATATGAGAGATCATGACAAGCACCACCATATTAAGGTCTATGATTAGTTGTGGGGGCTCAAGGTGTAAGTTGGTGAGGCTTTTGTATGATTGAAAGTGTCAAGAATGCCTTTAGAGTTGATTCCCTTGATGCTGTTAGCAGGAAAAGGTCTCCCACAGTGTGTTTTAGGCTTTTTTTTAGCTTTTAGTTACATGTTTGGTACCCAAAAAGAAATTGGCCCAGAAACCCACCTAACCCTACATTTTTGTTACTACATGATCTACATTTTTATTAAGTTGGAACCATAAACACATGGTTTGCTCCTTGTCCTTTTCATCCACTTTTTTTTGGGGTCAAAATTGGGGATTTTTTTAAGGATTTTTGTCCAATTAATTAAATGTCCTCACACGTTTGAGTCAAAGTCTTTCAAATGAGAGTGAGACCTATTCTTCTATTATTATAAACATTTGTGATTTTGTGATTTTGATGAGGGTTTAGTAAATAGTTGGTGTCTCACATATTAAGAAACTGTTGCTCTCGCTACCAATTAATCTACTGCTGCCCACCCTCTAGAAGGTCTCGTCCCTCTACACTAGTAACACTCTATTCGTTTTGAGTAAATTCACATCTTCCCTTGGGTGATGTGAGACAAGAGACTTAACTCCATCGCTACTCAGTAGCTTGCCCAGTCAGGGTTGTCGAAAAGAATCAAATCAAATCGTATGAAATCAAAATTTTAAATCGTATCGGATTATAAGATTAACTTAATTTTTAATAATTTATTGTAAAATATATGCATATTCATATAAAATGTGAATAATTGAATCTTTCGTCTTCCTCAATATCTAGAATTGTGTGCATCGAATCACGAATTGATTGACTCATCAAACTTCGCAATACAAGTTACGAATCGTATTGTTCCACTTCAAAGTCGAAAGGAATCGTACGATTCTAAAAATCATGCTCAGCACCACCAAGCTTGACACTGCAGAATCTTATTGTCCCGGCCATTTGAGCTGGGTGTTACATATATAGTCTTATTTTCAAAGAAATTCAAAAATGATCTATATATGAGGATTTCACATGATGTTGATTAGTGCCAATTGCAGTGGTAGTGTCTTTCATAGATAATTAATTAATGAACAATCATATGAAAAGATCATTATTCTCAAGGATGTCTTCATTCTCTGTGTCTCCAAGTAACCAAATCGATTCTGAATATTCAACCATTTATGCTCATATATACTTGCTGGTAGGCCACACTTTGTTGGCTGACCAAGCAACATACATTAATTATACACTGGTTCAGATGAACAATTTCGAAGTGATATGGTGGTTAGGGTCACTATCTTTCGGGTATGCACTGGATAAACCAATAGCTCATCAATATCCTGTAAACATTATACGAACTTAGTAAGTGTCGAATATTCAGATATGCAAAAGATAAACCTATGAACTCATACAATATCCTGCTAACATGTACAAACTCAGTAAGAATCGAATATTTGGGATGCACAGGATAATCCTATAGACTCGCACAATATCCTACAACACATGTATATACGAACTCAATAAACAAACATGTACGAACTCAATAAGAATCGAATACACGAGCTTGAAAGTACGACTTCTCCTAACTATTAGGTCAGCAACTGAATCTTTTATTTCTTTATAGTTTTAGTATTTTTATCTTATATATAAAATGTAGGATCATAGTTACTGTTAATAAGTTGATAACACCTCATGCAGCGATACTTAAAGGAATAGACACCATGAGATCATGTTCTTTGGCCTACAAAACCACACGACACGAGGCAGTGGACCAACAAGAATCAATGTGAATTCTTCTCAACACTCTCCTGCACTTGTGAGCAAGCCACGTCAAACTGGATCAATTGTTTTTGATACCATGTTAAAAATTCACAAACCAAACACACCAACAATATTGTTCTCTTTGAGTTTGCCAGATCACTATGAATATATCGGGCCCGTAAGATTTTGTTTTTCGTGAGTCGTCCCACTCAATGGTATTTGAGCATAGTAAACGATTATTGATGTGTAAGGAGTTGGATTTTGCTTATAAACTACTCGACTGGGTTATGTCATACCAATGTGGAATTTTAAGTCTTGATACGTGGGGGACCCACTCTCCAATTTGGTTACATGATTTGATCTTAGAAAACGAGTAGCCAACCCACACCTTGTAACTATCCCTGTGTTTCTCTTACCATTAGGTTTACCTTTTTATGCACGAGCATTTGATCATCTAATTGTGAAGAGTTCCCATTTTCTCTCCTTACTTTCCAGGCAAACTGATAATCAGAAGAGAAAGACAGGACAAGCAATGAAGGTAATGAAAGCCTTAGTCATTAAGGTTTATACTACAAATGATCATCTCTTTTTTTGTCAGTTCTTACCTGATTATCTGGTGCAGTTACTCGGCTGGATGCCGCGGAAGTTCCGGCAGAATGGCTGTGAAGCAATCAAGGATCTTGCCATTGGTAATTAAGACTAGTTTAAATGTCCGAATCAAGACTCGAGTATTTATCGTAGAGAGACTGTTTCCGTGGTTTGAACCAAAATAAATTGAGCTTAGAGCGCAAAACTTGCGATTTGTTTTTGTTTTCAGGAAACTCCTCTACTTGTCTGGCTGGGCAGCCATCACTGGATGACCAAAAGCCAAACTTCCATAACACCAAACCATTCAAGTTCAACCAGAAAGACCAACTTCGAAACTCTTTCGCTAGTTTCGAAGCAGCGGCGACAGAAGAAGAAGAAGAATACTATGAAGTAGAACCATCGGACGCAGTAACCGAACTCTTCCATGGCTTTCTAGCTATAGGAACGTTTGGTTCAGACCCTATCAACACTGACCCTTCCACACCAACCTTCTCATTCTCTGTTGAGAACATAACTGAGAAAGAAACTGAGGCAACGGAGAACGAACTGAAGCTCATCAACGATGAACTCGAGAAGGTTCTGATAGCTGAAGATGCTTCCAACATTTCATCAGGGAGAACTAGCCATGTCAGCAACGGAAGGAGTAGCCATGGAAGTACCATTACTCTCAGTGGCAAAATCCTTGAAGCTCAGGACACTAATGAAAGCAATGTCTGTCCTCTCCAGGGGTATTTGCTCGGGTCTGCTTTCGAGGTTTCGGAGACAACAAGGACTTCTTCTGTTGCAAAGAAGGAGAACAGGACTTCACTTGGTGAGCTGTTTCAGAGGACTAAGATTGCAGAGGAGAATCTCGGAGGAGCTAAACTGGACAAGGAAGATAAGAAGAGTGACAAGGAAACAGGAGCAACTGCTGATAAATCTGCAGTCAATCTGATGAAGAAGATACTTAAGAAGAAAATGCCTCATGCTTCTTCAAGGAACAGCTCTACTACTTCCACTGTTGATTCTGCTTCAGCAGCAGAAACCAAACTCAAAAAGGTATGTATACAGTCTACTACATTTCAGATTATCATGGGCTGGTCAGGCCCATGAATAGATAAGAGGGAGTTGAGAGGATAGATTTAGAAATGCCCAGCTTGGCTAAGCAAGTAATTTTAGGCCCAATAATATTTTGGGCCGAGCAACTCAAAACCCTGTCTCACATTTAGGGGTGTACATCTGGTTTCGAGACCCGGACCAACCCCCGAGTTTTATTGGGCAGGCCCAAAATCCTTTTTATCGCTCCATGTGACTCAGACCCTACTCGAGACTCCCAATTGAAGTTCCCATGAAATTTTTTTTTGACCTCCATTTGTTCAATCATGTCTGGCATTTGTACAGATACTACAAATGTTCCACAGGAAAGTTCACCCAGAGAACACAACAACTGCAAAGAATCAGCATGAAAAGCCATCTAAAAATGAGAACAACAAGAATGGTGGTCAGAACAATGGAGAAGGAATCACGGCAATGAAACCTCAGAGAGCCCTTTCAAAGGGGAGCATGAGGCGCTACCAGAGCCAATCTAACCCTCCCCAGTTTTCTCTTAGTGACTCAAATGGGAACAGGGAGTGCTGGATCAAAACAGATGCAGACTGTAAGTACCAAGGACTCTTACATTGATTTCACATTCTCATGAATCGACTATATTTTTGTGCCTACTTGCTCACTTCCCTGTTTATCACCAAAAGAAGAAGACTCTGATTCAGTTGCATGACTTTGCATTATAGATCTTGTGTTGGAGCTCTGAAGAGAGACAGCAGTAATCAGGCAAATGCCTTTTAAATGGTAAAGTCTAGTAAACTATCAAGTGTCACTCTACTTTGAAGAATATAATTGGTGTGCATGTATTAATGTATTGTGCTATGAAGAGGTTGAGGTGTCAACTGAGTAAATAAAAAGGTGGTTCTCCTGGGAACCAACCTACAGAAATCAGTTTGGAATTGTATGCTTCTTTTCTTCCTGTATTAAACATATTTTCATTTCCATCAATATAAACTATTGAAACTCTTGAGACATCATGGGTTTGGCAAGAATAGTGGGTTTTCCCATTTTAGTTGTGCATACTCCCAATCAAAGATAACATTCCCTTCCCCCATGCACATGAACCGCTAACGGCTACAATTCCATCAACAGACTGGAAGAAAAAATAGCAGTTTGAATCAGCTGCACATTAAAACTTGAGAAGTTTCCAATGTTTATACACCATCCACATAAATTGAAGGATTTTATGTGAAACAGCAAGATTATGAATTATTTCAGGGTATAACTTACCCAAAGAATTCTCACACTTGAGGGAAAAAAAAAAAAAAAAGAGCATTCAGAGAAGAAAGAACGCAACTAGCATGTACCATCCATGTAATTTACCAACAATTCCGAAACCATACCCCTATCTGGCATCCTCCCTGCAGCACCATATATGGGTGCTAGGCCTCCATTTAAAGGACCTGGATTTTCTTTCACCTGAAAGATTTTCAAAAGTATTTAAGATTTGATTAAAAAGGGTTACAGGTAATTCAAGCAATTCAGATGCCACCCTAAAAAACCCCATTATCAACTATCATCCCTTATTCACATAAAACTTTATGTTCCTGATGAAAGATTATTAAGACAAGGAAATTTATAGTAGTCTAATTGAATGGCAGAACTGATAATTTCTTTCAATACTAAAAAGTTACCTTTTGCACAGATTCTTCCAAGTCCCGGAGGAAGCCCTCAATAACTGGTACATGTTGAAGAGTAACACAGATATGAATGCTGGTTCAAGAAGATTTCATGAAAAGGGGATAACAATCAGCTCCAAGAACAGTAAGTAATCCGTGCTTAAAAAGGAACTAATAGAACAACCATAAAGATTATTGTGATTGGGAGTGTTTGTGAGGGAGTGAGAAATCCCACCTGTTGGGTCTTTGCAATGCATTCAAATGCCAACCTTTGGATGACAATATATCATTAACTTCAAAAATGTCAATAGTGTTGGATCCAAATGCCACGATTGTCATGTCTGGCTTCCCAATGACATGTAACTCTGGAATGTCCTTTATTCTGCACAAAAATAGCTCTCATTCTACCCAGTCAATGAAGATTGAAAAGTATGAGTGAAAAACACAAACCCTTTTTCTATTTTCTTTGATACTTCCATTATTGCTTTTGTATTCTCCAAGTATCCTATTCCGTGTAATGGAAACATCATTAGCAGAATAAACAAGCATTTGACAAATTGGAATGGGTAACAATTGCAGGAAAAGACTCAATAGCTTTAGGATTATCGATTTAAAGAAGTTCATTATCACCTTCTTCTCCTAAGGATATCATTGCTGCCCAAGCCCCAGCAATCAAACTTCCAGGCCTGCTTCCTGCCATGGTAGGAGATACATACAGCCCACCTGACCACTCCGTCACTGCAACAAAGACATTTGAAAAGGCATATATAATGGAACATGAGCATATACCAGGACCACCTATCAGTTTGATTTCAGAAACTAAACAGATTATTTGCTTCCATTATCAGATTGGTTAATTGCATTTCACAAGGTAAATGCCACTGCTTTGGTCAAACCTTGTTTGATTTCCAAATTGGCCCCTATAAATTTGGTTTTCAGATATCGTAGATATTTTTTTTATAGGAAAAGAAATCGTAGATACAAATCTCAATCTCAACTGGTTAAAAGTCTATCAAGAGAAAAAGAGATGCAAGAATTAGTCTTCTTTGTTTCTTTTGTTTTTAGGACAAATGAGATACACTTACCAGCAACAAATTGATGCTGTTGCAAATCAGGAAGCCATAATCCCAGCACGCACACCAAGATGCCATGACATGAAAAGCATATCAGAAAGAATAGAAAAATGAGTCTCGACAAATGAAAGACTGAATGCATGATATTTGTTATCACCATAAAACCTTAGCATTAAATTCATGTGGCTCTCAGTTCTTGAAAATCCAATACTACAGTTGAAAAATGAAAGAATAAAAAGCAGCAGGAATGAGAATGTTAAGAGGCGTAATTAGCTAATGAGATCAACAATTTATGGAACATCTATATAATCTTCACAACTACATTTTGAAGTTATCAAGTATATATTAAATCTTGACGCTAAAATTTTCAAGTTACCAATCATTTATGATTGTAGAGCCAGTTAAGAACTTCCATGAAAGGCAACATAAGCATGATTAGAATTTCCCAATGTGCGTATTTCGAAGATCCATTCACAGTTGGCAAGAAGGAAAATGCATAGCTTGCCAGTTTAAGCAAGCATACTTGGAGCAATAAAAGTTTACTAAAGGTTCAGATGCAACAATATATTACGCCCACCTTAGATTCTAGCCTAAAAAAAGGATAAACAACTCCCGTTCACAAGACTCCAACAATGGGCGCGGTTGAAGATAGACAATATATTCACAGACCTTACCCCGACATAATATGTGGAGAGGTTGTTTCCAAGAATTGATAAGTAGCTGGTAAGCTAAAAAAGTAGCTGGCAAGTTAAAAAATTTCAGAACTATATGGAAAAAGAATCTTGAGTATTTCCTATCTTTGGCCCTCAACAGTAACTTAGCATGCAACATTTGTATGTTTTCCTTACATAAGATAGACACATGTAACCTCGTGTGAAAACACATACACAGCCCTACTGACTCAATTTAGATGAACTTAAAAGGCTTTAACCAAAACCAGTCATCTCATGTATGCTTCCACTTGACACTCATGTGATGTTTTTTAAAATATAAGAATAACCTTTCGTATGTCATGATTCCTGTATAGAACTACACTTGTTCCTTTTGGAGCCAAACCGTACTTATGCACATCAACTGATATTGAGGTTACTCCTTTGACAGAAAAATCAATAGGAGGGATTGGAAACCTGAAAAAAGAGTTATGACTTGAATACATTGGGGTTGAAAGAAAGCAAGTGAAATTTTCCCAAGAAGCAGAGCCAGCAATATTCAGAATATGGCCATATGGGAAATCTAGAAAATAAAAAATTGCATGGAAAGCCTGCAAGACCAAGGAAAAAAGAAAAGATTTGGTAATACATACCCAAGTTTACGTGCAAATGGTAGTACAAAGCCACCAAGACAAAGATCAACATGGAGACAAATTCCAGAACTAAAAGCCAACTCACCAAGTTCCTATTAAAAAAAATATTTTATACTTTCCTGTTGAAAATGACAAATCCACAAAAACAAGAACATATGTCCTTCTTACCATCACCAGACAAAGGAGTCACATACCTCAATAGGATCAATGATGCCATGAGGGAACCCAGGCGCAGATCCAACAATCTGCAGTATGATGACAGCAATATTGGGTCAACAAATACAGATGAAACCTAAGTTGGGCAAAGCTGACAACACAACAATATATGTAACCACCAAAAAGTTGCAAATGACACCTCTGTTTCTGATACAAAATTGGGAGTTTGATGCATGAAATCTGATTTTGAATGAATGGATTTCCACATTTTAATTATTAGCATAATTGATAAAAGAATACCAAAATGGTGTTCCGGTTGATCCGTCGTCTGATTGCTTTGACATCTGCTTGAAATTCTTTATTTACAGGAACACGCCAGAGCTTGATGTTAAAATATTGGGCTGCCTTGTCATAAGCTGAATGTGCAGATTCAGGTATAATCCTGATTGGGGAAAGTCATGCACATATTAAATTCCAACTGAGGGACACATTGGCAAAAAGACAAAGAACATATCAAAAGCATACATTTCAGGCTGTGTAATCCCTTTCTTAGTGTTCATATAATCACGTGACGATTTTACAGCTAACAGTATACTTTCTGTTCCTCCTGATGTCATGTTTCCACAGACTTGTCCTCCAGAAGCCTTTTCTTTACTGCCAAGTAGTGCGGCAGTCATGGAAACAACTTCTGACTCAAGCCGTGTTACACTTGGGAATACATCCAAATGCAGTGGATTCGTATGTGCAAACCTGAATGTATTCAATAAAATTATGATGAGAGCTTTGAAAGAATGGGATATACTAGAAAGTTCTTATATATAGGACATCTAACGCTAATTCTTCAAAATTTTACAAAATTTTTGGGGCTTGAAAGTACTGCCTGACCCACTCTTCAACCTGACCCCTCCCCATGATGATGGTGGTATCTATTTATAATTTCATATTACAATCTTCATTGAACTTAAATGTATCTATGATATCTCACTTTTCTCCTTCAATCTCTGCATGACAATAAATCTTTCGTGACAAGTAATGAGAAGGTAAGCTTTTCACAAATCTACAAGGAGAAAAATGAAAGATTGAAATGGTACATGCTACGGGAACTAAAGGTTCGAGTACTAATGCCCCATTCATCTGATCATTTTAGGTCTAAAATTTCCTAAATATGCTATAATTAGCTAACATTACAAGCTTTTGTAAGGAACCAGCTGGGGGAATACATTATATCCTCCATTCCTTTTGGCCATTTTTTTTATAGCATGGAGAGAGAGGAACAGAAGAGCCTTCGAAAAGAAAAGGCTTCTTTTTCTTCTTCTTTTGGTGTCATTAAGGGAAGATGGCTTTTCAGTCTTTCTACTTGGTTCAATCGCTGTAGCAGCATGAATGAAAATCAACTTTTTGAATGTAACAGAATCAACATCTTGTAGATATCTAGGACTGCATTTGGGTCACACCCCCTTCGTGCCCTGTAATACAATTCCTTTTTTCACTTCTCAAAAAAATTAGCTATTGTTATATGTGCTTCTTTTCAGAGAATATGTGCAGAGAATTCTCAATAGCGCACATCAAGCAGCATCTGCAATCATTTACTTCTACATTATCCTAATGCAATAAAGCCAACACAGTCTTTGCACCAGCCAAGTTTCCAGTAAAGGGGTAAAAAAATACTTAGAATATCAATCCAAAGAGAATCTTTACAGGAAGATACAAGCAGAGAAAAATAGTAAATTCGTAGTCCTATCTTACTTACATTGAACATGCCTCATTTATCAAAGAGAAATGTCCTTCAGATTCACTTCCTCCTATGTAGCTGGAAAACAAAAACAAAAACAAAAGAACGACTCATAAAAAAAATCAAAACAAGAAAAAGGAAAACCTACTTGTCCATTTCAATTCACAAGAACATATGTACAGCTCCATGATAATGTACATAAACATACACTGTACCAGAACATTTCCCTTGCCAAACCACATCATTTCTTTTCTCATCTTTTAATTTCTCTATGACTCCAATCCCTAAACCTGTGATTGGCAACTCTGTCCTCCAACCTTCTCTTTTAGATTTACTGCCAGCTTGCAACTTGTCCACAACCTAGAAATTCAACAAGCCAACACGTCCAAAGAAAATTTAAAAAAAAAAAATTCTACCCATATGAGCAGTAATGATGAATAGTGAAAAAGTATCAGCTCTACTAAACCTCCTAAGCCCATGTATTTTTTTCCTCATAAACTTCAAGCTACTTTTATCATCCAAAGGAAAGGCACACAAAAGGGGATAAAAGATAAAATTTCCAGGTTGGACCACAAAAGGCCCACATGTGAAGAGCATAGAATAAAGAAAGGTTAAAAGAAATGCATTGGAGATAATATCATTATTAAACTCTAAAGCCCTATAAGGAATAGTATGGACTGAGTGACATGCATACAGGCAACTGACATAAAAGCCTCTCGTCATCAGGTTTATATTGGCACAAAATTACAAGCTTCTAGTTGCTAACTTGCTATTCATCAAATATCACAAAATAAAGCCACACCTTCTTCTAAGGGTATCCAAATCCCAGTTGGCCCTTTTATTGCTGAGAAATAAATTTCAACAATGAGGTCATGTTTGTGTTTGGCTGGCCGGTCTGGAAGGAAAATAATGGATGTACTTTTAAAGACATTGAAACTTTTGTGGATATCTTTACATAAAATTGGTTAGCTACCGTAAAATTCTGGCTTTCTAGTGTTTCTTGATATTTTTTCTTTGATGTACTTTCTTGGTGCCACTTGATAAATTTTTCTTCTTCAAACAAAAACGCCCTATTGTAATGTAAGGATGGGCATTCACTAAAACGAAAGTGGGCCATGGAGTTCCTAAAATTGGTTAAGTAAATGGTACAAAGGCCATCTAGTAACTCAACGCAAAGCATCTCTAAAGAAATTTCACCCATGTGTAAAATCATTTTAGTTGAACTCCAGTACCTGTTAGAACAAAGAACAAAATGGCATATAGGCATTAAGTAACAGCTCAAGCAGCTGAACTAAATTAACCCTTTGTGGAGTAGATTTGATTAACAATTGTCAAAAATTAGATACCAAACATTATGAGCAGTTGAAACAAATTCCTGTTCTGAAATGGATTGTCAAATTCAGGTTACAGTAACCAAAGACCATTAAACAACAGTAGAATCAAACCTACGACCAAACAGTAATTAATAGCAAAAGAAAATCCGCATTCGTCAAAAAAAGGTAGCATTTAGTGCAGCTCATAAAAAAGAAAACCACACAAATACCTCCCCTTACTCAGCCCCCACACACATTTAATGCAAACAAGAGAAACAATTCGCCCTATATTCATTTCTGACCCCACGAATCACAAGCAGTGAAACTAAAACAAATTCCCAGACAGACCTTCTGTTTCTCCGCATCTATGTAACGCTTGACTCCAGGCACCAACCTGTTCGTCACAGATAAATAAACAAAAATGTATAAATCACTAACACAACACAAATTCCTTCAAAAAATTTAAAATGAGTTGTCTAATAACAGAAATTACTTGATCGCAGTGAAGAAGAACCCTAACAGGATTGTTTTCAGCCCCTTATCGTGAAGAGAAACGACAAATGAGCGAATAATCCGAGCGACGAAGAGAGTGAGGAATGGAGCAAGAACAAGAACCAGAGGCTCGTATTGTGATAAGAAGGAATTCGCATGGGCTCTGAATTCAATCAACGATGACTCCAAAGAAGTGAAATCCATTGCTTGCTTCTCCGCTTCTTTGTTTTCCTCCTCTTCTTCTTCTCCTCCTTCACCGCTTCACATATACTCAATATATGATGATCTGTCTTTTTTCCCGTTTTAGTAGTTTTTTATCGCGTACAGGATACGTCGCCGTTTGCGTGCTTCAGCTTCTTTTCCAAGGATACGATTAGGTAATTATGCTAAAATTCGAATGGCATTTACACCAAAGAGAGTTTCCCATAATGTTCAAGTATAAGATCCCATTTATGTAATTATAATTAAATCAGAGACATTTTTAAAAATATAGGAATTTGTTACATTATTCCCACCTATTTAAATTATATAAAACGTAGATAATACTATATAAGTTAGGATTTCTTACTGATGTGGTCCGTAAGTGAAAGCTTGAGGAACCGGGGGTATATAAATTATATAAAACGTAGATAATACTGTGTAAATTACGAGTCTAATGTTATATTTTTTTGTCCCCAATAAAAATCAAAGTGAACATGAAAATTCTAGACCATTGAATATAAATTCGAAATATTCAATGTCTCTTTTTGATTTTTGTTTGTGCAAAAAAAAATATCATTAAGCTCTTAATCTTGATCAAAACAGAATTATTAGTTTTTTCAAGAAAAATAAAAAAAATTTGTAACATGATCTAATGAATTTACAACGGGATCCCGTTGTAAAAAAAAATTACAATAGACCCCACCATCCGATCCGAAGCTTGAAGTGTTATAATGCATTGGCCAATTTAGAATCTTCAATTAGGGGAGGATAAATCTCTATATGTTAGTATAATAGGAGAATAATTAAGAATTTAGATGGTAAAATCTGTTAGAAATTAAAAAAAGAAAAAAAAAAGTGTCCCACATCGGTTATATAAGAGGCAACCGACAACCATGTGGTTTATAAATTCGAGTTCAACTCTTTCCAAATGTAGGTAGTCCTCTTAAGGACAAACCAAATGAGTCTTAGTCCTCAAAATGAATTGGGTTCAAACCTCTCGGAGTCTCAACTGACCATTAACTCTAATGTGTGGACATGGTGGATACAGTGGGTGGGATGCGGTTATGGTGGACATGGGCCTTTTGAATTTGGGCCGATACTTATTGGAAGAAGGGAACGGCTGAGCGAGTTGTTAAATTTGGGCCAGAACAATTCATAATGGACATCGAAGGAGGACTACTACTCTCTTTCATGGCTCTCTGGCCTCTATTATTGGATGCTAAAGACTATTAAGTACCAATAATTATGAATTACGGTCATTTTTTCCGACTTGAGTGCCCTTAAACTCATTTCTTTTGAATTTTCAGTCAAACTTTCGTCATCTTACGAGAATATTCAACGTACAGAATACTCCACTTGAAGAAAAAATGTGCTTCTAATGCCTAGCCCTTGAAAATTAGCCATGGAAATATGAGATATGGTCAAAGGCTTACCCATATATATATAATATATATATACTAGTGATTATTCTCTCTCAGACTAAGTTCTTAATTGTCTAGAAAATTTGACTGGATTCATGGTCACAAAATCAAAATCTCGCTATTGTGATGTGTTGAATGTGTTGAATCTTCTGTGTCGGTTATCATTATTATTATAAAGCAAATTAACTTAGTCATCAACGTACACATCATATTTATGCGCATGTCCCTTCATGTGTAAGAACCGCAATTACATCAAATGAATTGGTGTTAGATGGATCCCACATTTCAGAATTTTCTTATTAACCTCCAAATGTTGACCAGCCAGCCATCACAATCTATATTTATATATATATATATATATATATATCTTTCTTAGTTTAATGTAATCCATTGCGCAATGCTAATTTGACTGACCAAAATTATTCCTTAACAATATTTAAATTTATCTGTCTAATCTAGTCGGGAGCCTATGCAATGCTTGAGAAGTGTTATCAACAAAAATAATATAAAAAAAATTAAGTTTTAACAAATATTATGCATAAAATTACTTTTACAATATATGTCATCGTACTATAATTATAATTAAATTAATATTATTATATATTTGTTAAAAAAAACTAGTTCTATTGGTCATTTTTGGACTCTATTTGAAATTTACATACAATTCAAATTCCATCCTAAGACGCCACATATATAGGGGTGGAAAAAAAATCGATTTCGGGTCAGACAACAACACGTGTTTACGAAATCCTAACCCGGATTGGATTCCGAAACAACTTAATTGACCAAACCCAGATTGTTTTAAATCCGGAAAAGTAAATTGGATAACAATCTAATCCGGGTTAGAGTCCGCACAAGTAAATCAAACAAGATTTTTGTATTTGGACCCGGACATGATTTTAAATCGGACAAAAATTTTGTGTTTGAACCCGGATTTCAGACATATAACTTATGTTCAAATTTGGTTTAATCCGAGTTTTGAAAATATTCGGTCATATATATATATGTGCATGTAATTGATACATTCAAACGGACTTACATCAATAGTTGATTAATTTCAGTGTTATTAATGAGAAGAAATGGTGACATGCCATGCATGCGTGCACTATGATAGATATTTGGACACAACACAACCAACAAACAAATTCACAAAATGGTTAGGATCGTGTAAACATCAGTCATCGTCTCAGTTCATGACACAACACGGTTTCACATATATGGTCCAATATATACATATATGTTGACATGTATATATCGACAATGAATCGATCAATATGACAATGACCTTAAAGCTAACACTAATGACATGGTCCTAGCAAAACCAATTCACGACGTAATTGAATTTTCTGATTAATTCTTTTTTCAAGTCTAGATAATATATACATTAATATTAAATATAATGTTCTAATTAGTCTATTGTTATTATCATTATCTCTTTATAATATATACACAATTAGCGATGTAGGACTAGGGATATGGTATTTACAAGATTGAAATGCCACGTTGTCATAATCGTACCTAATTTGACCTGGTGACTCAGATCGACGTAGTGGTTAAGACTAGTGATTAGCCACTTGTCCCACACTCTTTTTGGTAAATTTCACTGTTTACATCTTAAATTAGCCGTTTTATGTTTTAGGAATATTTTCATAATTTTATTTTTTTTTCACCCTTTTAGGATTGTAGTCAGCCCTAATGATCATCAACTTTGATTTTGAAGAAATATATTCTCTCAAATTTGGTATATTCTAGTGCATTTTCTTTTGGTTAAACGTTGGTTTGATCTCCTTCGTTGTTTCCGTTTGCTTTGGCCTTATGACGATTTAGAAACTTCTCGATTACGCAAAATTATATGGTGGTGTTTTCTTTGTTTTGGTTATGTGTGGTTTGAATTGATAATGGCATATAAGTCCCCACTAGTCCCTTTCCAAGCTGTTGATGAGAATATTAGATGGAAGAAAAGACCAAAAAAAGGAATCCAAAGCCTTATGCTTTTTATATCAATTATTTCCATTGCTCATATAGTTTTCTAATTAAATGATAATATGATAATAATAACAATATTTTTTTTTTGAAATAAGGAAGGGAGATTCGAACCCTGATCATTAGGATGATACACACCATTCTTATCACTCCAATTATTGGCTCGGGTGTACATTAATCTTATTAAATGAATGTGAATATATAACATTCAAAACCCATATGTTTCTTTGTCGTACCAAACCCTATCATAGTGAGGAAATTAATTAATGATCTCTCGTATTGTATTTGACTATTTGGTTAATTTCTTGGTAAATCAAATTATGAGCAAGACCTTGTAAGCTATATAATCGATTAAAAATAGCCGAAGGAAACTTAGTTTAGTTTTATCTATTGAGATATGAATACTTTTATATATTAGTCTCCTCGTGCGTGTATGGTTAAACATGGACTATGAATAGTTAATGCAACTTTTACACTTTTTTCACAATACATTGAATCTCTCATCAAATGTTATCATAAAGTGGAGATATATGGGTGCACCAATATCTCAGAACACTTTTAAACACTATTTTATTGAAAAATGAATAGCTGGTCATTGGTTAGATGGTGAATTTGATCGCAATAATTTTAGTGCAAGTGGGCAGTCATGAGTTCAAATCACATATGTATTTCTATTATCACAATTTGCGAGATGTGTCCTTACTCATCCTATGAATGTCACCATGCATTATATCTTATTGTACTGGGCCGAGGCCCATGTCTCAACTGATCCATGTGGCGTTGCTGGGTCTTCCATGTAACTCAAGATTTACCAGTTAATTATCTGGTGGGGGGCAATTTGGTGGATTCCATGTAACCAAAAAAAATTGAAACATGATTAAATATTTGTGGATGCATTTTTGCATCCATGCAAATGTATTGTTTATTATGAGGTACTAATTTTGTGGATATTCTTACCTTCCCCTCACAGTTTTATTTCAGGACATTGTCACGCCTCCCCTATTCAAACCCATAGCTTCTTTAGTTTGGGAGGCTGAATACCCAAGTACTCAAGTGCAAATATATTTTTTGAAGTTTGACCGAAAAGAGAAGTATTGTTGTATGAATTCGAACAAAATATAGGTTCGCTTTTCAAATTGGAGGGTCGTAGAATATTGAGTTAGAGAGTCAAGTGAGGGGAACTTCCGCCTCCTTCACCGCACTTAACTCTCTCTTCTATAATCCAAGCAAGGTGAAGTTACTACCCCTCCTTAATCCTCCTCATTTAACTATGTAAAACATCAATTCAAGCAAACCCTTAATCGTGATGGCTTATGAAAAATTTAACTTTGATTAAATTCCTTAAAATCTCATTAATTTAAGTTAATTTAGTTGACGTTTACACATCAAGAACAAGACAAATGAAATTTGGGGGGAAGGGACCCACCCTAGCTCGCCAAGGCAGCCGCCTCTCATTGTCTTAAACTTAAATTCCAATTAAAAACTAAATCCCTCTTCACTTTTTCTTCCTTCAAGAATGGATAACTACACGGGCCTAATCTTCCCATCTTCTTCTTCTTCTCCTCCATCATCATCTTCAACTTGTAGTTTGTCCATAAACATGTCTAGTAGTAGTACTATATCTCATGGGTTAGTCTCAGAAATGGAGGTTCTGAACAATAATCTGAATATTGGGTCTCCGGATCCAATTAGGAGCAGCTTAGGTGGGTCTGAAATGGAAGATGAAGTGATGAAGAGATCAGAAGGGAGTGATATGAAGAAGAAGGGAGCAGTGAAGAAGGTGAAGAAACCAAGATATGCATTTCAAACAAGAAGCCAAGTTGATATACTTGATGATGGCTATAGGTGGAGAAAGTACGGCCAGAAAGCTGTCAAAAACAACAAATTCCCCAGGTATACACATATACATACATACATACATACATATACATGATATACTGCTTTCTTGCTACATCTCAATAACCTTCTAGTCTCAATAACCTTATTTAGGAATCTAATTCACAAATTAATTCCATATCAAAAATTTGATCATATGAAAGTGAATGGTGACATATGTTATTGTGGAATTATTACAAATATATATATATGAGGGTTTATGTCTCGAATTACTGCATATAGCTGAAGATCATTATCCAGAGATGTTTAGGTAGTAATTTTTTAATGTGTTGGATATATTTTGGATCAATAGCCTGTAATGCATCTGGCATAATCGGTTGAAAATCTCAGCCCTACTCAGTACTCAGATCTCAGTCCTACTCAGTACTCGTATCAAAGATATTATCCATTTTGGATTTATCAGTTTTCATGGATACATAAGGGCCCACACGGCTTGATTATTCTTGAACCGTTTCAGTTAATGATATTTTGACTCAGGATAAGGTCTCTTAATGTGGTAGGGACTACCTGGGTTTCCTTATAAGCCACATGGTTTGGACATCCCAAATTGATGTGGGATAGTTTAACATAATCATGAGTGTTTCTTATACATGTTTTCTTTGGTAATTAAATTACCTATATACATACATACACAATAATGTCCTCCATATTATACATGTCAAGTTAGATGCTTGAGTACGAGCTAGTGATGGGGTCAAATTATGAAAACATGAGATCGAGGATTGCTTGCATCTAATTGTCGGTGGAATCAACAGTTATCATAGTCATTCATGCTCTAACTCTACGATTTGCCATGGTGCTTTTTAATTTGCTCGTTTGATACTAATGGTATATTGATCATTTAATGATAGTTCTATATATATATATATATGCATGAAATTGTCGTAATTGGAGCCAAACCATATGGACTCGGGAGGTCTTAAATTCGATTGTCACTAGGAGAAAATAGCAATATACCCTTGTGGTCATGCGCTGAGTTTTGGCCCAACTGACCCTATCATCAGATGGGAAATTTCCATGTGTACAGGCATGATGGCTCAAGTTTAAGCCTGTATCAAATGTCCAAATTTCAAATTTGTATAAAATCCTTCTCAATTTAAAAAAAAAAAAATCCTTCCCATACTATTTCAAAGTGCATGAAAATCAAAGCTATGTAATAACCAATGTCACATTATGGCAAAACTTCATTATGTTAATTTTGAGGGTTTAATTGAAGAGTGTGTGTGTGTGTATATACACACATACATAATTAAGTACTTAATATATAATTAAGTACTTAACATGTTTTTCTATGTTTGATTGTTTTATTAGTAATTATTATATATTACTGTTGTCTAATTGCAGAAGCTACTATCGGTGTACTCACCAAGGATGCAATGTGAAGAAGCAAGTACAAAGATTAACAAAAGATGAAGGAGTTGTGGTGACAACATATGAAGGAATGCATTCACATCCCATTGAAAAGTCTAGTCATGATAACTTTGAACACATCTTGGCACAGATGCAAATCTACACTCCTTCCTTCTAATTCTATAAAAGTTAAGCTTGTTGTGTTGTGTATCTCTTTATATATATATATATATATATATATATAGTAGTGTATGTAGTTTTGTTTTCTTTCATGTATTAAATTTCACTGCATGCATGCGTATATAAATATAGAGCCCTCAATGTACTGGAATCGAAAACAATATTGTAGCAGATTCGGTTTATCATTGGAAAGTTAATCACCTTACATATATATTTGCAAGGATAAACCCAAACACATCAGCAAATATTGTAAGCTATTGGCCATGACTTCGCACAAATTTGTTCTCCTGGACGTCTTCGGGGGTACTTAGGCCCAGAAAATGCATATGTCGTATGTGAGGTGTTTGAACTTCACTTATATGTCTCTCAATTGGGTTATGTCAATCCAATATGGGATTAGTCTTAACACTCCCCCCACCATACTTGTGGGCTCAACCTAATAAGTAGACACAAGTAGAGTCATGTCCAAATTGATCAAATCCTTGCTTTGATACCATGCACATTAGAAATCCAAACTCAAACACATAAATGAATATTGTCCGCTCTGAACCATGCGCCTGCACATATTTGTTCTCTTGGGTCGTCTCTGTGGTACTTAGGCCCAAAAAACGTGTTTGTTGTGTGAGAGGTATTTAGACTTTGCTTATACGTTATTTGATTGGATAATGCTAATCTGATGTGGAATTACAAGTTTATGTCAAACTTAAGGGTTAGCTCAATTTTTTTTTAAAAGAACTTTTAGTTCGTTGATAATAAATACATTTTTGTTAGGTTGAAAAAAAAAAGGGGAAAAAGAGTGAATCAAGTATCATCCAAACACATGAGAGCACTACAGCATTGATCAGAGCATCTTAGCTGAGCATTTACAATGGTGATATGTTGTTGGGTTTATTAGAAATCATTGGAAAGCGTGATATACTGACATGACATAGTGTGGGATGAAAGAGACATGTGACATGCTACAATGATAAAGAGAGAAGTGGTAGAGAGAGAATGAAAGATTTGTTCTTAACTGTAGTGTTAAGTGAGGCCCAATCAAGACAAAGAAAGTCTAACATCTAGGCGAACCAAAGTCCCGTCCTCTCTAGTCTCCATTGCACAACAAAAAAGATCGATCAAAATGTTATTAATGTATCCATTCATTCCTCCTTGCCTCATCAAATATCACACGAAATCAGAAATCTGAAAAACATGGACCTATATATATGGCTAGAAGAATAGTCTTTATCTTTTTTCCCGCGCCAGCTTTTATCATTATTGATTGGAGTACTCGTGGAGACCACCCATATATATAGATATATATCTTTGAGTGGCCAGTGGCCACTGACACTGTCACTGTTTCTTGGATTGATTCCCTGGAATCTATCACTGTTGCGATCGATTGTTCAATCACTTGCATATTTGAGCCAGATTGGTGCAATGATTGATATGTTGTAGGGTCATATATATATATATATATATATATATGTATGTGCAAAATGTGACATACAGACGACCCTAAAAACTGCAACAGCAAATTAATTATACTAGTTATATTTATCTTATATTACTTAATATGTCAGCCAAAACCCATCTGGAGGAAAAAGATGTATTTCAAATTATTCGGTCGGTGATTCGTGCGCTTGTGAGTATAAATTGGATTTGGACTCACTATATTTTTAACAGTCTAAAATTCCACATCAGTTTCCTATCTGTTTGAATAATTTTGATCATATGTGTATTTGTTAATGGGAGGGCTAGTGATACTCCCTGCGATCTCGAAGTTTCGGCTTAAGCTTCGTGCCCTATCTGAGTTGAAGATCTAAGTAATTGGGCTTCTCCAGACTTGGGCCTTAGTTAAATTCTAGCCTTATTCTCCTTTTACCTTTTGGGCTGCAGATTGCATTGGGCTACCAATTCAAGCCTTATTAAAACAAAATATTGTAGTATCTGTATATCTTTTATTTCTGTCTTGTCAACACTATTACCGTTGGCTTTAGTTCAAACTATCCGTATAAGGCTTATAGCCGCTTGCTTTAAGAGATAACTTTTACATGTATGAAATTCAACTACTACTCTCAACAACCTTCTTCTTCTTCGTCTCCTCCATTTGATCTCTAATTCTTCCTCAAAGACTTTGAACACTCTAAAGTATAACATGGTATCGGAGCACTCTGGTTCTCCACCTCCTCAAGCAGCCTCTGTGGCAGAAAAATGTGACTTCAGGCATGATGTTTGAGGTAGACAACTTGATCAGAAGGTCTCAAACCTTATCCTTAGGTATATCATCTGTTACTTCTTGTTGTTTGTCTTCGAACTCAAATGTCAGTGATGGAACTTTCTTGCAGCCCTAAGCCTGTAACTTTAAAAAACATTTGTGAATGTGGATAAGGGTGTGATGGTTGGTCGACTCCTAACGATTCTCGACCCAATTAATAAATGATGCCCAGTCCATATGCGCTTGGAAATTGTTGGATCTCTGTGGAAAAATCCCTTAGAGCGACGTAGTTTCAACTCTCCCTCTATAGAATGGCTTGAAGATTTTGAGCTCTTTGCCATGTATCGTCTATTTGTAATAACGTAAAATCCACCCAACTAGCTGTTCATTGGACAACTAATTGGTAAATATCGGACAACTGACTGTCCAAATGATCCCATTTTGGGAGGTTTTTGACGAAAGTATAATAAAATTTTTTCCCTCAATTCTTTTCAAATTCCTCCCCTTAATTTATTTCTTCTAAACTATCGAAACAAGAGAGTTTGAAGGAAATTTCTCTTCTCTTCCCTTTCCCCAAATCCCTCAATCAAAACACACTTTTATTGTTTCACAAAGCCGGTGATAAGAATTTTAGGGCACGCATTCGAGTAACATAATTTAGTGATTGTTTGTCTTCTTCATTGATTCTTGATGTACTAGCCATATTCGAGCACATAATAGTTGATGACTTAATCATGGATGATGAAATGCCAGAGATGCTAGAAAGATATGGACTGTGCCTCCTAAAACCCTTCTCAAACAGTGCACACAAACACACGCAACCTATCAAGAACAATCTGCATATATAAAGCACACAAAAAAAGAAGACAAGTTTCTTTCGGTTCTGGGCAAGTTTTTATCCATTTCTCACTGCTCAGAAATTACAAGTGAGGAATATAAGTGAGAAAGCACATCAAGGAATTCTATTCTTTGTCTTCAATAATTACTATACCAAATTTGACATACTCACCTCGTGTTCATATGACTTTTGAACTCTCTAGATCAACCCTTTTATTTCATTTACTTAACAAATTGGAATAATAAAAATATAAATTTTTTTTTAAAGAATTGAACTATATTCCTTTGGAATATGCATTATCCCCTTAAAACACAGTCTTAATTAAGAGCATTTTTATCAGTGTCTGTATAATTGATCTTATATGTAAAATAGAGCACAAAAATTAGGGGTGCCCAAGGTCGATTTTTTGAGAAAAATTTGACCTTCCATTCGATCGATTATTGTAGGTTGGATCGGTCTTTTCAGGTTTTCGATCGATTCTCACTAATATATATTTGACAATAACCAATTAATCGATTTGGCATGATTTTTTTTTTTTGGATAGTCCAATAAAAATTAAAGAATATTGACAAAAGTAATCGTGTATTAATATTTGAATAGGTAAAATAAAGAATCCGTTAAGATACAAAGAAACAAAAGAAAAAGGAATCTTTTGGTGAATAACACGACCTATCATTGACCAAGAAAGCAAAAGAAAGGGTCATATCTTCCTGGCTTGCTGTGAAAGCATCAACTACTTTTAAGTTCTCCATAATCTATTATATATCTTAAGTCAGTTCCAAATGCTTTAAAACAAATATATTGGAATATATTATCATCAATCAATCAAACCCACCCCAAAATCCAAGATCACAAGGGCTATTTGTGGGCCCTGTAGAGGTTTCAAGCCTATCCAAAACCCATTAATCCCACACATTATTCAAGGGCAAATATGTCATTTCAAGAGCCAAAATCTCTCTATATATATATAGATTCATTGTGTAGGTTTCTTTGAACTTGAAACATCCAAAAAATGGAGACTGCCCAAAACCAGAGAAAAGGCTTCATGAGAAGTAAGCTAGCCAAGTCCTTCTCTAGAGTCACAAAAACTATCAAGGTTAGACCAACCCCACCACCAACCCAATATGGTCCTAATTCTAAAGACTTCTTCTCTGCAAAAAACTTGCCAAATCCTCCATTAATAGTGCAAAAAGTCTCCTCTGCTGCTTTCAATGACGACTCTTATGGTGGTGACCCAAATGTGGACAAAAAGGCTACAAGCTACATTTTGTGTGTTCGTGAGCGATTCAACCAAAGAGAGACTAGCTGATTCTGGTTCTTGGTAGGAATATTGAAACACACACACACACATATATATATAATGGAACTCCTCTTTTGATTACTAATTAGTTGGTTATCATGTAGTTTCCTTTTAAGGTTTATTATCTATAGAGTTCATGTAATTTTAATGCCAATTTACTTACTTTTTAAAAAATACAAATAAAAGTCTTATATTTTTATATATATAATGTTCCTATGGTTTCCTATAGGTTTTGTTTGCGTTGATGCTAATATATAGTTGAGTGATAGCCTAGTCGTGAATCTCTAGGCTCAAACCAGATAAAGTCGGAAGCTTCTGAGTTCAATTCTCATTGGGAGCAATTTCATTGTAGCCATGCGCTAGGATTTGGTCCAACTTACCATGTTGTTAGGTGTGAACTTTTGTGCTTGGGGTTATGACGACTCGTGTCTATACCCATATTCGATGTTCAAAGGACAAATTTGTACGATATCATTCTCGGTTATAAAAAAAAGTTGTTTATGGTTGTTGATACATGTTATTAACAATGGTAGAATCAAAGAATTTGGGTCCATTTAGGCAGGAAGACATATACTCATGTTAATTAAACATAATACACGCACCTTTCAACAGAGAATGCATGCCAATAAGCCACTACTACTTTTTTTGTGATTAGTAGTTGGTGCATCTACTTAACAATATCAAAGTAGCATTATAAATATGAATATATTTTTTTTTCTTTTTTTTTAATAAGAAATGGATTCTAGAACATAGGGTTCGGTGTGAACCTAGTAGACCACACCACACCTGCTGCCATTGATGTGAGATTGGGAACCTACCAACAATTTTTGTGTGTGACAATCTAATTGAAAGAGCATGGTCTTTCTTGTTAGCTACGAGGTTGGGCCGGATAGGATATTTTAGTCAAGCCCAGCCCAATGACGAATTCTCTAATTATGAGCATGACTTCTATGTCGTGTGATTGATGGTCTAACCTGTTCAATTTATGGACCGTCATATCTGTGAGTAAGATTTGACGATCCCAGACAGAGGTTGTCCAAGTTTCAAAATAAACTGGTGAGAGTTCGGGATCCGATAAAGGAGTTTTTCTTGGTTATCTTCTTGTGGTAGTTGCCGTGTCAGGGCTAGCGATGGCGGTGGCAGCGGAGACAAATCGAGGCAGAACAGAGAGAGGAACGAAATCGGCACTTTGTATGCATGAGATAGAGAAAGGGTTTTGGGATAGAGACTTAGAGTTAGGTTTGTTGTAATGTTGTTGTATTTTTTAAAATTTTAATTTTTGTTGTCATGAATTGAATGATATAGACACTTCAATAGCATTCTTCTATATGGTGGTATTGAGCTATGCATGTTTAATAAAATCCTCAAATTGTGTGGCCTTAAAAAGAGATCCCAAAAACTTATTGCTCCAAATTTGGATCTTTAAGATGAACCAATACAGATTAAACTGGCCATATCTATACTTTATTTGGGTAATATAAAAGAAAATAAGGATTTTCCTATGTTTGCGTGATATAAAGTAGTGAAGGGTACCTCTTACCTTACAAGTTGTCTCACAATAAATTTTGTTTTTTGGAAAAAAAATATATATTTATTGTTTACTAATTTTGTTTTGACAATTTGTGGACCCTTTTTGAGGATACTAGTTATTGTATTCGCTCTCAATAATGGAACCACAGTTTGCAAACAATATGGTTTGCCTGCTCAATCACTGTCTTTTTACATGTTTGAGGTCACTAAAAAATATCTACAAATATATATATATATTATACTTTTTTGTGTGTAATATCATTTTGTGTCAAGAATATAATTTCACATCGATATGAGATAACTTAGTCAAGTGGCTTATAAAACAAAACTCGTATATCCACGTTTTCTTAGCATAAGTATCACTAGCGATGATCCATAAAAATAAAGTTTTACATATCCGATATATTTATAATGAACCGATATATCTAAAAAAGATAATATTATTAATGTGTTTGGGTCGAGAATTTTAATATTTTGACAATGAATTTTGAATTTTGATTTTAAGGGATTTTTTTTTAATTTTGATAATAAAGAAGCAATGTCCTGTTTGCTCTTACTGATGTACTCATTCTAGGACAAAAGGAGTGGTGTTAGAGAGAAATAATTGGGCCTAGGTTAGGGCCCACTGAGAGGTGAGATTTTCCAATACCAGTCAGAGTTCCACGTGTCGTTACATCTGACGTTGATGTTGTCTACCTTAAAACTGCAAGAAATTTGACGTTTGGATTTGGCCCACATCATTCATATCTTCAATTTGCCAAATATGACTGGGGTTTTCACTTTCTTCTATGGTCCCCAATTCAATTAAAGTACAATCTCTTAATTATAATCTCTTGGATTATTAATGTTGTAAAAAAAAAAGTGAAATATTGTATATTATTCAACCGAATTGTTGTATTTATAGTCAATTTAATTTATTTTTTTTTGAAATATACACTTTTAATAAACCTATATATTTTCAAGTAGGTCATATGGTAAATTTTCTAAATTAATCAGAATAGAGAAATTGATCGTTATCGGGTATAAATCCTTCCAGTTGAGAGATTGAAGTTTGACTCTATAAGTTAATATATTAGGATTCACCAATATGTTTGGAGGAATTGAGAAGATCCTAATACTTCAGAATTTTTTTGGGTGGATCATAAATATTTTTTTGTTGAAGTTTAGGGTTGTGGTTGACCTAGCAAATTTCTTTTTTGCTTTCACTTTAAAAGGCAAAATGAAACAAATTGTTAGAATTGCAAGTAGACACACACGCCCTTTCATCTCTATCCTTTCAACTTAAATGGTTTAAACCCAAGTATATCCAAAGGAGACGTACAAATTTCATTAAGAAAAGAAGCAAAATTTGGTCAAGCATTAGGGTTTTTTTTGGGGGAAAAAACATAAATAGAATTTGGCCAAACAAAAATAGAAGTTCGTGAACTTAGGTTTATAGTTTTTTTTTTTTATTAGATCCAACGGATGAGAATAAAAGCTCAGGAAAAAAAATAGAGAACCACCGTGTATGTATGTATGTATAAGAATTCTCGTATGCATATCAAATCATGTTTTGAAGGCATAAATAAGTGAAGTGACACATGAGACACACTGTTTTAAGTCTCACGTGTTACAAAATCGATGGTGAAAAAATAGTTCCATATTCACTTGTGTGAGTGTGTACTAGCTTTTACCAAAGTGAGTAGAAGCAATGATCTGTCTAGAGGACCCACTTTGATTGATCATTGAAGATGGGAAGGAGAGGTATTCGGTAGTCACGGACTCATAATCAAAGAGTGGGTTGAGTGACTTATGCAGCTGATTTTTCCTCCATATTATTTTCATGCTTTTTCTCTTACATTTTATATTTTAAAAACCAATTTCTTTTTATACTTGTTTTTGAGTTTTGACTTGGCTCTTTTTTCTAGTCAATTTGCACCTAATGTTGTTGTCTAGGTCAAGTTTCATGATAGTAAGTTAGGTTTAAAGCTCATCAAACTTGACTGACTTATTTTTTTTTTATTTTTTTTAGCATCTCATACTCTCTTTATATTTGCAATTTTAAACTACTATATATATATATATATATATTCTTTAAAATTTTTTGAAATATGATTGGATAGATAAAAAGGAGTACCAAATTTGGCATGAACCCAATTAGATTTTTGAGATTTGATATGCCAATTCAAAGGTGATGGTCATGTCAATAGAACTATATTCTTGGACCTCCTCACAGTGCTTGAAACTTGGCTTTCAATAGGAGCTCATGTGGGTCTTTGTTTTTTTTGTCTTAAACCACTTGCTATGCTTTCATTGGTCCCCCATGCTTATTAATGCTCTAACTTTGTTTTTTTTTTTTTTCTAATCAAAATATTCCCTCCTAATGCATTCCATTTTGCTATTAATCCTAGAATGGATTTAATTATGTGATTAAAGTAATTCTTACTGATATTACTAAAATAACCTCCATTGGGATCCTGGTATGTGGCAAACAAAATCGAGTTCCCATCAACTTGAGAAGTATCCTCGGTCACCGATGACCCCAGCTCAGGAGGAGGCATCTGAGAAGGTCGCACGGGACAAGGTAACTAAGCAGAGAGCATCCAGGAAATCGAGGAGAGAGTAACCCAACAAGATCGAGACGCTCCCTAGTTGGACAAACATATACCTAACTTAACTGATTGTCAACCGAACCATCTTTCGTTGGTTCAAGCGAAGACTTAAACCATGACCTTATAATCAATATCATCATGGATCAATATTTTGATGTTGCTGGTAAAGTAATTTTTGTTTAATCAATCTCCTTTCTTCTTTAAAATTCATCTTTAGTCAAAAGATTAAACTTCAAAGTCTCAAAAACTATCAAAAACAGAAAAACCCTAGGGGACTATCTTGGGTTGAAAAATTCAATGTTATTTTTTTGCCCTTTCTTTTTCTCTCAAGATTAGGAAAAAGAATATTTATCTTTACATAAAAAAAAGGCAAAATTATATTTGTCACATGACCCTTCTTCCCTCGTTACGTATCAAAGGGAGCTTTCTCTTTTTCATGCATTGTTACATATTTAGCAAAGTTGAAACTAGTTTCTTCAAACCCACTTTTGGATAACTAATTAACTCACAAGACACTCAATCGCAATTTCTACAATTCTATTGGAAAATAGTGTGTTTAGATTTCTATTGATAATATCTTTCTTCTCTCTCTAATTACAATCACATGAACACCAAAGATTCATATGTTCTTCATGGCAATATTGGCATGACTTTAATATATTTAATTTCTAACTAAATTGAAGGTATTTATAAAAAAAAAAAAACTAAATTGAAAGTATTTCGAGTTAGGACAAGTAATAAAGGGATTATACATACATATACATTAATTAAATGTAAGAACATGAGTTCAAATTACCCAACACAAACATTTTGGTTATTATTTAATGAATTTTGAATTACATACAATATGATAGTATCTTCAAAATAATGAGAACTTCTAAACTAAATATAATTATTGCAATTAAAGAAAGTTTAACTAGATTGAATATACCAACAAGAGGTGGCTCGGGTGATAATCGGCTGAGTTAGGCATATATATGCCCAATGCTCGATTTCAATGAGAAGCAAATTTCTCAAGGGTATTTAAAAAAAAAAAAACTAGATTGAATATCATTTGAGAGATTTTCTTTCATTTTTTTAATAGTTAACATTTTGAAAGGTTAAAAGATCCCGAAAATGTGCGACCGAAAAAATTGCAAAATTAATGTTCATAGTCCTACCCTTACGTTTATTTTTAGGAATTGAATGAGGCATTCGAAAATAATTGATTAAGACTAACCAACATTAAATCCAAAAAAGTTGCACTATAATCCATCAGATAGAGAGAAAACACTCTCAAATTTCGATTAATTTCTTCAATGACAAATTATAGGACCGATTACAACTATAATGAAATGAAAATAAAAAATGTAAAATTAAGAAAAATGTCCCTAAAACCCTAAAAGATCCATTTGAGGCCTTAAACAATGAAATTTGACAAAATTTAGGGCGGGACTAGAAGTAAAGTGGTTAGTCTTCACAATCACATCAAAAATAGTCTCCGGTCAAGTTTTGTGTAACTCTGACGACATGACTTTTCGATCCTATTAACTAATTTGCTTGTAATTAAATTGTCATTGGTCCTATTGAACTTCTACTGTTTTACAGAATTTGTTGTGAGTAACGCAACAGATAAATAATTGTGGTAGATCTTGATTCTTTCATGCTTGCTAGTGCACATGCTTTTTTAAAGACCCTTTTGCTAAATTGACATATTAGTGCATGTTTAATTAATTTCCTCTACAATATATGACTTAAGGGAGTCGGGTTAGGGGGAGGAGAGATCCAATTCTTCTCCTCCTCCTCATCTCTTCCTCCTCCTCCTCCTATGGGAGATATATGCTAATTCTTTATCTAAATATGTCGTTCTTTTATGTTTGTGTGTTGAATAAGGATTTTATAGTGTTTCTCTTCTCCGGCTTTACATCTCCTCCATCCATCGCGAATCTTTGATCATCGACATTTTTGGTGTGCTCCGACGACATATGCTTGGTATCTAGTGATGAGATTCTCAGATCTGAGGGAGATCAACCTCTCTTATTGAAGGAGAAACCAAGATTCTTGATGTAAATCCAAGGTGTAATTTATGTAATGTTTTTTTGTTCAGTCTTTGTAACCTGATGTAGAACGGTGGAGTACAGAATCGTCCAACGATGGTCGTCTTTGAGTTTTTCTATTTTTCTAGGTTTTTTTTAGTATTATATTCTAACTTTATAACTTTATGGTGACACGAGTATTTATAAGACTCGATTACCTAATTTACTGGATAACTTAATATAATACGGTCTATCATCTTTAAAAAAAAAGGAATAGGGTAGGGTGGTAATAAAACTGAAATTTGCAAGGCCATTTCGGTAAATAGAAGGGAACATAGTATGTCCAACATACGAGGATACACCATCTGAGGTTAGGTCACATGATTTGCCCGAACCCGAAAAATGGGTCAGGTGGATTTATCACAAAGACAAATGAAATCACCTTCACTTCATCTCTTGACACGTGTCACTGTCCCCAATACCCTTTACATTCATTGCATTTCTCTTCACTCCTACCCCCGGCGGATCACACACCGTCCATCCCCCAATCAAAGACCCACGTAGAAAATTAGAAATTACACCAAGATCAAATTTTGTTAATGTCTAATGCTAGTGTATGTGTGCGTGTGGGAGAGTGCAAAAATGTATATAACATAATAAATATATACATATTTAATTTGAGCTATATATATATATATATATACACACACGTAGATATACATATGAGGTAAGAAGAGGGTCATCAAAAAAGTGAAAAAGGAGGAAGCTTTATTGGTGAAGAAGCAAGGGGAGAGGGAAGGGAAGGGAAGGTGGGAGTTGGGTGTTGGTGTTTGGGTGAAAGGAAAATAGAGGGAGGGAGAAAGAGAGAGAAAGTGAGAAATTTAATTGGAATAATGGGGAGAGGTAGGGTTGAGTTGAAGAGGATTGAGAACAAGATCAACAGGCAAGTGACCTTTGCCAAGAGAAGGAACGGACTATTGAAGAAAGCCTATGAGCTTTCCGTTCTTTGTGAGGCAGAGGTTGCTCTCATCATCTTCTCCAATAGAGGAAAGCTGTACGAGTTTTGCAGTAGTTCAAGGTATATATATATACACATATATATGCATGTGTGTGTTTTTAATCACCAAAACGACCAACCAAAAATTGGTGTCTGTACCTTCTAAAAAGAACCTTTTTTTTCCTCTCTACCTATCTACACAAAAACAGATTCTTATTTCTTGTTTTGAATTCTAACTATAGATCTTAAGTGCTTTGAGGGTTTTTCTTTACTGTTTTTGATGAGTTTTTTTTTTTTGTTTTTGTGAAAAAAAATTGTTTCAAAAAGAAGGAAAGCAGAGCTGTTTTCTTATGGGTTTCAAGGTTTTCCGTTTCTGTGATTGTCTTGGCGTTTTTAGGAGGTTGAGTGTATATGTTGTAGGTTTTGATGTTAGATCTGCAACTGGAAAACAATGAAAAGAAACCTCACTGTTTTATTCACTCTCCTCTCCTTTCTTATTACTTAATAATTATTGATAATGATTTTTAGTTCCCAAAGCCTTTGCCTTTTCTCTTGTGTTTTATTTTCTTTGTTTATGTCATCTAAAATATTATATTTCTTTGCTGATTTTCTTTTGCTTTTGTGTTCATGATACACTGATCTTCCTTCTGTGTATTTTTTGTGATAATTTTCAGTTTTGGAGTAGTTTTGTTCTTCACATACATCATCATTTCTATGTTCTTTCTCCGAAAAAAAACATGGAGAATTTGTGGGTTTTCAGTTGAACCAGTTTTTTTTATCTCTTTTCATACTCAACTTTAATTGGGTACTTCATGAAGAGCCATACAGTTTATTGGATCTCTATCAAATTAGGGTTTTTTTTCCCTCTCATATCCATCTCTCTATCCCTTCTTTTTTCTGCAAATTATCTCAATTTTATTTATTTTTAAATTTAGTAGAGCTTGCTCTCTTGCACATGTTCTTGTTGCATATGTTTCTCATGAATATTCAAAGCTGACAAAAATGTCAAGTCCTTTCAGATTAGGAGCTCTCATTCTTTTTCCATTGGATCATAACTCTCTCTCCCTCTCTGTGTGGGTGTTAGATGGTGTTTTCTGAATAAATTAAAGAGATGGAGACATCTGCTTCAAGTTTTGGGTTTTGATCTTTCCAAGAGTACCTTGGATCTGATTAGGGTTTTGTTTCTTGTAAATCTCTCTCTTCTTCTCTCTGTTTCTTTCTCTTAGATTTTTCAAGTTAGGTCCACTTTGATGGGTTTGGAAGTCTGTTGTTGATTGAGAGGGTTTCATGCTGAGCAGTCTAATATCCACAAGATCTTGAATTTCCTTCTACTTTAAACCCTGATCAATTATTGTCATCATTATTCATTATTATGTTTTTTTTTATATATGTGCAATGTCCATTCACACAAAATTTTGATGGGAATAAATGGAACAATATTAGTTTTTTATTCTAGTATATTAATTTCAAACAAACCTACAAAATGTCAAATTAGGGTTTTAGATCTCATTGAATTCTTTGTTTTCTACAATAACTGAGATACTAGTTACTAGGATCTTCATCACTTTCGGTTTCATTATATGATTTTTGCATGAATTGTTCATCACTTGGCCGGTGATAGATATGTATTTATTCTTTATAATTGACATTTTTGTTTAATTTTGTGATCTAATCACAGCATGCTCAAAACCCTGGAGAGGTACCAGAAATGCAACTATGGAGCACCAGAGCCAAACGTTTCTGCAAGGGATGCCCTGGTAACATGCTTATATATATGTACTTGCTTGCTTGTTTGTTTGTTTGGCGCACAATTTTAAACCTTTTTTTTTTTTTTTGCCTGTTTTGAAGATGATTCAGGATTATACTAATAACAATGGCCGGAATTCACATTACTCTATCCAAATAAAATAAAATTATGACTGAAAATTAGGAAGTGAGATACTCAAACAAGAAGGAAACAAGTGCAGTGATGAGTTTGTGTTGTAATTAATTGATGACATATATCTTTGAAAGTAAACTCGAAATACATCTACAAACAATGTATAGTTCTTGAATTTGGCATGTAAGCAAGAGTACTGCGCTCTTTTGGTCATGTGTTCATGGAGCTTATCACCTGCTTGAATTGATGTTTTAAAAAGTTAAATACGAAAAATTAAGGAAGGAGTAAAATTTCACATTACTTGGATTGTAGAAGAGAGTTAAGTGGGGTATTGGAGGAGGAAAAAGTTCCCCTCACTTAACTCTCGAACTCAACAGTCGATATTTTGTAACCCCCAATTTGGGAATCATAATGTGAGGTAAGATAAAAATTTGTTTATTTTTTTCTAAATTATCCTTCTTTTTTTTTTTTATCATTTCAACTTTAATAAGGGTATTTTTGTGACTCACATATCTTTAACTCTCATTAACTCTACTTTCTATCTCCTCCAAGTAATGGTGAATAAATGTATAAATAGATATTTCCTTGATCATTTCCATCACAGCCTTAAACTATTTGGGATTGGCTAATTGGAATTAAACTCTTCCTTATATTGAATATATTTTCTAAACTCAAATTGAATGATATACATAATAACCTAAGTTATCATTCTCTTACTTCATGTCTTGGAAGTTTATCAAAGCTTTCACCTCTTGCAAATTGTCAAAAACAAGAGGTGTTGGATTCAACTTTCATGTCAAGCAAAATTTCTTTAGAGTCACTCTCACAGAATATACTGAAAATCCTGTAATTGCCTATTGCGTGTGTACTGTGTGACGAGGGATTCACACACCCAGAATTTACCATGTAACACGAGATTCATTGTAGTATTGTCTTGAATGAGTTCCTCATTACAAATAAGGAAAAATAGCCATAGAATATATTTCTTGCTGGAAATTTTACTGAAACCTCTCAAGCCTGTTCTTTCTTGTGAGAAACTTCAAAAAACTTGTCACTAATATAGGTTTCTTGTACATTATTTTCTCATCATGTAAGTCATGTACTGTGAAGTGTGAACTATACATGATGTAAATGAATTTATCTCCTGTGTGACTGCAGGAGCTAAGTAGCCAGCAGGAATATCTG
This sequence comes from Tripterygium wilfordii, assembly GCF_013401445.1. NCBI lineage: Eukaryota > Viridiplantae > Streptophyta > Magnoliopsida > Celastrales > Celastraceae > Tripterygium > Tripterygium wilfordii. Next base: position 1,098,083 of record NC_052241.1, on the reverse strand, counting down.
AAGCTTAAAGCACGCTATGAAGCCCTGCAGAGAACCCAAAGGTAGGTCTGATCAGTTCCATTCATTTCCATGCAAATTGGTGTAAACCAAGCTTGTAAAGAACTTAAGATATATTCAGCAACTTGAATTATATATATACATGGTGGTGTTTGATGTCTGCTAGGAATCTTCTGGGAGAAGATCTTGGTCCTCTCAACAGCAAGGAGCTTGAGTCACTTGAGAGGCAGCTGGATATGTCACTAAAGCAAATCAGATCAACCCGGGTACGTGTCGTTGAATTGTCATATACATTTAACAGTAATGATAGGAATCTCAAATGCTAGGATCTTTATCATTTTCGTACCTTTAATTTGATTCAACATGTAATAGAATGAAACTTCAGCTGTTGCTTTGTAAGTCAGATGTATATATACATGCACTAATACACATAGTCAAAAGTGAAGACAATGAACTTCATTCTACAAGCAATGCCATAGAATGAAAAAAATATTGACTATTAGATGCATGTGAAAGTATATATATATTGTGTATTGACTCTGTTGTGAGACAAAGTTCAACAACAATACTAGTCTCACTTCATTTCTTTGACAGACTCAATACATGCTGGATCAACTCACTGATCTACAACGTCAGGTATGACAACTACTACTATCTTTCAACTGCTCACAATTTTGCTAGTGATATCTCTTTTGTTTTGTTTCTGATTCTTATATATGCATGCAGGAACACTTTCTTAGAGAAGCAAATAAGAACTTGAGAGAAAGGGTACGTATAGGTTCCATGATCTATATATAATCACTTTCTTGCCTTGTTGGAATGGTTTTGTATGTAACAACGGGTCGTTGGCTAAAATGGTAAACTTGAGCGCAATAACTAATAGCGCAAGTGGGAGGTCGAGTTCAAGTCTCATGGGTGTTTCCAATATTGCAATTTGTTAGATGACCCTTGCTCACCCTCAACATGTGTGAATGTCATCCTGCATTAACTGGTACATGAGGGTTGCAGGACCTTTCATGTGACCGGGGGTTTACCAATCAGTTGTCTGGTGGATAGCGGGGTAAATTCGACGTTACCAAAAAGGAATGGTTTTATGTACCTAGCTTTAGAAGGTTTAACTTACTGAGGACAACATGTGGAAATGACATCTATTTGTGTGGGTAATCGATTTGCAGTTGGTGGAAGGATACCATGTACAATCACTTCAACTGAATCCAAGTGCAGAAGATGTGGCCTATGGAAGACAACAATCTCAACCTCAGGGTGATGGCTTCTTTCACCCCCTGGACTGTGAACCCACCCTTCAAATTGGGTATGACCTAAAACCATTAATTTCCTTTTATCAAACACCTTCTGTGCATGAAATGTAACTTATCATAAGTGATCAAAGCTTGAACTTTTTTTTGGGTATTGTAAATTAACTAAGATTTGTTGCATACATTGCAGATATCCAACATACCCAATAACAACGGCTGGACCAAGTGTGAGTAATTACATGGCAGGATGGCTACCATGATCATCATAAGGAGATCAAGAGAAAGGTCTCAGCCAATGATGGTTTTCACTCCTTTTTCTATAGAACAAAAGTGAGCAGATCCTGTCTCTTTCTACAAATCTGCTTTGTTGTATGTTTATTTGATTTAAACAACAAAAACTGTAACTCTCTTTCTGCATTTAAGCAGGAGGAACACACTCTTGTTGTAGTAATTTAATGTGTGGGTGCTAATGCTAGCATGGGGCTTCTCTAGCTAAAAAATTTCATATCAAATTTGTTTAATTTGAATTTCTTGTTTATTTGTCCAAATTCGTAGATTTTTTTTTTTTTTGTTTATGTTTATAGTTATTGTCTTGATCAGTTCATCAATGGTTAATGACTTAGTATTGTCTTCATACTTTTGAAAACTTAATTAATAAATAATTCAAAAAAAAATTCCATTAGCACGATCCCTCAACTTCGCGAAGACTTTCCCACCCTAAATATTTTTGAATTTTTTTTATTATATAAATTTTTCTAAATTTAACCTCTTATGCTGAGGAGACTACATCCATCCCTGAGAGTTGTGCCCCTACTTTTGACCCATATAGACACTATAGTCTTATCTTATCTTGTTCATCCTCAACCCACCCACTTATGACTTATATCACTTATTAATTGACGGAATTACGTATCTTTAACAAATTTAATCATAACATCTAATTAGATAATGTAATAACAAAATTCAATATAATTAAACAACGTAATAACGAAATTCAATGTAATTAAATAACATAATACTGTTATGATCGATTAAGAAAAAAAATATTAGGCATATAAATCATTTTCGCTTATTAATAGGCAGCCTGCATAATGAGGGGCTGAATGACCAAATCATTGGAGAGGAAACTAGACCAACAAGGGTGTGGCTCAGATTGGAGTACTGGAAGGTGCAGCCCATGGACCCCATTACATAATTTACTAATTTAGTGTTCCCCGCTTCCCCTCATCTGCTAGACGTCGCTACATTTTCGACCTTATCCACACAAAAATTAATAAATTGTTTCCATTCTTTACCTTTTCTTTCTTTTCTTCTTTTTACTCTATGACCTTCTTTTTTGTCTTCATAATCATCACGTGTCTTTAAATTTTTGGTCGCTTTGTGTCTTGTCACACACCAAATTAAATGACCAATATGGACATTAATTTTATTTTTTAATGCCTTCCATCAAAAAAAAATTAAAAAAACTTTGTTTTCTTTTTCGATAACTATCCCAATTTTTGGTATCCCAAGTCATCCCAATTTTATGTAATATATAACAAGTGGATTTGTATGGATCCCCTTAGAGCAAATGCAATGGTGAATTGGTATTGGGCCAACAAAGATGTTGTCTTTTGCTGATGTGGCTGTATTGTAAAATGTGTTTTGCTTATGTGGCTGTATTGGGATAAGTGTTTTGCTGATGTGGATGTATTGATATTTGATGTTTTGGTGTAGTTTTGTTGTGGATAATATGGAGGAATGGAATGTTGTTGGGTTGGGTGGAAAGAGAAAGTGTGTGGGAAGAAAAAATGTACAGAAATTTGTGTTTTGCTGATGTGACTGTATTAGAATACGTATTTGACTTGACTTTTTGTGTAATAGAGGTGGGACCGGGGCAACAAAAATGTTGGTCCAGTAACTTGTTTCTCATTGCATTTGCCCTTACATTTAAAACAAACCATTCATGGCGTCTACATCAAATTGGGATGATTTTGAAATAAGTTGGGATACCAAGCAGACTGAAGCAGAGTCGATGCATTTTTTTTTAAATACTCTTTAAAAATTTATTTCTCATTACAATCGAAACTCTAGTACACATATGTCTAATCTAGTTTATTATCAATTGAACCACATCTCCTGTGTTTCCTTTTGTTCAATCACGTGTTAATCGATTATACAGTCTCACTATTTTGTTCAATCACGTGTTAATCGAGTATACAGTATAACTAAGATTTAGTGGTTAAAGAAAATCAAACCACAAATTGACAGCGACACAACCGCTTTGGTTGTTAGTTCACGCTCCCTGTTTATTTATAATTATTTGTATTTTTAAATTTGACATTTTTCCAATTAATAATCTATATCTTACCTTTAAATATTTACGATCGTTGGATACATGACACGACAGCCGTTCGATTGATATTGGCGTATAATTTTAGATAAGAAAATAGCGTAAAAGATTGATCAAGCCGGTCGAACCCGCGCTCACCAAGAACATGAGAGGTGGCAGATTTATACGATGTCAGTTGAAGATAAGGTACCACGTCATCAGGGGCCCACACCTAACTCCCCAAAACTTATGAACTTACCTAATCCACTAGCGCGTAGGACGCACGCTCTTCACTGATCATCAAAGCGTGCTTTATTATAATTGCTTCTTCCTTCCAGTTCCAGAACATCCTAATCAACAGAATTATACACCGCCGCGTCTTTTTCTCTCTCTTTCCCTCACTTTTTCTCTGGAATTTTCTCTGGAATCCTATCTCTTTTACTTTTCTAGAGAAACAAACAAACAAACATAACTGTTTTGCCCTATCGGAGATTTTTCTCCTGTTATTTAGTACATTACAACTCTGTGGGAGGAGATTTGGAATTCTCTCCAATCACGCAGCGGCGAACAGATAAAATTGACTGTATTTATCCACTCTTCTCGATCTCAGCAAAAACAAAGGGAAGGTTTTGATTTTCTGGATAATTTTCTCTTGGATTAGGTTCATAGATTGTCGCTCTTTCTCGAGAAATTGAAAAAAAAGAGAAAGGAAGATGAGGAGACAACAGCAACATCAACAGCATCAAGATCAGTATTCACGGGTTTTAAACGACCTCTCGTCGCTGGTGCTCAATCTGCTGCGATCGCCTCCTTCGCCGATACAGTTCTCGGACCAAGCTCCGGTGTTGGCCCCACAGCCGACGGCGGTTTCGTCGTCCTGGAGGAGGCCGTCGTTTTCTCAGATCTCTCCGGCGGGGTTCGCGTCGCTGATGCTGGGGATATCTGTTGCGTTGATGTTGTGTGGATCGGTGACGTTCTTTATCGGGTTCATATTGATGCCTTGGGTTATTGGATTGGTTATGGTGTTCTACGTCGCTGGGATTGTATCGAGCCTCTCGATGTTGGGCCGTTCTATTTTCTGTAACGCGACGGCCCCTACTTCGCCGCGAAAGGAGGTTCCTGGTGAGGATTCTTGCATGAATTCCATAGATTCAGTTCTATATGTTGATATGTTTGGATAGTTTGTCCGTTTCGAATTGGGTTTATTACTTTATTTGTCTTATCGACTTATGTGTTTTTTGCTTTCATTGCATTTTTTCAGTTATCGAGTTAAATTAGCACATCTAGAGTCACAAGCTAAGATTTATCCTTCAATCTCATCAGAAACCTTGCGAATTCACCTTGAAAACTCTGCAAATCTTGGGGTTTCTTGAAGATGTTTCAGTCTCTGCAACTATTAGGTGTATTTTCGTGTCGCATAATTCATTGCTGCTCAATTGACTTTTTTGGCTATAATTTCCTCTGTTAACTATAGGCTGTTCACCAATAATGTCCAACCCTAAGTCCCAGCCATAAATCTTATTTTCCCAAACATCGGCTCAAAAGTTACTGATTTCTGGTGACAAGATGTCTGTATATTTTATGTTTAAATATTTTGAATAACTGGTTATAAATGCTTTTAAGTTGCACATGATTGGTGCAATCCTTGGTGAACTGAAATGGCAAGGACCCTTAACTCCTTAAGTGCTCTGCTTTTGCTTATGTATTCTTCTCCTAAAGTGCTCTGCTACCATTTTTTTTACCTCTGAGGTCCTACAAGGACATGCCCATTCATCTAATCTACAGCTCTGGATGAACCATGTGTTGTTTATTCCTCACACTCGTGAAGTGCATTACATCTAAGTGATCAAGGTGGAATAAAACAGAACTTTGTTTTGCAGTTAGTTGGATGTGATGTTTCTGGGTTGAGCAACATCTTAGATACATAAAATTCCCTTAATTGGCTATTCATATTGAGTTATATTGACATGTAATGGAATTAGAAAACCAGGAAACATGGCCCGTGAACCTCCATTAGGTTCTCATGGCTTTTGTAAAGCATTGGTAGGACATTTTATTTGATCTATTATTGTACTGATATGTTTGAGGTAGATTGAATGAAAGATCAAATCCTTGAAGTGTCAGGATCATCAGTGAATTTGTGCTTTCTTGAGAATCAAACTTCAGTCTGAATTAACTAATCGGTGGTGCATCCTGCTTCCCCACATCTTGTTTTATCCTCCTGAATTATAATTTTCAGGTTTTTTTTCCTGAGCTCCTTATTTTTGCTTCGCATAATCGCATATATCAAGTATAAATGTTCACATGTTGGTGTGAAAAAACTTTCCACCTTCTGTGTTTTGTGTAGTTTAACTGTTCAAGTCATTCAAGTGTAAATCTTGTTTATTCTTGATGATTTTGCTGACGGACTGTTCCTCTAAATTTTTCACTGGTGCAGCATGGAAACTGTTGTGAAGTGGTGGTTTGGAGAGTTGGATTATGTATTGGAAGATTGAGCGGGCACTGGTGTTCTAGTAAGTGGACGCCGCCTCCAGAACTATATATGTGAAGGGAAATCTCCCAGCTTCTTAAAGTATTGATGCAGGATTGTGGATAACTGTTTTTCCTGTTGCTATCGAAATTTTATAGATATGTTCTCTTTGTTAAGTAAAAATGGTAAATTGTTGAAGGATTTGCATACAAATATGCTCGTGTGTGAGAGAGACAGATGGGAGGTTTGTTCCAGGATTGTTTTCTATATTGAATTTCTTCTATTCAGGTATATACCTTGTGGAAATCACATATATGATATATCACTTATACTTATAAATATCATATTTATATCACTTATACTTATGGAAATCATAAGAAATCACTGCTGAAATCTTCTAGCTTACAATTCTGAGATTGTTTCAGAAAACGAGCAAAATCACAAGAAAAACAAGACCTGAACCACAAAAAACTCAATAGAGGAAACACAAGGAAAGCCATAAACAGGTACAAACCAGGGGAGATCCGAGGGTAGTGCACTGATCATCCAGTGTAGATATGGACACCAATTGCAATAAGGAAGATTGTGATGAGACCAAAGAATATGATGGTGTGGACCAGAATCGACAACCCACTTGTCTGCATGTTCCCAAACTCCACCACTCTGTTTTTCCCAGGTAACTGAAACAACAATCCAGGACTCAGCAGCACAAACAGCACCACCGCTGTCACAACAGGGCCCCAATCTGCCATCTTTCCTTGATTCGATCACAAATCACAATACATATAATGGGTTGATTTGATCTAGCTGTGTGAGCTGTTGTTTGAGGAGAGGAAGGAAGGAATAAAATTGGAGAATCAGTAGAGAAGAAGATATCCTCTGCTTCTGACAGAAAGTCGCGCATATCTTATTCGATGTAATGCCTCAACGACAGCTACCAGAGACTTAACGAATCGTGGCACCGTTGGCGCAAAGCGATGTATAGATTATTATTTTGAAGGATAGAGGAGTTTTTGGTCGGTTTGTTGGCGCAATTGTTGAAATCTTCCATACACTGTTCGGCTAAGGCATCAACAGATACCCTCTTTTTTAATCTTTTCTTGGTATTGTTTTCATTCTAATTCGAATTCTGCCGCCGTCCCTGATCCAGATAAGAAAAAAAATGATGACGGTACTTGAATCAATTTAATTAGTTAAAAGATCTAATAATGATGTTAATAGATTGAGCAATGCCCAATTTATCACCCATATTTTATACTCAATCCTATATGACTGTGTCATGGTCTCTCTCTCTTTTTTTTTTATGACCGGGAAGGCCCTAGCTTAATGGTTACTTTGTGACTCCAGAACCAGTTTTAAATCAAGGCAAGCCCTGACTATCACAACCCTCATCACGACAGCAGACGTTTTAGACTAGATTAAAACTCATGCGGAAAAGTGAGCCAAAGCCCCCCAACACCCCCAAGAAGTATGCTACAAGGCCCATGGAATCAGGGAACCTCTAGGAAATATCTCAGTTAGTTTCAAACTCCCGACCTCGTGCTCCTTTAATCCTTAAGTTCGGAGAAGTAACCAATCAGGCTATCGCCCAGTTGATATATGTGGTAGTCATTGAATAAAATTACATAGATAGGACTCACTTAACATTAACATTAACACACCACATGCATTGGGGGATCAAATGAAATTTCATAAATTGGTGTCAACATTTTTCTAAAAAAATTGCTTAATACACATACATCGTTGTAATACCCATCTGAAAATGAGATAAATAGGTCAATTCTGCCCATTAGCGTCCATAAGCAATGTATGGCACTGCATTTTCACTCATCTAAGGTGTGATAATCATGTATGAGCTTCATCAATCATTGCATTCTTTGGAGTCATCGGATGAATAGTTAGCTTATGAAAGCTTAGATATCAATGCCGACTTATTTATTTTCAAGGAGGACGGTACCTCCATGTTTTATTTCTGTGCTCTCTTATTGTCTGAGGAAAATTGTGGTAACACAAACAATTTGGCATTGATAGAAGAAGACTCCCAAAACCAAATCATATACTTTGTGCAGAGCCCAACTGTTAAAATTTCACCCCAAAAGTAAATTGAATGGATAAAAGCATCATCTCCAACACCTTTAGAAATAAAATGGCTCAAGACGAACTTCCAGCTTAATTTAACTTATCAAACCCTTCAATCAGTGACCAAAGAAAGCATTTTTCATTAGTTCAACCAATCATCACAAAGCAATTCCCCAAGATATAGATAGCACGAACGCACAATGAAACAAAGTAAACAATGAGCCAAAATCCTAGTTTTCTTTATAAATGTCTTCGAACTGAACAAAGATAAGCAAACTGGACTAGATCTGGACATGTTGACCAAATATTGCTTGACCATGGTGTATCTTGTGACTCTTGTCCTCAAGCATAGTTCAAACGGAATATGTCGTTGAACACGTAAAAGCTCCCCTGCGGCGTTGGCATCAAGTGGAACATCTGATTGCATAAAGCATGGGAAGGAATTTGGTTAATATAACACCAGAAACCGAAGAAAATGTATAGCCTTTCCAAATATTTCATTAATGCCACGACAGGAAATATGAAAATGCAGCAAACTATGCACCACGAATGCGAAACCAAGTAATACCCACCCACAAAACACTGTATGGGCTTGACTCTAAATTTGCTCCAAAAAGTAAGAGATGGTGAACACTTAGGGTATGTTCATGCAGAGGATTTTGGAGGGTTTTTAAAGGACGATTGATAAAGAAATTATGTTCGCCAATTCGCACCCAAATTATAGAGGGGGTCAGGTTCCATCCTCACTAAACAAGTTTAACAACTTGGTCACTTTCATTCTCCTCCTCTCTCATGAACAAGGTTAATGACCTTCCCTCGCCTTCACATAAAAAAAATCCCTAAATCCCCCACTTTAAAAGACAGCCCACACACCACCTCATGATTCATGAGCATAACCTCAGAGATGCTAACTAATCTGGTTTGTATGGGTGACCAGTTAAAGCAAGCCGCCTCATAAGCTGGCAGAATAATTGATCAATAAGAGTCTTTTGCTTCATTTACCCAGCAATTATCACATCAATTCTTCTGTGGAAATTCGTCATGCTAAATTTCCCTCCCAATAGAACAAGTTCTTGAGCAAAAAATGCACATGCTCATTCCAACATTTCGGACATAAGCGTAACAAATTCAATCCCCAGAATGGCTTCAGCCCAAAGTACTCATAATGATATTTGAACTTGGCTTATAGAAAAAACTTACCATTCCTGAACATGCCAAACTATTCTTAGTGCCAACTCAAAAGGGATCAAGCATACTTCGTTTAAGTTTGTCATGTACTTTTACCCGACACATACGGTTTAGCAATTTCACTGTTAAGTGGAAGGAGAAAATTACAGCATGGGAAATTATTGAACACGCACAAGAATGTTTCCACAGTATCTTCATAAGCTGGAGCACTGCATAACTACATAAGTACATAATGCCATAACTTTTCAATGGATGCCAATGTGATACTTGCAGCGAAAAAGGTCAAGAACCAGTGCACCCATCAAAAATGCATCCTCAAAATGAACTTCAAGCATGTCTAAATTAGATTGAGAGTGGCATTGCTTATATTTAACTGTTTCTGCCTTAATTTTAGTTATCTTTACAGAGTTTTGTGACAAATCTAAGCAAAAGCAATTGAAGATAAGTAACACCAAAACTCCACCATACATGATAATAAAGACAGTGGGCCAAAGCGCATAATGACCACCAAGTAACAGGAAATTTTTGCAAAGTAAGATGCGAGACAACGCAAAATAGAGGACTGAATTTGATGTGATCTGGCAAGACATCATTGCTATATTTTCTAACAACAATAACAAATAAAAAAATAAATACTTATACACATGCCTTGCCATGCACACTTATACTTGGTGAAATGAAAAAAAAAATATATTCCTAAGAAACTATCAATTGCAATAGCAACACCCCATTCTTCAACTCATTCACCCCAATAAAACACGCATGATCTTCAGCAATTTAAAAAGAAAATCCCTCAAGGAAACAAGACTACTTCATATCCCAAATCTAAGGATTTATCAATGCATAAAATGAGATTCCATGTACAAAAAAATAAAACCAAATGCTTCAAACATAGAACCACATTGATGCAGGTCAAATATTCGGATTTACCAGATACCCTGGCAGCACAAACCAGTTTCAACCACCCAAGTAAGCACAGATTAGCGTGCAATACAAAAGAGGGCGAGTATTGATGATTAAAATGGCACCAATAATTATCAAAGGACTACAAATTAAAGGACAATTGATTCTAAGCAAGAGTAATGATCAAGACTATTCCAAGATCCAAAAAGAATAAGAAACAAAACCCTAGATCTACCAAAACTCAATGAAATAGCCTTCGAAACAAGAGGAGGGAAAATTTGATTAGGAAAACCAGTACCTCCCATTCCTAGTAAAACATATCAAGCAATCGCTCGACGATTACGAACTCAAAATCGTGCAGATCACCACCCACTGACTTTCCATCGCACCTCAATCACATATTATACAGCAATAATCAAATATGGAAGTCGTCTCATCTCAAATTCATTAAACCAAGAATAAACTTCACAAAAATCAAATAATCACGCCGATCATATCCAAAAAATACAAACACACAAATACCTGGCTAAACTTGAGCGCGTGCTGCTCCCCTGCAAGTTGTAGGGTTCCGGAGACGAATACAAGCATACCACCGGCTGGACCAGAAGGCTGGCAGTCGACGGTAGAGATGTTATGCTTGCACTGCTGGAAGGGCAGACTAGTGAGCTTGGCCACAATATTCGAAGAACCCTGAATCTTCTGGCCCTCAAAGGTAAACATCGAGCCTTCCTGGTACAGGTTCGCTAGGCCGGCTCGGTTGGAATCGAACGTCGTGTAATAGTGCTCCACGAAAGCCGTGGCCAGTGCGTCCGGATCCATCTCTGCTTCGCTAATCGCCCTCTCCTTCTCTTCCTCCCTTCTCTGCTTAGAAGTCACGCGATGCTCAGAGAGAGCGCAGACACTACCAACTACAAATCACCGAAGCGAGAAAGCATGAATGTAGACGGGAACGCCAGGGTGTTTTAATATTTCTTTATTTTCGCCTGATCTAACGGCTGACGCTGAGAGTTTGAAAATATGACGAGGGGTTTACGTTTTTGATAACCGTCATGATAGAGATCCTAGGCGTTTGAATTTCAGTCATCACAGCGGTCGAGTTGTACTCATGCATTATGTGGAGTTCATAAACTCACTTAAATCTCGTGCATTCAACTCATTAGGTGTGATAATTGGAGGATAGGAGGTTGGAATCATTCTAGCTGCTCCCATCCAGAAATGAATTGCTGACATCTTTATCATTTTTGTTTTGATAATTGTGCATTGCACTTTAGAATTCCTCACTTTGTTTTTTTAAAGGAGAACTTAATTGACTTAGAAGGGTACATTTGATCAAATATAGAGAATGGATGGAGGATGTAACCTCCTCCAAAAGAACAAACATTGATTCATAAATTACACCAACAGAGGTTCAGGTATTAGCCAATTTATTTTTATATTTTGGTGTATATTGCTCTCGCACTCCAAACACGACAACTGGAAATGAATCTCGTGTAAAATAAAATCATATGGGGATAAAGAAATTCTATTGTTGTTAATTGTTTGGACTATTTCTAGAGTATCTCCTTTCACGATAAAGTTTCTGAATCCATAGTCTTGTACTAGCCTAATTCCAAATCTAAACGCCATAACCTCCACCGTTGTTGAACCACCAGGACACTTCCATTATCTTCTCTAATTATTACAATCCACCACCCTGGCGTGTATTTATAGAATGTTGCTCATAAAAATAATACACTGTAGTAACCGTACACATTGACAATATTTGAAACTTAATGGGCTTTACGAATCTAATGATATTTTTTTTTCCAACCAAAAATCAAATTAGTTGTGAAAAAGACATGAAAAACTTTGAGTCCAAACCAAATTCCATCAAAACTGAACTGACTAAAACTAATACAGCATATGACAAATCCATTGTAATCAAAGAAGAAACTGAAGAGTATATTGCATCAAAGAGGAGGAGAATAAATGTACAGATTAATCACTGTTTTAAACCTGCATCTCCCATACTTCTAAGAAATATACAAGTTAACAAGAATCGAGAGATGACTGGGATCCAATATACTATCGACATATCGGTTTCGATAACTTTAATTACATCTTAGTTACAATAAGCACTGTTTTCTTTTCATTGTTAGAAGCAAAACTTGACAAGAGAAACAAGTGGGTGTGAATAAACATCATCTTTATTACTGAAAAATATAGATGAAGCATTCTCCTTCACGTCACCAAGAACTTCTTTTTTTAACCGAGAACGACACCATTCAAGCTTGCCCTTTAGATATCTGATATGGACCTAAACTTGGGTCGTTAAGCCCACACGCAAAGAAGTTTCCCACCTGATATTTCTTCAAGGTGTCAGCAGTTCTTATTGCTGTGTCCAGAAGAGGATGCAATCTTACACTCGAAAAGTAAATACGTGCAATGGATGGAAGGGTTCAAAATTCAAGGTCTTATTTTGATTTATTTTTTTTACCTTCTTCAGCAAAATTGTCCAAAGTACTCAGACAATGATCAATAAACAGCTCAGAGATAAAACACCAGCTGTGTAAGGAAAATACCCGGCTTTGTTAATCTGGCTCTGGAAACAAATGAATGGAGACTTAATCACCATTGGCTTCTATGTACGATCTCTGCCACAAAACAAATGCTCTCCTGAAAAAGTAGAGGATAAAGTTAGGGAAGTAATCTGATTTGTTCATCAACAAAAGCTAACAAGGATTTGATGAAAACAACATTGCTTCTCGAAGCAGTGGAAGTGAGATTCCCAGGGACAAGACTGAAGTGCAAAAAGTCAAGTTCGGATGAATGCAGAACTCACTCTGAGGAAGAATTTTTGAACATGTCTAAGCCATCAAAAGCATCGCGAAGAACAAGAGCCGGAGTTTGAGCCAACAGCATGGAGGGAATAATAAGTTCTCTCTATAAATTTCCATTACAAGTTGGTGGAAAAAAGCGCAAGACTTCCCTGTACAGTTGTTCTGCTTCAAATGGCTTTGACACATATCCATCCATTCCAACTTTATAGCATTCCTCTTGTGTAGCTTGAATAACATCTGCAGTCATGGCCAAAACAGGCACGTGCCAGTTCGAAATATTTCCGTAGGCTTCCAATGATACTTCTCCATTTTGAGTAAGGGTGTTTACATCCCTTTCTATTTCCCGTATTCTCCTCGTAGCTTCAAACCTGTCAAAGAATGATACTAGAGACGTTTTAGAATTTTTCTTTTAAAAAAGCACATTTTAGCATAAGATATTTAAATAACCAAACGAAGAAATCATAAAAGGAAGAAAAGTATCACATACCCATCCATTTCAGGCATTTGGATATCCATGAAGCACGCATCAAAATGGTGGGGTGGATTAAGCAGTGAGATTGCCCTTTTCCCGCTCTCCACGCACACCACATCGGCTCCATACTTGCTCAAAGCAGCAGCTGCTACTTTGAGGTTCACGTTGTTGTCATCTACGATAAGAATTCTCCTCCCAAGAAGTAGACTGCGAAGAGACATACTAGGGAGCTCCCCATCGCGGGGGTTCGCCTTGTTTCCGACACCTGTGGCTTGATGTATGGATGCAGCCAGCATGCTTGCTCTCAAGGGCTTTATGATGACAGTTGGAGATTGTACATGAGAAATAATGACATGTGATCTGGAAGAGCTGATGGAATTAGCAAGTAGAAACAGCTTTGGAGGTTCTCCGTGATCAATATTACTTAATCTTTTGGCAAACAGAGCTGTAGTGCTTGATTCCTGATCCCAAACTTCCTGTTCAACAAGGACCATGTTGATAGCCATATTACCACTACTTAAGCTAGATAAACCTTGATTCAAATCAGAAACTAGTTCAACTTGGATTCCGAGCCGTTGGATATGGTATCTGGACACCTCAGCTCGGACAGGTCTGATGTCCACAACCAATGCTCTCATGCCTTGAAATTCTGGAGACACAGAGTTCAACTGGTTATAGACTTTCTGGCTATTCAATTCATCTTCATTGGAACAGCCATTCGTGAAGACAGCAGTAAAAGTAAAAGTGGACCCGATTTTCGGTATGCTAACAAACCCAATTTCTCCATTCATCAGATTAACCAAGCACTTGCTTATGCTTAGGCCAATGCCTGTGCCCCCATGTGTTCTGGAAATGGATGGACCAACTTGCATAAAAGGAGTGAAGACACGAGACTGAGCTTCCAGTGGGATTCCCACTCCTGTATCCTCAACCGACACAATAAGATTGATAAGGTCAGATGGTGAGGATGAGAAAGGACAAGCAGAGCCATCTTGACGAAAAGCCTTAAATTCTGCACAACTTCGGCTCCTGTCTGCAACAGGCAAACCACTCAAGGTGTTCTTTGGTGACGATTCTGTCTCCACGTCAATTGAGTCAATCACCTCCCCAACAAGATGGACAGTGACGAAGACGTGCCCTTTCTCAGTGAACTGTCAAAGTTCAAACAAATAAGTCATTGTTCTTAAAAGTCTTCAAAACAAATAATACAAGACAACTCAGGTTCAAATTGTCCAAACAGCATATTTCCGTAAAACATGTATGCAGTTATAACTGCTGACATCGACAATAATGGCTTAAGCCTAGAGTAGAATGTCCAAAACAAGAATCTTCAAAGCAGGTCAATTATTTAAATCCAAGCTACTTAATCCTAGAACTCATCATCCTCAGATAGAAAGAGAAAAAGGCGAAGCATCCATTCATCAAATTCACCTTTTCCTTGCAAAGAGTTACGATTTGAATCATTCACATGGTATATTATTATTTTCATCTTATTTTTCTACTTGTTGGAAAACAGAGCGTGGACTCAAATTGCACAATAATTTTCATTTTGCATAAAAAAAGAAAGAAGAAATCTTGCACTAAACTTCATGTTGACCACTACTCATGAGATCCAAACGACAAGTGATTGGATGGATGCTTACTTTGACTGAATTCCCCATGAGATTGGTGATGATCTGCCGAAACCTTCCCGGATCACCAATTAGCATTTCGGGAACCCGATTAGAGATGAAAACAGCCAACTGCTCTTGCCCACAAAATTGATCATGCAAATTAAGTTACAGATAGTAGAAAGTGATCAGTAATCAAAGAATATCAAGTCAAAAAAGACTTAAATAAGCATGAGGGATTAGAAAAGGAGGTATTTTTCCCCTCTGACAAGGGGTAGAAGGTGTAGTCAAGGTTGCAGAAAAGAAACCACATGGGTATAGATGCACATTACCTCAACACCTTTTTCTTGAGCTTTCCCCGAAAAGAGCGATAAAACATCATCTAATATTGCCCGCAGATCAAATCTCACTGCCTCAAGCTCAAGCTTACCAGATTCAATCTTGGCCTGGTCCAAAACCTCATTTATAAGTGAGACCAAAGCTTTTCCACTTGCCTGTGCAATTCTGACATAATCCTGTTGAGTTACATCTAGATTTGTGTCCATGAGCATATCCAACATTCCTGGAAACAATAGAAGGAAAGTTATGCTATCAAGGCGAATGGACTGGAAAAACAAATTTTTTATGCAAACATATGATATCAATGAACAAACTGCAGTTTTTAAACTCACCAAGAACACCATTCATCGGGGTCCTGATCTCATGAGAAACTGTTGCAAGAAACTAGAGAAAAGTTTGAGTTTGTTAGAGCCCAAAAAATATCAGGTTTATATTTACACTGGTGGTGAAACCTAAACAAAGTTCAACTGACTGCAATTAGTATCAAGTACCTGCGATTTTGCAACGTCGGCTGCCTCGGCCCTTTTTTTCAGCTCCATCATCTCATGATAATCATCTTCAACTTTGGCAATTCGACTAACAGTTGCATGGAATATATGCCCCACAAGCAATGCAATCACAAGAAAGCCAATGGAAGTTGTTATTGCTAACCACGGGCACGGTGGTTTTTGTTTGAATCTGTATCCCAAAAGAAAGAAGTAATTCATCACACCTTTCCACTATGAAAAAAAACACATACATATCAAAAAGGACATAACTAAACCATAGGCACGATATCAGAAAATTTGGATTTAACTTCTCTAAGATATAACAATCTTGAGTTCATTGGTACGTTATCAACAAAAACATATAGCCACTTGAACTATATCTTACATCTCATCTAAAATATAATTCAAAAATAATTGAGCTTTGTCACATCTTAGGTTCCCAATCTCTCTTCTATGGTAACAGCAAGATATTCAAAAGCAAAAGAACATATGGGGAGATGGAAAACCCGTGCAAAAATACCAATAGTTCATGAAGCTTACTTTCTAATGAAAGGACAGAATTTTCACGGTAACTTGATGTGGCTCTATAATTCCTAACGTACAGCCCCGTAGGTCTGCATTTAAGTGAAGCTGAATCCTGGTACATTCAGAGAGAAGAATTATAGATTACCTGCAATGCATCTCATGTTTCCTGAAGGGGTCCCCAAAATTAAGGGAGCTCACATGCTGCAATCCATCATCTGATATATTTGAGCCGTACATGCTTATAGGATGAGAGGAACTAGTGATATCATATACATCCACAAGTATAGTCTGTTTGCTTGCAAGCTGTTGAAGCAGCTTCTCTACGAGTGACTCGATGTCAAAAACTCCACCAAGATACCTGTTTTAGAGAAGCAGGAAAAGAGACTTGATGATTTTTTCAGAGTACTGATATGTCATTCTCTATTCCTTAATAAATCATTTGAAGGAACTCCAGACCAAACAAGTATCAATTTAGATCACTGAGTTTTTTAAGTAAATCTTATGTCTATCTATTCGTTAATAAATCATTTGAGGGAACTCCAGACCAAACAAGAATCAATTTAGCTCATCCCCCCCAAGTACCCCTTATGAAATATCAGTAATCAATATTTCTTGCTAGCAATGGAAACATACCCATTAGTTGCCTGAATCCGCTCCTCTGGAGTTGCATTTGAGGGGAGATCTGTCTTGTAAACAGCAAATGTCAAAATAACTCCAAGGCGGTTTGATTTGAGAAGCCTGAAAGGAGCAGTAAGAACCCCCTTTACTGATGCTCTAGCACGCAATACATTTTCACGATCTTCCTGCTTGTAACAATCGTATCTTCACAAATGAGAGTTAACATCTATAAACTTCAGACTTTTCTTATGAATCAGTGACACAATTTTGAGATTTATGAATAAAAGGTTTTTATAAAGCAAGACTTTCTGGAAGGTGCCCCTAGGCCATAACTGAGCTGCTAAAAAAGCAATGACAACCATCGCAAGAATCTTAATTTGTCTACCATGAATTCAACTTAATTCATAATGCCGTAAAACTCATTCAAATCTATTGACACCGGAAGGAACCAAACGACAGAAAAGTCCAGCAATTGGAAAAGGAACTCACTTTTCCAGAGAGCATATCAAGAGAAACCACGTGTGAAATAGTATCCTGTGCAAAGATGACAGGGGCGTATTCTTCCTGCGTAGGGGATGGCTCCAATGCCTCTGGATTGTAATCATCCTTATGAACTGGGTTTTGTTGGAGAGTATCCATCCGCTTAATGGTCCACCCTTGCTGCTTCTCAAATTGTTCCCTTTCCGAGTGAAGCACCCTCACAGCATATGCCACACCACTCGTAAGGGGCCTCTCGAAAGCAGTTCTTTCCGTGTACCTTGCAAAAGTTCTCTGTGAATTCTAAAAGTTAGTTTTTCTCCCTAACTTGGCAACCAAGGGGTCACAGATCAAAAGGCTCGAATCTAGGTGCCGTTTCAAGCTAAATTGTCAAGATTACCATTCCAAGCTAGCATTGTCATACAAATGCACCAAATTCACCAATTTGACATGGCACCCAATGCAAAATCATTAAATTATTCACATAATAAAGTACACAAAGGCAGAGTTACACATAGACGTCAAGGAGGACAGTCTTCATGGAGCACCAAAGAAAAAAAACATCGGATCAAAGCAATCAAGCACATGAACTGGAGAATTATGGCCTTTTTACTGAGAAAAAAAAAATCGGATCCATTTACCTGATCAATTGCAGATGGGTTTTTGCCATGGTGGAAGGTTGAGATCAAAATGGACATCGCCTGCACATGATTCATGCTCACATTGAACTGATCCTGCAGCATCCCAGCCCTCTCATCACACATACTACCAAGGGTCTCCTTCCTCTTCTCGGTGGCTTGATAACTCATGCGCCAAAAGATCCACAAAGAGGCCAATGTCGAACCAACCACCCATGCAACCAAGAGCTTCCTCCACCAGGTCCTTCGAATTCTTTTGGATCCAATATACTGGTAGTAGTGATGGTGAAGCTTCCAACTACTCCCCATGATCTTCTCCCACAAGCAATTTAGCCGGGTCTTGACACCATCACCAAGCACACCAGTCTTAATTTCAATTATTTCACCTTCAATGAACCAACTCATGGAAATCACTGATGCAACCCAGCAACATAGCACCCAAAGTAGGTGTCCCACCTTCAAACCAAACCCAAATACATGGAGCAAACTCATCAAAAAGAAAAAGAAAGTACCCACACAAGCTACCTAGAAACAGTACCCAGCTCAAAGTGGGTCTGCCTTATTGTACAAAACTCCAGCTAGAAAATGAGGGGAAGAGACCCACAATCAAATCTACAGGAAATTAACTCGTACAACCCAACAGCAACAAAAATCCAGCTTTGAGGCAAGATTTACAAGAAATGACGATTAGCAAAGACCAAAATAAAGCCCTGGTTGTCTACAAACAAGTTGGCTGCAAAGGAGAAGTGGGTATTACAGAAGATGCTACCTTATCCCGCAAAACAGCTACGGCGTCAAAATGAAGGCGACAGAGGACCCAAAACTGAGAAGGAAATGAAATTCACACGACATAGTAAGGAATCAAAGAATCCCCAAAATACTCTTGGTTCCAATCCCAAACAGAATTTGATCCATCTTTCTAATCATGTTAGCTACCAACCAAAACCAACAGAAAGAAATGGGGGCAAAGTGGCAGACTGCCTAACAAAGATTCCAACTTAGTTATCAAATCAGAAAATGGAGTGTGTGTACTTTAAGGTTAATTTGACCCCTCAAATTCACCAGCTCCTACAGACTTCACTCACAGTATAAAAAAAATGATTACAAAAGGATGATATGACAAGTTGTTTTAGTTCAAAGAAAGCCAAGAACAATGGATTCGAGGAAACACTAAACACAAAGAATAATCTGTCAAAGAAAAGATGAGGAAAGGGAATAATAATATAAGTGTTTGTAATGTCTGCTAGCATAAGCCTCCACTCACCAGAAATAGTTGCTTTCTTTTTTTTTTCCCCAACTTTCTTCTCCGTCCACATCCCCATGTATGATCTATCTACCCAATATATGCACTACACAACTTCCACACGCATTTGTTAACTACTAGACTCTATTATGTGTGTACTTTGTGCGGCTGTACTTTCTGATTTGACAAAAATACCCTTTGCATGGTATCAAATTTACCAATAGTGGACGGACATTCAACTTTTGGGTTGTCCAGTGTGAGCATTCGATGCTCTTCCAACTTGACATCAACTTCAACCCTTACCCTAAAATGGAATACATCATTTCATTTTTCTTATTTTAATCCAACAACTTATTTTATAGGGGTGAAAACGATGGTTTAAGGTCGGTTTTTTTTTTAAATTATTGAAATTAATTTAACCGATCAATCAATTTGTAATTGTTGGTTATTTGGATTATCGAAAAAAATTTATGTTTTCTTTAAATAATCGACCGATCTTTTGATTATTGTTCGATTTGGTTATATCAAAAATTTTTGTATAGCTCTATTATTTAAAGGGATATCTATTCTAACACCACTCCAACCGTTAGAGCAAATACAATGATGTGCATTTACTTAGGTATGAAACGCAAAAAGTGGTTTTTTCTTTGCCCATTACAAATTTTTGTGCTCCAATAAGGCCTATTTGTTGGTCTCTTTCTAATTGCCCCAACATGAGGGGATGAAACATTGCACGTTGACCCAAAATGGGAGTCACATCTCACACACACTCACTTTTTTACTTTTAAATTAATACTGAATCTTATGTCTATTATATAAAAAATCAAGTCAATAAATTTACACTATTGTACCAATACATTTTGTTATCCTGGTCACATCAATAAAATATTTAACCACATCAACAAAACACATATTACAACTCATTTTGTTGTTCTCGACAAAAACTTATCATTGTGATTGCTCTTACCCTAAAATAAAAGGTTTAATTGAAAATTTGTCCACCTATTTTGGATACCCATTGGACATGCTCTAAGAGCACTAATAAGTAATAATTAGTCAATTGAGGTATAGTGAGGTGAGATGTCATTGATAGGAACCTCTCAATGCGTCTCACTAAATTATTGTTTACTATCATTTGTACCACTTTTTTTTGGCAATAACTCTAAAGATACATATATTCATCTTATCATCCATATCATTCAATTTTCATCACCATTATTATGTACCAACACAACTTATACTTTTTCTAACTTATAGTCTTATACAATGGTTTAATAACCCACATGGTAGAAAGGTTAAAGAAAAATACAATAGCTATGCCAAGTAGATTATCATAAGTTAAAAAGTGAAACTCTCCCACCACATATTAAGTAATGTAGTAGTGAGTGGTAACCAACCTACCCTTATAATATATCTTATTAATGGGTTTGGCACCTTCTTTGTTGGGTTTTTTGTATCATGTGTGTTTACCTCATAGGGCTCAAATGTGGCAACAAAAGAAGCACATGCCTTTTGACAAGCAAGTTTGTTCTATCTTGTAAAATAGGCCACCTTTGAGGGTACTTTAGTCATTATAAAAGCGGGTGATGATAACGTAGGCGCCAGGTGGATAACAAGAGTGGCAAAATAGTAAAATGGGAAGTAAAGTGGTGGCAAATGTATAATGGCACTCTACTCGAGGCTTGTCATGAAGTGATTAGGCCAACACTACACACTACCCAACTTCTTTGGTTGTTTTTGGTGTCTCTCTGAGGAGCTCTTCTGATAGTGACGCGCCACGTCAGCATTAGTTTGGGTGTAAATACTCAATTTGGTTACCAAATATATGACTCGTTTTAATTCACTGATAAGTTGGTTATTCACTCTCACATCCTATAATTAGGAGAGCATGAGTGAGTTCTAACAGTGAGGAATGTGAGATATATTAAAATAAATCTATGAGGGTGCTCTTTTGATAGTGACGCTCCACGTGAGCATTAGTTTGGGTGTAAATACTCATTTTGGTCACGAAAAATATAACTCGTTTCAATTCAGTGATAAGTTTGATACTCACTCTCTCATCCTATCATCAAGAGATTATGAGCTCTTATAGTGAGGGATGCGAAATATCTTAAAAATAAATTCATGAGATTAATGTGTTTACTAACCGTCATAATTCTTTGAGTGTGGTGTGGCTCTCACAAGTACGGAAAAAATCATCCATATTTACCAAGTTTTCAAATTTCTCAAAGTCACTTAGTTATCGAAAGATGATATGTAGTAGCCGGAGTGTCATGTGATATCGTCGGAGTGACACGTGACACTTTTTACCCAATCAGGCATGAGGCTGGGGATATGGCTTCGGGGGTTTGTTTGCTCCAACTTTTAAGCACCAAGTAAAGTTGTCAAACACTTAAAAAAAAATGAAAAAAGAAAAGAAGAAGCACTAATGTGTTGAGCCGTTGAAGTGATTGACGTTGATGACAGACTTCTCAAGTGTCTTTTGCATTGGAATCGGCCCTCCCAGCTCGTCATCATCCGAGCGACAGACAGTGAGACATACAACCAAATGGTTGTTTCAATCGTTGTTACTATTTATCCTCAATCACACAATAAATAAATAAAAACTCAAGCTTTTTTTTTTTTTTATGGTAGGCATGCATTCTCAATACTTTCATAACAGATCGCCAACGAGAGTTAACTCGATTGATAATTGATTGAGTTAGATATATATGTGTTTAAGATTCGATTTTAACTGGCCAAAGTTTGAGATAGATAAACAGTTGTTTCATTTCACACAGTTTGTACCTTAATTTTTCAGAATTCACATCATAAAGTGAAAAAATTTATCATCTTCAAACCAATAATTACAGTCTAATCAATTTGACCCACTTAGAGTAAAAAAAAACCATTGACAAAATGAAAAGAGGTCGGTCCGGCTAGCATAAGTAAAAAAAAACTTGGAATTAAAACAGGACAAGAGTGAGTTTGACAATTGCAAATTATTAAAGGGCCCCCAACATCATATGTATGAATCCAGGTGTTGATGCTACAACTCTATGGGAGCCCCTTCAGTTTTTCTATTCCGTTCAACTCATGTATCAGAATTAGGATAATGCCAACTTTTGGTGATGGAAAAAGTTTATCGGATCTAACTCAATCACCCAATTTATAAATAGGAATAAGTACAAAATTGAGCCGTTTACTTTGTTCTTTGGATAAAAAAGGTCCCTAAGTTTTTTTTTATGATCGAGAAAGTCTTCGCACTTTGAAGAATGGTACAAGTGAACCTTTTATCAATTCTCGGGTTTAGCCCATGTTGGGGTCATCTCTCAATTTAGTGTTCTGCAACTTTCTTTTAGGCACTAATGAACTGGGGCTTGGGTTGTTAAAGCCCATGAAGCTTTAGTCCAACTACACTAATGGGACCCGTGCTTCTTGGGCTAATACCAAAAGGCGTTAACATAAAAGAACATGATCCAAAGAGCTTAGCCCAGTACAACACTTTTGGGTCGCCGGGTCGGTCCGGGTTTTGAACCCGATATACATATACAACCCTACCAGAGACTTATTAGTCTGACAAAGCTTTAATTGAACATGGCCCCAATGAGCCACACAACAAGAGATATGGAAACCAAACCATAAAGGGGATTTTAAAGGTGCGGAACAAATTGTTATCCACGGCTTGCGAGCAACCCCTAATTTTTATACTTGTGCTTAGGGTAATGCAATTTTTGGTAATTGAAAGAGTTTATATGATCTAATTCGGTTACCAAATGTTCAAACATTTCAACTTAAAAATTTAAAATTGAATTTTTTTGAATATGAATATTTGGACAGATTTTCGATTATATGAACAATCAAACTGTTGATGTGACATAAAGAATTTATCTGATCAATGTGAAGCAATTTTTAATTTTACATTTCAAATTGAAACGTGAAACCGTTATTCAGTGACCAAAAATTGTATTACCCAATCTGTGCTTCAAAAGTTAAGAGGAGTAAACGAAGAGACTATCTAACCGTTTGGCTCGAAAAATACTGCAGTCAACTCAGTCAGACTCAGTTCGGCTCGGTCCTCTGCACAGAGTAGTACTATTTACCGACAAGAGAAATCCTTCTGAAACCGGCCAAAAAAAGCAAGGCTGTAAAAAAAGTGTGCAAATGGTGCATTCCACATGTCGCTTTTCTTGTGATTGATTGAAAAAACAATCCACAAATTTCTTCTCTGCAAATCCTTTCTTCACAGTCGAATCACATTCATGCAGCACAGCGGACCGATTTCTCTCCGCTTCCATGGTACTGACCTGACCCGGTAAGGATTATCATCTCCAATTTGTATTTTCCCTCAACAAAAATCGGACGAGGTGAAATGATTTCATTTGATTTGATTTTGTCTTTGCAAGTCAGAGAGGATGGAACAAGTAATCGCGGTGCGAGCGGATGGTGTTTTGTAGCTAATTTTGGAGAGGCATTTGTGGGTATTGTGGCTGATACAGCGAACATCATTTGCTTGTTACGTCCGAGTTTTTGAGCTTTGTTTTGTTTTGGAGTCTTATTGGAAAAGAGGGGAAGTAAAAAGGAAGACCTTTCTTTATCGTTGATTTTCTATCTTCCTCTTTAGGGAAAAGCAAAAGAAGCTAAACGACGCCTGTTCTGTTCTGAATTGGGGAAAAAAAGAACCCTAGCTAGAAACCAGACATTTCCCATCAAACCTTTAGCTTGTTCTAATGCCCTTATCCTAATGGACGTGCATCGATTAATTAGCAGCAAGAATTTATTTTTAGTTAATGATCTTAATTATTGCTCAAACTGTTGTCAATTGATGGGTCTTTTTCATCTGTGATTTTCTTTTTACTTGTTTTGAGCTTGTTGATTGCTTTTTCTGCCCGTGTTTTTTGTTTGTTAGCTTTGAACTTTCAATGGTTGATGTGCTCTGTGTCTCTTTCTTGCTAAATGGGATAGGCTTGTGGGGTTCGTTACGGAAGGTGTTCAAAAACACGGTGTTAGTTCTCAATAATTTATCGTTTGGTCTGCTTGGGTCTTATTCATTTAAGGGCCTACGTAGTTGGTTGCAGAAAACAAAACAAGGAAAATGTGATTGGAAAGTGAAATATTATGAGAGTGGGGTTCAGTTGGTGATGGTAAAAATTTAATCATTTCAATTGGGTTTTAAAGGCAGTTATTTCTGCTTGGATTGGACACAAAGGAAAAAGGATGTGGCCAAATGGGTGGTGGTCAGAAGTAAACTTCCATGGGCAATTGACCATCTTTTGAGAGAAGTAAACTTCCAGTACTGCTGTGAAATTTGTTGGGTATTAGAGTGGAAACTCATGGCTGGTAAAAAAACTTGAGTAGAAAATGAGGGGAATTTTTTTGGATTATAGTTCAATGAGGACTTCTGACTTTTGAGGGTAACTTGAAATTTGAGAGACCAGTTGCATCCAGTTGGCTTAAAACCTTGATTGGTTGGCCTTGCAGGGATGACGGAGACTGACCTCAACAAGGCAGTTCTTGGTTAGTTAATTTTATGATTGGCTTTTCTGTATGTTCTCCTTGTTGATCCTCTCTTATACTTTGATTGGATTCCCATTGAGCTGTGGAATTTGGTGGATTTGAGCAGCCTGAGCATGAGTTAAATGTTGGAAACAGTACCTACGAAGATGAAGATGACTAACGTTTGGTCTGTGAAGGTTTCCTATATCAGGCATATACCCTCTAATTTAGAGAAACTGGTGACTGTTTACAGATGTCAGATTTATGTGGGAGTTTTGCTGGGGTTTGATTGACCGAATTAAGGATTTCTGTTACATCGCTTATAAATTGGCAACTTTTCATGCATAACATCCTACAAATTTTGATCGTATTATGTCTTATTTATATATACCCATCCCCTGATGTTATAGTTCTTGCAGGATCTGATGTCTGGTTGCTTGTCTTCTACTTAAAGAAGTGTGCAGATTAGTTTTATGTGTTATATCAAGATGGAGTGGAACACAAAGCCTCCATTCCACTGGGATTGGGATAACTTAATTATGTTCAATTCAGCATCAAGTCCTAAAAAATTACAACCAACAGTGTGGGATTTTGATGGTGAGGGGGGAATTGAATCTGGGTCTATCTACTCATCTGGTGGAGGTGACGGCAGTGGTGTTTCTGGCTCAGATCTTGGACTTGCTTCTTTGTCAAAGAGCTCGAAATCTGCATCCATCGATTCTTCTCCAACAGTGGAAGTGAAAACATCCAAGATTACTTTGATGGCAAATCAAGGTACTCCAGAAGAGTTTACTACCACAAAAGAACTTGCTCAGGCCAAGCCAACTGGTACTTCTCCAGTGCTCGAGGCTTCAGTTGGTTCAGGTGAGCCATTCCTCAGTTTAAAGCTTGGGAAACAACCACACTTCGAAGATGGTTGTGCCGTGAGCAATACTAAGACATTATCTTTATCTGTGATTCCCGTGTTGTCTGTCGCTACGGCAAAGAGGTCAAAGTCCAATTTTCAGAATACTCAAGTTCCTCGCTGCCAAGTTGAAGGCTGTAACCTGGACCTCACATCAGCTAAGGATTACCATCGTAAACATAGAATTTGTGAAAGTCATTCGAAGTTCCCGAAAGTCATTGTAAATGGTCTGGAACGCCGCTTCTGCCAGCAGTGTAGCAGGTAAAGTTTCAAACAGAGCTGACAATTTTATTTAGAATATGCTTTATCTGAAATATTGATGCTCTCTTTGATTGATCTTTGTTAAATTTGCATGAAGATATAAGATTATGGAAATTTATTGCATATAATTATTTCTAGAAGGACTATACTGGACAAGTGAATGAGAAACCATGTACTGCATTTCAACTAAATTTCTCTTTATATGTTCATGATGGAATCTTAGTAATTTCTCATATGGATTCATATAGTTGACCCCAACATTGTTTGAGATGAGGGCTATGATGATGATGATGTTTCATTCATGTAGCGAAACCATGACGTATTGGGATAAGGGCTTTGATGATAATATTGATTACAATCTTTTAAGTTTAATATGGGGAAGATATGCTTTGCTTGTCGCTAATTGAGGTTCACATTGATGTGATAATATCTTGGTTTTCGATGTCAAAGGTTCCATGGTCTAGCAGAGTTCGACGAGAAGAAGCGAAGTTGTCGTAGGCGGCTTACTGATCACAATGCTAGACGACGCAAACCACCAGCGGTCCATTTTAATGCAGCAAGGCTGCCTTCATCTTTATATGGTACTGGCACAACTCGGGCTTTGATTATCCTTTTTTCTACTGAGATAGAGTTTGTGCCTTTGTGGAGTGACTGATTATACAAGCATGCTATTGGACATTGTTTACCACTGAATATCATACTCTGAGGTTAAAATCTTTTGTTTATGCACCAAAAATTTAAAAGTAAATATAGAATATGAAGATTAAGAAACTCCTTCATGGCAGTTATATATGTTCATACATGGTTGGCAAGTTCTGATTTGGATGTGTTCAGTGCACAAAAATGAAAGAAAAGGTAAAGAAAAGAAAATTGCAATGTAGCTTCTACTACTACAAAATTGTGCATGCGAGTAAGGATTGATTTATGTCCATCTTAGACAGCAAAGTATATTAATACTCTTACTTCTGGCAACCAGTTTATCTATCTGTTGAAGAAAACATGGGTATTGTGAAAGTCTGACTGCATTTGAACATGAAGAAGGATGTATGACTTTCTTTTTTCTTTTCAAAAAACCATTTAACGTGGGACATATTTGATGACGTCGATGGTTTTCTGTTAAAATATTGTTATTTATTTTTGCTTTTAATCTTTTTTTGGTGCTATATAAAAGTTTATTTTTGATTAAAGAAAAGGTCCTTCATTCCATTTCATGGTGCATTTTCAGGAAGTTTATAATATGATGTGTTGCAGATGTTGTTAGATATAGGCATATAGCGTTGCAGTTTGGCCAAGCAAAACTTTTATTTGTGACAGTCCCCCCACTTGATCGACTGACAAGCTGAAAACATTCATGATCATGCGATTAGTATTAGATTCCCCTACCCGTCATGTGACTTATAATGATCTGTGCTTTCCTGTGCAGATGAGAAGCAGCAGATGAGTCTTATTTGGAACAGAAGCCGAAGCCCACTTGGTAATACAAAGCCTGATGCAAGTTTTAAATGGGGAGGCACATGCAGCGACAAGGTCATACAAAGGAAAGATTATATGTCAAGACCTATACAAGTTGGAGACATCGATGGGCAGCTGCATTTATCCACCCATGAGCTGACAAATCACATCACTCTATCTCACCATGATTCCAATGGGATCTTGCCACCCAAGAACAAGGGCACCATAGCTGAGGTTCTCAACCAAGGTGTGTTTTTCCTTTCATATTGTGTTAAATGAGCCATAATTGTTGCTTTTAATCTCATTCAATGTTTGCATTCAAAAAAAATCTTTCTCATTCAATATTTTCTTCACTTTCTTAGATGGTAATACTTATCAGGATATGCTTTGAGATGACATATATACCGCTGAAGGTCTTTATTGCCTCCTGTGAGGTTTGGTGTTTGGCGTTATGTTAATTGGATCGAAATGGATATAAGAAAATCTTAGGGGCGGAGTAGAATCTCTATGTAGCTGGTTAGACATAAAAAAAAGCCAACTTAAGGTGTAGTTTTCTTGTTTCTTTAAAAAGAAAATGATCAAATGAAATAGTCTCTCCTCCTGGCAGGAGCAAGTCTGCGTACCCTTCCCCGACTCCACCTCTATTTCGGGAGCCTTATACAAGAGAGTTGTTCACCTTTACCAATGATAAAATGATACCGCCAACTTTAAGCATTGCTGTGAAGAAAACTAGCATTAGTCGTTGCCATGAAATGCTGTGTCGCCAACTAAAGACATGCTTATTTTACCTGACTTTATGCAAAAAGTTAAGAGGTGACTGAATTATGCAGGCTTAGAAGAACCCAGGATCTCCTCTAATGTAGATGCAACACAGGATCTTCATTGTGCTCTCTCTCTTCTGTCAAGTGATTCTTGGGGTTCATGCCAGCCAAAGTCCTCTTCCTTCGAACTTCCCATGCACACGCACCATGCCATCATGCCTCAGACTGCAGTGCATGTGATTCCCCGAGGTCTGCCACTTCCTTCGTCAGAGTGCTGGCGGAATGAGCAACACTCTAGCAGTTCCCAAGTTCATTCTTTGGCGTCGGCTAGTGATGGCAGCAGTTTTACTCAAGGATTCCAGCTGTATGGGAGTGGCCTCTATCCTAACCAGTTGAACTGACTTATCAGACCAGATCAACCAAGCCAGCAGATAGATTCACATGTTAATGAATGTCAGTTTCTGGCAATCTATTTGAAATCTGATGGATTTTCATTTCATTTCTGCCCTTTGAATTGAATCACTATAACAGTAAATGGATGCTAATGATTTTAAGTGTGCCATCAACTCAACAATATGATATTCTTAGTTCAACTGTTGGATAATGTATCTGGAATTTCAATGGATCAAATGGGTCTTCTGAGCTCACCATTCCAGGTACAGTGCCATTGAGTACAAATATTCTCAAAATAACATTACCAATGAACAATATCTCAAGAACAATGGGGATATCACATGCAAGCTACCTCCTGAAGGATCTTTCAGAAAACAAATGGCGTTCCGGGACCATCAAAATGTACCGAAGCATTCCTATCACAAACCTGAAATATCGAGCTAGACATCGGTGTGGTGTCGACTAGAGAAACTCCGACCATTAAGTCAATTGATGGTGGATGGAATTTGTGATGAGAGAAGTGAAAGATCTTTAGAAAGAGTGAGAGCAAGATACTAACGTAGTTTAGTCTTTTACGAGATTGAGACCTCATGTATTTATCATAGTTGAACTTGAGCATTATAGTTTGCTCACACGACTGGCACGTTATCCTTGAGATAAGCCTTGGACTCGGATTGTGTTGTGGGCCTTTTGTAGAGCAGACAACCTGGGCCATGGGCTTTGTTGGGCTGCACCATGGATTTGGCTCTCAGAGGCTTATTAAGCATGACTATTGACTTCGACTCTTGCGGGTAGTATACTTGTAGGCCATGGCCCTGTAGGCTTCGCCAAGAGATAAGACCGTCGATTGAGACTCTAGTGAGCTTTGCTTGGCAAATTTGCGTGTAGACAGCATTTGGCCCACACAACTCTTTGCTGCCAATTTCAAGTCACGGCATTTGTCCTTCATATTTTCCGCAAAAAATTTGAAATAACAAAGTAAAATACTTAAGACAAGTAATCGTCGTGGAACAGAATCAAAAATAATTCAACGGACTTCAGCGCCGCTATCCTCCGGAGCCGTCACCAATGTAATAACACGGGTCTCACGTGGATTTTTCAAACCAGTCAACGGCATATATACATTAATAACACGGAGTTCTCAATAACCAAAACTACTACACTAACACTGCGAGAACCATGAACAGCTTAGATGACATTCATATGTGTGATTCGAACCTCCCCATCTCCTTTCCATGTAATTAAAAAAACTACAATGACGATGACTCGCGGTGCTTATTTGATGCGAAAAGCAAATGCAGGGAATAGAATTTGGGTTACTCCCACTTTGATTGTCATACCTTGTAAAGTTTTAATGCATCAAACAATAAATCATTAAAAAAAAAAAAAAAAAAAAAAAAAAAAAAAAAAAAAAAAAACAGCCCTAGGATTTCATAGTTTTGACAAACTCAACCTAGCAAGAATTGAGGAGATAATAACACAAAACAAAATAGAAAAAAGAACATCACCAACAGCCAAACATGGTTATCAATCCAAGCCCCATAATTTATACCTGTAAGATGTCAATAGGGATGAAACAGATGGACCAGAGGACTCATTACTCCATCAATTAGGAGGAACTTTACAAATTATAAACAAAAGCAGATGCAGAAAGCTACGACTAAAAACTAGTCAAAAGGAATGGAGATAATAGACTAAGTCATATATCTTTAAACCACTTAATAAAGTGACTTGCACCAAAAACGAAAACTTCATCAGATTAGATCAGACTACATGATTTACCAATCTGTAATTGATGCTGAGACAATAAAAGTTCTGCTCTCAGTTCTATGATTGCAAGACCAGAATAATTATGAGACCGTTCCACATTGACAAAGTAAGCACATGCCACAAATATCACATCACGTCAGGCAACAAATGGGCAAGAATAAATAGCAAATCCTAAGACCAACGACCAATTGCCAGAAGATTTATACTCTGACAAAATTCTGGTCTAACTAGGTTAGGACTCGGGTACTCCATACACTTCTAACAGAAGCATTGGCTGGAATCACGATACTTTAACCACAATAAAACATATCCAAAACAGATATTGCAGTCTGTAGTTTCGTCTCTAATACAGATAACATATCTAAATTTATGGTAACATACCAGCTATAATAGATGAGCTGATTCCAACAGTACAGAAACCAACCAATCTGTGAAATCTTAGCCAGACCAAGCTGGCTGACACATTGCATAGGAGGATCCATAAAGACCACATTACCATCGCCTTTAACACAACAACTTGACACAAATCATGAGAAGGTAGAGTAACTCAACAACTGCTGCAACATGAGGACGACACGACTGACTTTCAGACACCCATATTGAGCAATGCTGGACGACAACTCTGGACCTTCCCAACCCTCACACATGTCCTAGTACTCACTGGAACAGTAGACAATTGCAAATCAATGGATGCAAAAGAAAAGCAATGACAATTAACAATGTGTGTAGCATTGAAAGAAAAGAGGGAGAGAGCGGGAGCGAAGAGATGTGTGGTGGATGAGAAGCAGCCTTCTTGAAAAACAAAAAAAAATAAAGTTTTTTATAATTGATTCTGGTTGAGTTTGGGACGCATACATAGACAAACAACAGAAACAGCAATTTCAGGCAACTAATGTTAATACAAAACATATACATTGCACAACAGACCTGATCATTCTCATCTGGCTCAGGTAAAGGAGAGTTCTTCGACTCATCAGGTTTGTCAGCCCCACAGTTTTGTCTATTACACTTGGTTCGGAATGGATAGTTTATGTTGTTACACTTATCACACTTCCAGCTGCCATCGGGCATCTTTTGTTCTGAAAAGCAAAAGGTATGTGAGATGGAATCCAAAACAAAAAACTTAAGACTTAAGCAACTAGGACTTACTGGAACTTTTATCAGATTTTGCAGCCTGCATGAAAAAGAGCATTCTCTCAAATCAGATAATGTTGTGTCAAACTATATAGAGCACTTTCTACAACTAAGTTGTACAGAACAATGACAATGACCCATAACATGGCTCTCTAGACTTATTTTACAGTCTTAAAAAAGAAAGCAAACCAGACCTGAGATCCAGGCTTGGGTGTATTGCACTTCCTCATGTTACAAACAGGTCTGAAAGAAAAATTGATGTTCCCACATTTCGGGCAGGTCCAATCATTATCACGAGTCGCATCTAGATGCATTGGAACAAGATAAATTAGAATACAAAGAAGTTTCCACTATACTCATTCATTTCATGAAAAAAGCATAGAAGTACAAACCTGCACCCCTTTTCTGAGATTTATCATCGGGGAAAAATCCTGGCCTTGGCCCCTGAGCAAAGGATTCTCATGAATTAGTTGTAATAAGCCCCAAGAGCACAAGTGTGTATGCATGAGGGGAAGGAGAAGAAGTCAGAAGGGAATGTAAGTTCTATCCAAAGATAAGAGGAAATTCATTAAATCTAAATAAGGAAAATGATGTTTTGTTCTGTATTTTATTGAGTGCGCCAAGGGGCAAGCCAATCTATACATGAACGGATATGGATACAAATACAAAAGCAATAGTTAGAGCAGCCAAAGCTCCATAAAGTACCATAATTAAGAAACTCGCATGAAGGCTGTATAAGACAACTAAGTAGAACTCCTGATAATACGAATCTAAGATTAGCATACCATTGCTGTGGGGCCCATGGGAATACCCAGGCCATACCGATCCATCAGGGGAGGCATACCATACATCCCACCTGGAAAAAGGAGGGGAAAAAAGCAAACTCAAAAAAATTGATCATAGAACAGAGTTCCACAAACTGTGCTGTTAACAACTCATAATAATGACAATTAAGTGCTTTGAAAAACCAATTTACTTATTAACTGCAATAAACAAGATGATCAACCATAAAGTACGACTGGACATCTACGCTAGGGGAATCTTTAAAGAAATGGGAAATCAAAGACAAATTATAACAATAGAAGGGGGAGAAGAAAATACCATTGCCCATCATTGATCCACTAGAATATGGGGCTGGTCCAGATATGTGAAGTGGTCGATAAGGACTTCCAGCAGAAAGGCGATTGCCATAGTTGTAGTGATAAGCTGAACCCCCAGAATATGGTACATCATATGGAGGAATTGGGGATCCATTGAAAAAAGAAGATCCATATGGTGGCACACCAAGATACATCGACGAAGGTGCACCAGAACCTACATAGGGAGCCGAGGATGAGTAGCCCTGTGGGGCTTGCACATGCTTGGGAGCAGGTTTCTGGAAGGAAAGGAAAATAATAATTAAGGTATACAAAAGGACACTATATCTCAACATGATCAGAGTGAAAGGTACAAATTCATCACAAAACATATAATGATGCATAGCCCTAAACGTTGCCAGCCTCCAATTTTTCAATTATTAGTAGTTTTCACGTTCAACAGTTCCTGCGGCACAAAATATTTTATTGTCTTGCCAAGGGAAAAGGAATGAAATACTATGCTAATTCCTAAATACCACCAAAGTGGTTCTCCCAAGTGAATATCCAGCATTGCATTCATCTCAAAACAAAAGAGGAAAATTTGCTCACTGAATTATGATCAGCTGGCCTAGACTGAGTGCAATTACGCATGTTGCAAGTTGTCCTAAATGAAAAATTAACATTGCCACAGCTTGGGCATGTCCAATCGTCCTCCCTGCGACTACCTGCCAAACACAAAGAAATTGTTTAGACGTCTTTGCAACCATAAGTTACTACCAGCATTTAACATGGAATAAATCCCAGAGCTATGCTAAATGGTCATCAAAGGAGGCAACACTTTTCATAAAATACATCATAAGTACATGGACAAGGTGAACAGATTACAACCAAACACATGCACACTGGAAGGTGCACACAAAAGGTTTTTGTGTCTTATGAACTGCTCATTTCCTTTAAGCAAAGTCAACGAAATGTGGTCTTATGCCATATGTCAAGTTGAATTCCTGTTCATCATAAAAGACTTTCACATTATGACACCATTCAGTCATTCACAATAAGATGAAATACTACATATACAAATACATCACATCTACCATTGGGATTTTTTCTCACAATTTACTCAGGCAAATCCTAGGCTGGAAAACAGTGCAGAAGAACCACATGGAGGGGAAAATACCCCTAAACAAAATGTCCAACAAATATCAAACCAGTGAGATAGCCAGTGATTGTGTACCCAGGCAGAGCTGGAACATTTTTTTGGGATAAATGCTTAGGATTATGGTGATGCTGATGATATTAAAGCCAGTATAGAAGTTTTTAGGGTAAATGAATGAGCATTTCAACGTCAACTACAGGGAAGTAGAGGATGCGAACGTATCGAAAAAATGGATGTGGTTTAGCCAAATCGGCTTTCATTGAAGCAACCAACGAATAAAATCAACCAAAGACCATTACATAATGTAACAGAAGTGCAAGTATATCTTGCAACAAATGCTGGATCTTCTAAAACTCATTAAAAAAAAAAAAACAGAGAGATTACTGCATACCGTCGGTTCTAGCACGCTTGGCTGCTGAGGAATTTCTATTATCCACCTGAACAACCAAACAACACAAATCAATCGCCAACTAACAAATCACAAAAATCAACAAGCCAACACCTTAACAGCTCTTCATGAATTATAAACTGATAGCTCAACAACCTCACTCTTAACTATAATCAGGAAACCACAAATACAAAATCAATTGTTATCAAAAAAAAATCATAGCAATACAATATTCGAGCACATTGAATATGTCATGAAGCAACAATAAACAACACAACAGTAGAAAACCCGAATTTCCATTAAATCTTCGAATTGAACCAAATTACCAACCAAAAAAAAAGAGCTAAGCTAACACCGGCTTTTAGGGTTCACGAAACAAGCAAGAAATCGAACGAATCGGAAAAAAAGTCAAACAAGATATCGAAAGAATTCGACGACAAGGTACCTGAGACATGACGACGGTGATAGACGATTCGCTTTCGAGTCGGGTCTCTTGCGATTGCTCCGGCCGAGAGTCGCGATCGAGTGAAAAAAGGAGAGAGGAACACTGTGAATGGGGATTATAAAGCTGATGCGAAAATATATTTGGGGAATATGGACGGCGTACGAGATCTGGTGGACCCACACACGGACGGTCCAGATGTACTTCTATTTTTCCCTAATATTTGTTAGGAATAAAATGTTGTATTATAATAGTTCTTGCTAATATGCAACTTTTAGACAATATTGGTAATATCACATAATGTTTTCTTTTTTATGTTGTTTTTTTTCCTTTTCCCAATGTAGCCTATGTATATATGAAAATTAATTTATTGAATTGAATATATTTATTTTGATTAATGTGATACATTAACTTTAATAATACATTTAGTATACATAATATACCAATATATGTAGGGAGACTATCCATTAATTTATAAAGATGAATGATAAATAAATATGAATTTATAATTATTATACTACACAAATAATTAAAAAGAATTTTGACACGTGACAATCTATTAGATACATTGAAAGGGGCGTGACAATATGAGAATAAAGTTAACTTTCCTAACTTCTGATTAAAAAATGATAGATAGATAGGTAGGTAGCATAAATAGTATTGACGGACTTTATAAAGGTTCTTCGTAACAAAAAAATATCAATCTATAGATGATGAGTGCATTTACATTCTTCAACCTTGTCGCTTACCCTAACAATATTTGTTTTGTCCATGCTACTTAAACATACATGAATACATGATATCATAAATATATATATATATATATATATATATATATATATATATATATATACACACTAAAATAACATCTTTTAGAAGCTATGGAAAATTAGTGATTTTATTTATGTGGAAGGGGTATGTATTTGGTATAGATTGTAAATAAAGAAGACTAAATTTATTTTTCATTATTTTAATTTAATTACCTATGTAACCATTTATTAATTTTATTTCATATAGTACAAAAGAAATATATAAAAGAAGAAAAAATGCAATAATAATCTTACGTTAAGAGGATATATACTGCCAATATTATAAGGCACTACTGTGTGTGTATTGTTTATAGCTATTTCATCACTCCCAAGGCCTTAACCCACTCGAGTACTGAACTCGCTTTCTAATTCCTATCGACTCTGTACCCTAAAACCTTCCCACTCACTCCTCTTATTCACTTCACTTATCTTCTTCGCCCTCCTGTGTCCTTTATATTTCCTTTCCTTGAACCAATAATTCACCTGAAACCGTATAGTTTTAAACCCAACTCGAGTTTTGGTACAGGAATGGCAACGACCTATCAAATCCACGATCAAGTGACCGCCACTGGTATGCGAATGACGGATTGTAGTTTTTCTTTTTGTTCCTCTTTTGGATTTTTGTTTGTTTGGAAATATTGTGGAGTTAATCGGAGTTGTGAACAGAGATAAAATGGCGTAAGTGTGAACAATAAAGGCTCTTGATTGTTGATTTTTCTGTACTGGGTTACGGTTTTTTAAGAACTTGAGACAAACATGGAAGTGATTTATCATCAAAGTTGGGGGTTTTGGTTGGGCTTGATAATTAAATTGTATTGGCGAAAGTAAGTTGTATGAATGTCATATTGTTTAATTTACGGTGTTTTTGTGGGTTGTTATTTAATGTTTTGATGATCGTGACTATCATTAGAATATACAGATGATGAAATTCATGTTGATATGCTTCTCCACAGCACATGTCTGGCAATCGAATGAAAATTGTGATTTAGCATATTTGATGTGAAATTTAGTAGCTTTGCTCTTTAGAAACCATGTTTTTATCATCCAACACTAAAGATGCTGTACAAAATTTTGGTTTATTAAATAATCCAGTTAGTATTACATGTTTTTCGTTGGTGCATGTGATACTCATCCGGGGTGCATTACTTTTTGCATGTTTACCTCTGCTTTTATCGTAGTTATCAATTAATTGTATTTCCTAATTCTAGAGTATGCTAAAGTCTTGGAACATTTCAATGCTAGATAGAAGAGATTTATCTGCTGAACCGAATATGCTGAAGGATCAGGTAATCTTTCGACTCTGTCCTTCCATATATCATGTTTATTCTGAACGTTTAGCATCCGTCGAAGTAATTTTTGTTCTTTGAATAAACTACTGCTGTAGATGATGAGAATTTATTTCATTCTATGCAGGCTGTTGTTAATATTGGTCCTCCTACGAATAATGTAACTCAATCA
Source organism: Tripterygium wilfordii (assembly GCF_013401445.1). NCBI lineage: Eukaryota > Viridiplantae > Streptophyta > Magnoliopsida > Celastrales > Celastraceae > Tripterygium > Tripterygium wilfordii. The sequence goes on along the minus strand of NC_052241.1, from coordinate 1,061,171 downwards.
GAATATTTGAGCTCCGTTGGGGATCTTAATGTTAACTTTTCTCCTACCACATATCCAGTTCAATCCCATCCAATTTACCATGGAGGTTAGTTATTAATGTGGTTCTAAAGTGTATATCGTTTGGAAGTAGTAATGGCCTAATGGGTACGTACTGCACAAGTAAAATTTAACAGTATGAATGTATTTATATTCTTATACATTTTTCCATATATTTTCTTATATCAATGATATGACTAGCTGCTATTATTTTCCTAGATCGATAATAATAAATTTGTGTAGCTACATCATTATTAAATTGCAATTTTGCTGAGATGATGATGGGTGGATCTGCGGTGGGTTGTGTTGTTACTTCTGTTCGCAATAATATTTGAAAGCTTAATTTTACCTTTTGAATTTGTAACTGTATTTCCTCTCAATTTGCTATCTGACAACTCTTTGTGCGTCAATAAGCTTGCTCCTCAGAGTATGTTCTGTTTTCTTTTTCCTTTCTTTTAAATGCATAGGGTTGTGGTGGAATTTTGAATGAAAAAGGCATCGGGCTATGAACTGCTAAACGTTACATTTGCATTGCTTCTCATAAGAGCCGTCTTACCTAATTATTGCTTCAAATGGAGGGGCAAAATAAAATTACCTCTTCTATACTGGTCATGTTCGTTATTTTTGGATGCCTCATTTATTTTTATCATCCAGGTTATAATGATTCAACTGCCCAATGGGGTGCATTCCTTCCTCATTCCCATACCGAAGGCCTGAAGAACAGTGCTCATGTAAGTGAGCTATTGTATTTTCCTCTTTTAGTTTTTGGTTTTTTCGTCTCTTTGTTCAGCTTAGTAAATACCTCAAATGCAGGGCATTTACAATGAAACTTCATCTCTTCCATTTCATGGTTACGCAAGCAACTCTCAAATGGTCCAGAGACCATATTCTCCTATCGCATCACAACTGCCTTTTGTTCCTGGCCATGGCCAGTTTTACAATGAACATTATTATCCCGCCTCAGATCTGCCTCATCAGCAGCGACTAGTTCCTCCAAACCATCCATGCAATTTGCCACCAACTTCTATTTCTCAGTCAGAGCTGTGTGCAAACATTGATGTACAAGGGGCCAGTGAGAGATTTGTGCCAAGACAAGGTTACCTGCCTGTGTTGGGATCTTCTGGTAGAGGAAACATCCTCCCTGTAAACTCTGGCAGTTTTAACTTATTGCAACAAGGGTTTGACGAGTTTGGAGTTGGTGGATTGCGGTCAGAACGGTTGAAGTTCTTGAATGAGAAGAGTTCGTTGGCACAATTGTCAGCATCGGCACATTCTCCAAAACCGATTGGTTCACTAGGGTTCCCTAAAAATAATTTTGACATGGTTAGTTTTCTTGTTATGCACTACTTATGTAAAATATATTATGAAAAGTGCACTGCGCACCCTCCTCATAGTTATAAAATCTGGAGTGGATGATTCTATTTCTTAATTTGAGGGGACAGTCTTTTCTGTCATGTAATTTGAGTGGTTCTTTTGAACTATTTAGTGGAAAATAGGGAGATGTCTTTCATTTGTTATTTACATGCTTCGAATTTCCATAGTTGCAAACATATTCAAATTGTCTCCTAGTGAATGATAAAATCTTTAGATGAAAATTTTCATTAAAGCAGTATGATTTTCCTCATCTTGATGTCCTCTGGTGTTTCTAGATTAAGTGGGAAACTGGTTTTTCATCATTTTGTTTGCCGTTCATACTGAGACTTACACGTAAGTAATTGCTAAGTGAGATTTTAATGCAATATACTATGGACATTTAATGCTGCATCTACAACTACAATATGTGATCAACAATGGCACAGCTCAGTGTCTTGTTTATCAGTTTTTGCAGAATTTTGAAATTGAGGGTTTATGGCCATATCCTCAGATGAGATAAATAGGAACCACCATGAGAATCATGTAACAGTACATGACTTTTATGATTCATATTGTTTGCCTTAGTACCAGTATCATTACTATGCTAGATATTAATCATTTTTGGATTTGAATTGCTGTTGTTTTAAGTTGGATGGAAATGAATACTTCTGATCATTGACTGTTGCTGTACAAACTATCAATCAAATTTTTTTTAGTGACTAACAATCAAACACTGTGCAGGCTTCTCAACAAAAAGAACTTTTGTCTGGTTTTGGATCTCATTCAAGCTCCAGCTACAATGGCAATCCTCAGCATCAATGTGGTAAGGGCTCTAGCTATGGAATTACGTCCACTCACAGCTTGGGAATGAGCAATCAGAACTGGCCCACATTGGACGAAGCAAGACTAGGGGAGAGGTGCAGTGACTTCCCGTGTGGTTGTAGTATATCACTTGATACGCTTAGTGAGCGAAATAGAGGACCACGAGCATTTAAGCCAAGAAGTCAGACTGCAACAAATGGAACTATGATTGATAATTTCAAGAATGACACATTTGCTGACATTTATAGAGAGTGTTATAAGACTTTTGCAACAGACTATAAGGAGGCAAAGTTCTTTGTCATCAAATCTTACAGTGAAGACAATGTTCACAAGAGCATAAAGTATGGTGTCTGGGCAAGCACCCCAAATGGCAATAAGAAGTTAGATACAGCTTATCATGAAGCAAAGGAGAAAGAGACATACCCAATCTTTCTGCTGTTTTCGGTAATTCTGATCGGCTAGTTGTCTTGATGTTGAATGAGCAGAAGTAATGTGGAAGTTGATAATGAAGAATTTAACTTGGAATAAGTTCATTTGCCATCTGAAAGCGTTGATAGTAGTTAGAAATATGGTCATTGTCTGATTTTATTTTTTAATACAAAACTTTCTGAACCATGCAAATGTTGAAATCTTTCTGTGTTGCTGTCAGGTTGTCATTCAGGCAGTGGTGGAGAGTACTGATCAGTAATGTGTGTGTTTGATTTGCTCAGTAATGTGTTTGATCCAATGACCTTTAGTTTAATATTTTAGTGTCTTGTTTCTGATTGTATCAGAGAGGCACCCCCCTTAGAGCTTTGTTTTATAAATTCTTTTGTCTGCTAAAAAACATTCATTGTGTGTGTGTGTGTGTGTGTGTTTTTCAGATGTGTGTATTTTCCCCCTTTTTTCCCCTTTCAGCACGAGATGGATGTGCTTGCTTATTTCTTATCATTTCTGAATTAAAAGCATAATTTCCTGAGGTATAATTGCATTATTATTCAGCTGTAGTCTTATTTCTTTCTTTCCTTAGCCTTATTGCTTTCGTATTTCAATTTTGTCGTTTTAGTAGCATGGGGCATTTTGCCAACTAGTTTTCTGAACAGATGAAATGTGTGCTCTTTGTTCTGTATTTTCCTTCATTGATCATACATTGGCTTAACTTGTTTCCATGTGCTACTGAGACTATCACAAGAACATGGAACTCTATATCTTCAATCGCTGATGACAATATTTTCACCTTACAATTGTATGCAGGTGAATGCAAGTGCCCAGTTCTGTGGAGTGGCTGAGATGATTGGACCAGTTGACTTTGACAAGAGTGTCGATTATTGGCAGCAGGACAAGTGGTCTGGACAGTTCCCGGTCAAATGGCACATTATTAAAGATGTTCCTAACAGTCAGTTCCGTCACATTATTCTTGAAAACAATGATAACAAGCCAGTCACTAACAGTAGAGATACTCAAGAGGTAAAAACTCGTCACGGTTTTCCATCTCTCTCTGTTTTAGGTGGGAATGATGGTTGAAATGTTGATGTGTTGCCGAAGTTGTTCCATTTGGTTGTCATAGGAGGATAATCAGTCATTAGAAGCAGTTTCGAATTTTGTTGCAGGTCATCCTAAAGAATCTCATTTCATATTTTATTACTGCCTCAAATCATGCAGGTGGGATTGAGACAGGGTATCCAGATGTTGGACATATTTAAGAACTACGAAACTTGCTCATCAATCCTAGACGATTTTCAGTTTTACGAAGAACGCCAAAAAGCAATGCGGGAAAGGAAGTCCAAACAACAAGAATCGATTCCCGTGGCTAGTCATGTCGCTGAAATTAGCGAGCAACTTAGCTCCACTTCACTTTCAGATGACTTCGTAAAGAGAATGTCAAGGAGTTTTGCTCAAGCCTTGTTGTTGAGTGAGAGAGAGACAAAGAATACTGATTTCCAAGGGGTTGGCCGGAGAAATCAATCATAAGAAAGATGAAGCCGACACTCATCGTGACAAAGTACTATATTTCATAGGTTCTTTGGATGGGGATTCTTAAACCTTAACTCCCACCTATCAATACTTCATTTGTTTATTTCTTTTGGGGTTATTTTGATTGTTCGCATGCAAATCATTTTTGGATTGCTAGCCTGAAACATATATAGTATACATATATATAATGTTCAATATCTATCTTTGACTTTGATAATGAATATTCTATATATTATGGAAATCATTTGGGTGATCTGATCCTTCATCATCAAAACCTTTATCCCTAAACTCCCAAAAGTTTAGGGTCAGCTGGAAATCCGGAAATCTACTATGTGTATTCAAATGTAGGTGATTTGATTGTAGTTGGAATATCAGATGAAGAAAAACAAACATGAAAGCAAAGATAATGTTTACATTGAAGCAGAAAAGTTGCAGAAACTAGAAGAGATGCAAAAGAAAATGACAGGAAAGCTCCTAGAAAGTTGAAAGAAACAGACAAGTGAGTAATGCATGATTTTCGATCTCCAGTTTTCTAAGCCTTCATGCCCACAAGTTAAAACACTGAGGCAAACCCAGGAGGGAATGCACATAGAGACATGACCAGAGCAATCATCAGAGGAGCAGCCAGGCTAGGTCCGTGGTTGGTTCCATCAGAGTCATCAACTTTTGTTGGAGCTGCAGTCGTTGTTCCTGCTGTGGCTGGAGCTGCTGATGATGACGAATTACCGGAGAAGATAGCCGCGTCTGGTGATTTGGGATCCAAACCTAGAAGCTCTGTCAATTCAATGGCAAAATAGTTAGCCAACTATTGAAAAGGTGATTATCAAAGTTAATTAGTTTATGGATATATTTCTATGGCACAAACAAACCCTAATCCATTATAACTCGGGATAATCAGAATATGACAATGCATTGCATCAAACATGTCATGATCAATGGAGGAGCATGATATACATTATTGCCTCCATCAGGTACAATACAACACCAAATGAAATGAAATGATACACTTGATCATGTATATACATGTTTAACAACAAAGAAGTTTTCATGGGATGATGAAATTGACTTTGATAATTCCTTACAAATGTAGGAGATCGTAGGTTCAAAACTCTCACGTCCAACATTGTTTTTGGTACAGGACTCGACCGGTATTTCTTGTCTCTGATGTGGCGTGGGTTGGGTTGGGTTGGCAGAGCTGGCTCACTTATCAAGTGGGTATGTTGGGATAGGAAATCGCCGGCGTGATGCGGGCTGAATTGACAGGGCTGACTCAGCTGTTCATGTTGGACTGAGAAATTGTCGGTCATAAAAAAAAGACAGCATACGTGTTTAACGGACATGCAGAGGATCAACTAAACAGTGTTCATGGACAAATGGTTGGTATCTTCCCTGACAGGAACCAGAAATTAACACACATGACGTTTAAGGCTCACTACTTCTTCAGTGGATCTTCTGGTTTCCGAATTTATTTTCAAAAAAAAGAAAAAGAACGAACAAGAAGAGTCGACTTACTGGGGCAATCACTGGCAGTAGCATTAGTCAAGGCGCAAGCCGAAGGGAGCTGAAGCAACTTAGCCTCCTGAATCCCCAAGCTTTTGACCATATCGTTCCCACTGTGAACTTGCTGAATGATAAAGCAAAGGCACTGCGGTTGACTCCCCTTTATCTCCTTCACCGAACTACAACACTCCTTCGTCGGCGTCTTCTCTTTTCCCGTCACAAAGTCCAGACACGCCGTCACTTTCTGAAGGTTATCCGAGCATTCCTTGCTCAAATCCTTCGCAACAACCGCGCCGCACAGAAACAAACAAGCAGCGAAGCAGATAACAACAGATCCGGCCCTCATTTTTCGTCGCTCGATCGATCTGAGCTCTGCTTCAGCTTTTCCTCTGTATACAAGCAAGAGAGTAGATCCCGCTTTTATTTGAACGGCTAGGATGGTGTCGTAGGCTTTTAATGTTGAATCTGAGTGGATTAAAGCTATGATTGAGGCCCAATTTTTGTAGACCGTGGGATTTAATTTTGACGGTGGAGATGATGTCCTAAGTTTTAAATGGAGGCCCATGGGGTAGTTGGGCCTGCAATAAAGTTCGGAGTGGTCTGAATCTGAACCTATGTGTTGATGAGGTTGAACTGTTATCTTACACGTGTTGGGTTGCATGCACGTTGCTGAGCTGTAACATATTAAAGATTTGAAATAAAAGTTTGACTCGTTGACTCTCAAATTTAATGCAATCTTGGAGTTGTCTGTACAGTCGTCATCATATACTGCTCACATACGGACGCCAGAAAGTAGAGCGTCCGCTTTTTACTCAAGGCAGGGGAAGTGGAAGTATTAAGGGTGATAAAATTATGTCCGATCATAATTGAATTTGTTTGATCCGAATTAAATCGAGTTTGAATATAAATTATATATTCAAAATTCAAATCCCAACATAATTTTTTTGTCCAGTTTAAAATCGGGTTTGAGTCAAAATATAATAATCTTGATGGTTTACTTGTCTATACCCTAATCCGAATTAGGTTATTGTCCCATTTACTTATCCGGATTTAAACCAATATGAATTTGATAAATTAAGTATGTTTGAAATCCAATTCGGATTAAGATCTAGACATAAACACATGTTGTTATCCCACTGGAATTGATTTTTTTCCATCCTTAAAATGGAACCCAAACCAATAAACCCCACAAGAAAATCACTTTTCTATTTTTTTGTGAAAGGTAGAAAAGTGGACGCCCGTAAGTTTAAAACTTACAGCCATTGAGCGTTTCCGATACATCAAATAGCTGATTTTTTGGTTTTTTAGTGTCACCAAGATTATACCCATTGTAGATACCCGAATCTACAATCGTTGAATAGTCAACGTAATTTATATGGGGGCCTTCTATAACGGAATCTTGTGAAACAAAGCAAGGCTGAGATCAAAGAACTTGGGCACCGGTGGGGTACCTACCAAAGAACCTCCGACGCTCAAGTCAGTCAACCGAAACCGGGTTGGTCAAAGCAAAGATCTCAGAATAGTAAATGCAAATGTTGGTATGGAAAATAAAGAATGCAGGGTCAAGAGAGCTGTGAGTGAGTCGGAGGTTGAAGAAGGCGAGAGAGCAAGGGGTCTGAGTCTCCTCGATTGCGTCCCCCACTCCCGAGGGAGAGGGGGGCTTTTATAGTGGGGTGATTTGCCGACCAAGGCTGACATACTGGGTACTATAGTACAATGCGCAGGCAAATATGGGAAGGTGGTGTCGAATGTCAGGACACATGGCCTATTTTGGTTGGTTGAGGTCAAGGTTGTACAGTCGTCAGGAGGCTCAATGTTGTAAGTCAACTGTATCGGCGTGCTTGTGTCAGGGGTTGTATTTGTCTTATTGAGGCTAAGTCTGACAATGGTCTCAGAGGACCATTGCCTTAGGGTGGCCAAGTCAGAACAGGGGATCATAATTTAGTTATATGATGGATAATATGCACGTACAAACATGATATGTGATGAAGTTGAGTTGGGTGATTGATACCTAAGGCGAGCATGACCAACGCTCGTCAACTGTCCACAATGTTGATCGACTTGGGCGTTGGTCAAGCTGATCGTTGACTGATTCTGACGTCGTCCATGGGCGGTTGATGGTGTGGAATGCCTTTGGTTTGGTTGCCTGATGATGACCACCCGAAGATGTTGGACGCCTATGAGCCAGACCGCTTTAGACTTATTCCGATTATGTTGACCGACTAGGTGGTTGACCAATTTGCGCATTACTCGACTCGGTCGTTGATCAACTTAGGTTCGTCTCGTTTGACTCCATTGGTCAAATTGTGCGTTGACTGTCGTATCATCCAATTGTGCTAGTTTATACACGTTTGACTGAGAAATTAGTCCGTGACGATTTTTTGCCACTACACCCATCAATTCCCTAACCCCTCCTGTCCCGAGCCACTGGTCCAAGCCCACCAGTGAATAAGTGATCAATGTGAATCAATGGTCTGGTCCGGACCATTGGACCGACCAATGACGAAGTTGAGAACTATACCATTTTGAGCTCACTCATCCTACAAAAGCCCATTTTCCATAGGCCTGATTAGATATTATTGGGCTTGTATAATACAATGTTTTGGGCCAACTGGTACTGTAAATAGTGAGCCCGGAAACTTCACATGTAATGACTAAATGAGGTCCGTTGAATTGATTAGATGGCGGTCAAAGTGATCCATTTATTTTTTAAGTTGCGTTTGATCTTGTTTGGGCTGGAGTGGAATGGGTAGCAATTGTAGTCTTTGAATTGAATTTTCTAACATGATATCGAAACAAAAGCTCGATCCATTTGAACATAACCTCTACATGTATACTTTTTGGGTTTAACATAACTCAACTCAGAAGTGTAGGAGATATTAAGACTTTATCTCACATCGGATTGATATAACTCAACCGAATATCATATAAACAAAGATTAAGACTCTCCTACACAACCGATGCGTATGCCAAGGAGCCAACAAGGTCTTGAAAGTGGACTAGCAGTATTTAGGCTGAATTTTCTAAGACGGTTAGCAATAATGCAACCATGCAACTTACATGGGTGGTTGTGAGACCAGTCTTTAAGCTCCCAACAGAAAAAGTCATTCCTCATTATGAAGTATGAACTTGTCTTGAAATTTAATCAACAAATACATCAAAAGGTTGTCTTTTTTGGTCTTTTAAGTCAATTTAGTTGACTGGCTTTTGTGTGGAAAAAAATATTGTTTTATATTGAAATCATAGAACTCGTAAAGAAATTAAATATGCAATCGAGTCAAGACTTCACCAAAAAACTCGACCTCAAATACGACTAAATTGCATGACCCGGGTCATCTACTATCATTAGAAATACGAAATATATCAGATTGATTAGGTGAGAGACAATTGCGTGGTTTATAATTTGAGCCTAAACTATTCTTAATTGTAGAAGAGTTTTTTAAGGACAAAGCTGTTTGGGTCTTAAAGCTCAAAGCGGACAATATTTTTGTAAATGGATTGGATCGAACCTTTTTCATCTCGTTCTTCTGCTTAATCTACTTCTCTCCATTTAGAAATGTGTTGTGTTTTGACCTCCTATGATAAGGTGAGGTGAGTTCTGAAACTATAGTGAGGTGAGTAGTTGTGATAAATAAGTGTTTGACTTGTCACTAAAAATATTGTGGTAAGGTGGGGGTAAAATTGGATATCTTTCCTTGATATCAATTAATTTTTGATGAATTTATTGTTGTCAAAATATAAATAGAAAAATAAAATTGATTGAAGGAAAAATTGAAGAAAAAATATATTGTGTTTTTAATGTTGACAATATGGTCAACCATGTTGACTCGGGAGTGGAGCATCTCCCTGCAACTTCAGTTTCAATTTTGAACTCACCACGATGATACCGTAACACACCGTTTGGCCAAATATTTATTTGTTCGAATGCAGTGCATTCAAATCAAAAGCGATGCATTTGATATGTGCAAATACACTGCAAACGCATCTGTTACAATTATCCATAAGATCTAGGTTGAGCCCGACTCTTTGAATTCGAATATGTTACTAAAAATATATACACTCATCATCCATTATACACGTTATTAGAAAAACTACAAATATGTAGCTATTCCGCCAATCTTGGGTTTGAATTCCATTGGGACGTATTTGAGAATTTATTTAGTATTTTGGGTGGGGTAAGGATTGTAAATATAGGATTTCTCCTATCCATAATTAAAGCAAGAACTTTAAATGCGGACTAATTTTTAAGGGGTGGATAAATGAAATAATAAGTATGTGCCATTACATTGGATCCCATATGTATATATATATATTTTTTTGAAAGGCTTACAGGTCACACACGTTAAGCCATGACCGAGAGATATGAAGGTCACTACAGCGGATGAAAAATTACCCAAATCCCAAACCCCTTGGTGAGAATAGAACCCTGAACCTCAAGGTCCTGGACAGACAATCTGACCAACCAGGCTACCTCCCATTCTCGGATCCCATATGTTCTAAATTAACCGTGACCATATAGAATGTGTTAAATAACATTAATAAATGTTGTGTATTCAACTAATAATTAGGATAACCAAATAACTGTGATCTTTATCATTTTCGATCATCTAATAATATACTTTTACGTACAAGATAGGGCTCCAATTGGGAATCCCTTAATTGAGTTAATTGTGATTCCCCATCTTTGCTCAATAAGGGGGCTTGGAAAAGTAAGAAAATCAATCAAGACTCCCTCCATTGAAGGGAAACTCATAATTACTGTTCTCCGACCCCACCAAAAAACCAAACTTCAACCATAACTCTCCATCTGTCCAAACAGAATTTCTACTTGTGAAAGAACGTGCCACCCGTTTTAATTTTTAATTTTCTCTCTCTAAAAATTACCCCCCTCTCTCTCTATATATATAATTACATATATGAATCTTGACAGAGAAATACAAAATATCTTCACGGCAAAAGAGAGAATGAAGAGAGAAGACCTAAAACCTCGTTTATACCATCCGGAGAGGAAATGGTTTCTCGCCGCGGCTATAACTGGCTTACTCATCGGCGCACTGCTCATTTCCAGCTTCATCCGCGACACAGACAACCCTCTCTTCTGCTCTCTAGCCAGCTACAAGACTGGCGCAGCCGCTAAAGACGATCCTACGCCGATCCAGCTCAAAGCGATCGTCCACTACGCCACGTCGAGCATCGTCCCGCAACAGAACCTGGCCGAGATCTCAATCTCCTTGGAGGTGCTCAAATCCAAAGCTCCCTGCAATTTTCTTGTATTTGGGCTGGGCCATGATTCCCTCATGTGGGCCTCGCTTAATCCACGTGGCAAGACGCTATTCCTGGAAGAGGATCCGACTTGGGTCCAGACCGTCCTCAAGGACGCACCGTTTCTCCGTGCCCATCACGTCCCGTACCGGACTCACCTCTCCGAAGCAGACGACCTCCGCAACACTTATCGCTCCGAGCCGAACTGTTCTCCGACGAAGGCTTATTTGCGCGGCAACGAGAAGTGCAAGTTAGCGTTGACCGGCATGCCAGACGAGGTTTACGATACGGAGTGGGATCTGATAATGATCGACGCGCCGAGAGGTTACTTCGCTGAGGCGCCGGGGCGGATGGGAGCGATATTCTCTGCGGCGGTGATGGCGAGGCACAGGAAGGGATCCGGTGTGACGCACGTGTTCCTCCACGACATAGATCGGAGGGTGGAGAAGGCGTTTGCGGAGGAGTTCCTTTGTAGGAAGTACCGGGTTAACTCTGCAGGGAGGCTTTGGCACTTTGAAATACCGTCTGCTGCTAACGTGAGCCGTGGTGGAGAGGATAAGAGTGTTAGTTTTTGCTAGAATGCGGTTGCGGTCCCCAGATGTGCTGTGGCCTATCTTTAAGGTAAATTCGTATATTGGTTTGATATTTTTTAGAGTTTTTTTGATAATTAATTAATTATTATGTGATGTATTTGTGGCCTAGTTGGCTGAGATGAATCATTCTAGACGGAGAATGTCAGAAACTATCTTAATATTGAAAGAGCTGTCTTTGGCCATGTAGATTTTTTTATAATTAAATGTGTTATTTAAGAGGGGAGTGTGGCGCCGATGGTGGGGGAATTACATTTAAGTAAGTTTTAGATTTTTTTTTTCTAGTAAAAGCCGATATATTTGACTTATTACAGGTTTCTTGACGCGGTGTGTGATAGCTTTAGCCTTTGGTTGATACTTTTGAAATATGATGAACTGACTTAAATATGCGTAATTAATAGTAAATGTTTGTATGGGCCAAAACCCAAAATGCTCATTAGGTCCAAACAACAAAACGAGACAAGGCCCACGGTTTAAAAGACGCCCAACAGGTTCAAAGTCTCCCTCGGTTTCCTTGGGTTACTGCTTCAGCAGTAGAATTTATGACGGTGTGATTTGATGCAGGTGTGAATTAGAGCATCCACAATGGGATGATTTTGAAGTGCTTGAGATAATACTTTCTTGATAAATTAAGCGTTAGATGTTCACAATGGGTACTTGAGATGATACTTTCTTGATAAGTTAAGCACTACATGCACACTTGTGATAAAAAATGACACTTGAAAAATTAGTTCATACTTGATCTTTAAAGTGTATGATAATTGATGAATAGTGAAGAGAGAGGTGATGAAAAAGGAAGAGAGATGTGATGAAAAGTAAGAGAGAGATGATGGAAAGAGAGAGAGAAGATAAAAAGGAAGAGAGAGGTGATGAAAAATAAGAGAGAGATGATGAAAAAGAAGAGAGAGAAAATAAAGAAAATGAATATAGAGTGTTGGAATGTATGGAGTGTTGATGAATAGTATAGATTGTGGGACCCAATCACCCAATTAAATTGTGCCACCTAAGAGAAATGAGAAGAGAGAGAATATAATTTAGTGAAATTTGGAGTGTGTGCACAAGTAGCACCATTGTGGATGCTCTTATATATATATATTCATGGATTGGATTCAAAGTTGTACTACTAATATTCTTTCACCGATTCACTGGTAGACAATGTGGGTGTTTGGCAGTGCGTTTGTGCTGTGTTCAGTTACAACACACCTCACAGCACAATAGTTTTTTGTGACACACCAAACAGCTTTTGAGTTCCAACTCACCTCACAGCACCACAACTTTTTACCTCACAGCACTCCCAAACGCTTACAATGTATGTTGAATTATCCTACGTAATCAAATTAGGTCAATTATTTTATTTTAGATTAATGTACAATATAAACATTAAGTGATTTTATATTAATATTATTAGTCATCTAATATAACCGTAATTTAGATACGCCAAACACACCTCACAGCACCACAGTTTTAAAAGTGATGCGCCAAACAGTTTTTTACGTTTCAACTCACCTCACAGCACCACAGTTTTATAATTCACAGCACCACACCACACCTCACAGCACCTCACAGCATTCCCAAACAAGCCCAATGATTCCCGACAGGGTGAAGATTTTTTTAGGGATTTGAAAATTGTTGGTGATATTCGTAGGCACTTGCTAACGTGCGCTGGAATAATTTTAAAAATGGTGGGTAATTGGGAAGTGGCTTGTGTCTCCTGACAAAAATACCCCCAAAAAAGGAGGAGTCCTTCATGACATTGCCACGTGTTAAGGGCCTTGAAGTAGGAGTTACTTTAATTTTCTTAAATTTCACACACATTGTCCAATCCCAATCTACTCATTTATTAGTGTGCCGTTTATACAATTTTTTGAATTTGGTAAACAAATAGAACTATGTGATGACCACTATAATGACTTCTATTGCAGGCGATTAATCCGCGTTGCCACCTGTTTGGCAAAGACAATATAGGACGGCGAACTATTGGAGTAAACCAATACATTTTCCAATTTATACTATGATATGATTCAATCTATAGATGATAAACTCTCTCTCCTTTCTCTTTTTAGTATGGTGATTATAATGGATGAACCATTCTGTCTTTTGGATATGATTCTTGAAAGCAAGATTGCATCTATATGAGTATATGCTATATGAGTATATGCTTTGTCAGTAGGTTGGGCAGATCTGATTTCAGTTTCATTATTTATTTATGTTTTGTGATACGACATATCTATTTGTCAATAGTAAGGTGGGTGGGATTTCTTTTTCGTGGGTTCCTTTACAGATTTATGTGTTTCTTTCTCCTCTCCAATCATGCAAAGCTTTATGTTGGGTGTTAGTCCATCAAGGATAAAAATTAAGCTAAAATCCACTCTTTGTTTATGATCAGTAAGTACATTGTTAGAAACAACATGTACAGGTAAATTTTCCATACAATTAAAAGATCAAATCGGAGAGCTTCACGTGCCTCTTTGGATGGTTGTCTGGAACGGTAAGATGGTAATTGGGTACGCACATTCTCATATTTGAAAGGTCGTGGGTTTAACGGTTGAGGAGTACTTTCTCCATAATCATTTGGACAGTTTATTTGGTTCTTTCTAGATAAGGGCTTATAATGTTCGAGGTCAAGAGTTCAAAACAACTTATTGAGATATTTCCTTGTGAAATCTTAATTTTGTGGACTTGTCCCACTTCTGAATCCCTTCTTGCACGGGCTTCACCCTAATCTTATCTAGTGTGGAGTGGGTTGTTCTGACAGTCCAAGGTTTACGCCCACTCAACTATTCGAAAGACATAATGAGTTGGGTAACATATAAAAAGGGTAAAAAGAAGAGAGTTAAAGTGAAACATATACTAAATTTGAGAGGAGACTTTGAGGTAGCTGACAAGGAAGGATTCAATTTCTTTCTGGATCAATTGCTACACACGAAGCTGATAACTAATGATATACATCCTTTATTTTTGGTAATTTTCAACATAATTACCATATTTAACCCAACGCCTGAAACGACGTAGTTTCGAACGATTTTCTCCTGACGAGGCAAGTCACCTCGGACGGCTGGCCGTGAACATTCTCAAGCGTACATAACACGAAGTCCGGGCGGTGGAGAGCGAGCGCGAGCCGCTCCTCTCCGAAACTCAACGCAGTCGCATCAATCAAAACATGCCACGAATTCCGATGAGCCTCGGAGATCCAATGGAGCGAATATCTGGTCCCGTTCACCATAACCGGATACGAGAAAAGACCCTTCGGTACATGCTTACACTTTCGCCGGAAATGTTGACTCAATTGGGACCCTTTGATTCTCAAATCAAGCCAGGTCTCCGGCATCAGAACAACCTTCGATTCTCTCCGATTCGCGAATTCTTTTATCGGATCGATTTGGGGATCAATGATTGTCATGTAGTAATTCCCTCTGAAAAATGGGTAGCCCTCTCCAATCATGATCATCGCGTCCTTGTAACAGGGCATGAACAGGACTAAATACTCTGTTTCGCTTAGTCCACAGTGTTTCAATGCCCGATTTTGGGCTTGAATTTCAGGGATTGACATGAAATTGCCTCGAAATGAGGTTTTCTCGGTTAGAATGTCTAGCAATCTTGAAGTCTCCAACTGGGTTTTGTCAAGATCGGAAGAGACGCCATTGAAGGAAGCAGAAGACTCTCTACTGCCAGAACTGTCGGTGATGCAGAGATTGTTTAAATCAATGGAGTCTGCTTCTTCCACAAGACCATTGTAGTACTGTGGGTACTTTGCGAAGATATACTGTCTCACATATTGCATTTCACTTGGTGTTATAGGACCTGACCATCGAAGGTCAAGGCCATTGAGAGTTGATATGGCCTCAGCTACCAAGTGAGCTGGAATCACCTTATGAGCTCTCTGTAATACATCAGAAAATGTGATTAAACTTGGTTTGATCCCAATTCAATCACTAATTTTGAGAGGAGAAGTGATGCAACTTTTAGTCAAAGAGATATCAATTTTCAACTCAGTCACGGAAAGTTCACATGCTCCAACTTAGGAAATCAAAGTTGAAAATTGTTCTAATATACACACGAGCATATTTATCATTGTTAGGGCAGATTTCTTATCTTGATTTTTTATGTCATACCTGCAATTTGACTGCCCAAATAGTCAAAAGTCTGTCTGAATGTGCATATTGAAACAATGTTTTATTTTGAGTCCTCAAGTTCTCATGTTTGAACATTCAGTGACAAAAAATTGCATCAACTCAAGAAACAAAAGTATATAAGCAGTTAAACTTGCCTTGATGACCATGCTAGTTGGTCTGCTATTTTGAAGAGGGAGTTGATCACCTTCTGCCATAATACCCTAAATACAGTACATAAAAGCATAAACTCTTGCATCATTATTTATCAGAAACCTTGAAGCAGTGAAGCTATTGAAGATCAGATCGAAAACAGAGTCAAATACCTTAGACTCTCCATTGATAGCAAGCTCTTGCTCTGCATCACTAAACATGATCTCTACCTGCTCCTCAAAAACTTGGAAGACTGAACAATTAGCAATGAAGAATGGCACTAATAAAGAAATCAAAAGACATGTTGAAGCAGATAAAAAGTTAGAAAGTGATGACAGCAGTGTCCCACTCTATGGAGCTATGCAACAGTGTTAATATGCTTATTTAAACATATTATTCGAACAAGATGACTAAGGCATCTAGTAAAATTGCAAAAAGATGTAGAAACTACAAACATCTAGGACCCATTTAGAATTATTAATTACAGAATCTTAATTCAACTAGAAGAAAAATTATAAATAATGAAGAAACCATGACTGCTTGAAGACTGCTCATGTAGTTAGCCTGTGACTGCAAAAAAAAAAATTGTAAGAAATGTAAATGTTGCTGTCAATAAAACCCCCATAACATATTTTATTGTAAGAAGAAATGAATTAAAACCCTAAAAAAAATAAAAATCAATCGGTCAAAGTGGAATTCCTGACCTTTCCTGTTAGTCAAGGTCACTTTCTATTGATTATTTACGATGACTATCCTTTTGTGCATAATTGCGTGTGTGCATCCATCAGCTAATCCTTTCATTTCCGAATAAAAAAAGAATTTATCAAATAATAATATTAATAAAGTGAAGAGAATACATAGGCAACATGAGGCCCTGTGTTGCTGTTGGCACTTGGCAACCACTTGACGATAGATTTGTTGATTATCTCTTCGGACTTAGGGCCTATGGTGCATGAAGTCAAGAATTCAAACCAACCAGTTGAGATATTTCCTTGTTGAATCCTAGATTTGAGGGTTTGTCCCACTTCCAAGCCTCTACCCGCATCAGCTTTGGCCAAGTCTTACATGTCGCTAGCATGGTCTAGACTATTCTGATGGCTCTAGGTTTACGCTGCCCACTCAGCTGTCCGAAGGATATGTTGGGCTGAGTGATCCCTGATTACGAAAAAAAACAAGAAAGTGCTGCTGTTGGTGGTCGAAATTGCAGTTGTTAGCATGGAAGCATCTGGTCTACAACCACTCTGTAAGACCAGTCACAATCTTTAAGTCACAGGCTTGACCACACATCGACAGTTAAATAGGCTATGTATTTGGTCTTTTGTTGAAAGGGCATCTCAAGCAACCTTTCTTCAACCACTGTCCACTCTCTGTCTCCCCTAAACCACACTTTTAATCAAAGCTACAGTACCTAGATGTAGGCTTGATGCTTATAAAACCAAATTATATGTTAAGCATCCTGAGGTTAGCATGACACAATAACGCACTAATCAGTGCTTGAAATGGCTATTCAAGAGAGAACTAAAAGAATACAATGCTTACTATATAGAACAAATGATTTCTAAATATTAATCCTTATAGTTGGTTTTAAAAAAACATAAACAAGAGGTAAAGAGCAGAGAAAAATTGAAAGAAAGGATCGAAGAGCGGATCTTATAGATAACCCTGGATGATCAGCATACTATACAAAAGAAGAAAGAATTTCAAACTACAGAAAGTACTTCATGCGATCATCTCTCCGCATGGCATTGTATACAGCTTGGACCTGGAAAGCACAGTAAATATTACAATATGTTTCTGGAACTGTTTGCACAAGATCATACACACATCATATCTTTAGTCTACAATTACTTTGATACAAGCAAGCCCCGTAATTAATCTCCAAGTTCTTTATAATATGTATTATCCTCTTTCCTAATCTTTTCAGATTTTCAACAAGATAGAAGATTATCATAATATTTAATAGAAGTTAATTCCACATATTTGTACATTGCCCTTCATTAGCGCATGGTTTGCTCTCAATATCTCACCGGACAGATCTATGTATAAACGGAGAGAGGGAGAGAGAGAGGAACCTGCTCACTGGAGACAACTTGAACAGGACCGATGTTGACAGATACATATTTTCCCCTTGATGATACTTTTTGCCTCACACGCCCCTGTGAGATAGAAACATCATGTAAAATTCAATCCAAGAGCTTGTTTCTGAATAGTTTTGGGTGACTAAATTTAGATGCATGGAAGATGGTCATTTATCCAAATGAAGATCAAATAGGAAATTAGAATCCACCACTCACCATTGATTTTTAGTCATCCCAAAAGGCATCATTAAAGAGAGAGAGAATCACATGAACATAGAACTAATTAGTGCAACTTTACATTTCTCCGTAGAGCAAACTTTGAGGTTATAACTTTTGTCTTATGCGCAAAGTAAACAAGAATATAGTAAACATGGAAGGTAAATTACATGGAGTATGAAACTCCCTAAGCCTAATTACATTCTTGGATGTAACTATAATTTCAGATCAAGCTGACCAACCATGAAATTAAACCTTTCCCCAGGGTTTGGAATTGTTTCTAGGCACAGGGATGAGGATAAACATTGTTCAGCACGTATGTTCAAGAAAACAGTCTGAAACATCGATTATGTACCAGCGATGAAGAAAGTCCTGTGGAGTGGATTGACCAGATGCTAAAGATAGACTGTAATACTTGCACAGCCAAGTATACCAGCATTTATTCTCACATTACAAACTAGGGAAGAAAAAAAAAAAAGGCAATCCACAATACTGTGAAGGCCATCAACAACAAAACATGCTCAACAGTCTCTATGTCATAGATATTGAACCATTAAGTGTAGATCAAAGCACAATCAGACGCTGGAATCAAGTTTTTGTGCCCTGTAGATGGGATACGACATTTTGAATTCAGCAGCTTGTCTTCACACTAAACTTCTAAATCAACCTTTTCATACACTCATCCCATTGGGCCTTCTAGATATCTCTCTGATGCAGATATCTATTCAGTTGAGATCCTATGATTTCTTCACTCCAACTTTGCAATAGCTAAGAGGAAAGCCACTTTAGTTATCCTCCAATCACAAAACAAATAGTTATTTCTACTTAAGTCCAAGCAACACACAGGAGAAATCATTTATCAGATACCTTGGTATATTACTATCAATATGATCTTCGCCATACACCCAGTGGCCTTCCATCAGAACAACAGCAGTTCACAAGTTTCCGGCTAGATCAGTCCACGCCTGTCCATTCTAGCACGAAAAACCTGTTCTATAGAATTCTATAGTAATTTGGCAGGCAACAGCAGTTTTGTGCATTTTGCAGTCATGTTGTTACTACCCAAATCCACAATACAATAATGAACTGCTGTTACAAAGTTACTAGTACAAAATTTGTGATGTTTAATTATTCTCCTAATTCATATGACCACGTTGGGATAATCATTGCTGAAGTAAAACCAAAGGGCATGGGTGCATAAAAGAGGTATGTTCCCAGCATTAAATTAACTGCAGCTAACAGCAGGTTTACCTCAGGAATTGGCTGTTGGATTACAGATTCAACAGCAACAACCATAGCTTGCACAAAATCTTCACCTCCAGTTCCAATAGCTGTGAACCCTCTAACAGTTGGATACGAGTTTACCTGGTAAATTAGTGATACCGCTGTAAGATCAAGTCATATCAAGTTAATTTAAAAGCAAAAAAGTAAACCACTCTTTCTAGGAGCCTAAATGGCAAAGCCATGACAGCATCCATTTATCTAATTCTAAAAAAAACTTATTTCCCCCTCATCAAATAAGAACTCATTCATTTAAAAGCTCCAAATCATAAATGTAATAAAGTAGACAAGTCGCAGTTCTACATATCTTCCTCAGGAGCAGGTTTACATTATGATGCAATAGCAAGATTTTTCTCATTAAGGCTTTAAGAGCTGAATGAGCTTTTCCATGGATAAAAAGAACCAGAAATATACCTTTTGGTCTAAAGCAAGCCATTCATTTGTAGAATCATCTGCTACTGTACCTCCAATAACCACATTTGTGGTCTGTCCAACCCTTCCCTCTGTCTTTGACACCTCTACATCCAACACCAACAAGATACTCATATGAACTTGAGATACATAAGTACGAAATACCTGATTTGAGGAAACATTTAAAGGTACAGGAAAATTCAGAGAAAGCATCATGTCATCCTACTCTCTTTTTTTTTCCTGGAGCAATAAAAAATTATCAAGAGAGTGGAAGATTCCTAGAAGTATGATCAAATTAGAAATGTGTACACTATTACATCCAAAATTGGAGTTTCATTGATAACACTATTATTTCTAACTAATTGCATGGACTGCATAAGTATAAACCCTTGAATTAGACAAGCAAATTTCATTTCCTTCTAACGCCCTTCTAAACTACCCAGAGACAACTAATGGAATGGATTTGACAATACTTGACTTCAGGATTTGATCTCTTGCATGTACATACAAACATATCAACTAGGTATCTGAAGGCAATGCTCCCAAAGACAATTTCCTCTGCCTTTTATTGCAAGCTATTTACAACTCCAACAACCACATGTCAACACCTCTTCTACACTCATTCTGCTCCCTAATTCTTTTGAAATGGGTCTCTGGTATTCAAACCCTAAAAGTCTCAAGGAAGAAAAAAACAACCATGTCAACTTTGTATCAAAAGGCAATGCTTCCCAAGACAACTTCCTTTGCCTTTTTACTTTTAAGTTATTTACAACACCAATAACGTCATGCCAATTGCTCTTCCACAGTCCATGCTCATTCTCCCAATTCAAACCCCAAAGCTGTATGCATCATTACATTGAACTAGTCCTTATGGTAAATATTCAGATGTAGAAAGTTCATTCTTCAACAATTAAAGATATCTGCACCACTCATATGATTTAAAAGTCCCAAAAACTGCTCAATATTCATTAGCAACAATCCACTATGGTTCAGTACAGCAAGGAACTTAATCATAGGTTCCTCCAGAAATAAATCATCTATTAGCCCTAATTCTGTTTATCTATTAGGATCGCATATCAATTAGTTTTAGAGTTCAACACTTATACAAGAAGAACTACAATTGAATTATATAAGGCATCATCAACCTTTAAACTTCCAAATAATGGTAAAAAAAACCTGAAATGGCTTTGAGCACGGCTTCTTGAGGAGGACCTTGATCATGGTCGTCCCCGTACGACGTCGACGGCCCCTCCTTGTAAGAGCAACTAAGGCGATGAGCTCGTCTCGCAGCCAAGTGAAAATCTCGACCTCTAACGGTCCTATAATGCTTCACGGGAAGTTCTCGATCGGGACGGAAGGATAGACACGGCTCCATCAAGAAGACGGAACGCAACACCATCCGACACGCCATCTTCTCCGATTCTCTGCGGTTTCTTCTGATTTATTAAATCTGTGACAGTTTTTTTTTTTAACAGGCAGTTCAGTGGATTTTCGAGGTTTATATATGGATTTGGTTCTGATTATCCATTGGATCATTCAATCAACGAGATTTTTTTTTTCTATATAAAATATGATACGTGCGGCGAGTTTACACTTAATTGTGCAATTAATGATTTAATTGTCAATATTATCCGAAAGGACAAATGCCGTTAATATTATCCGAAAGGACACATTTGTCCTCGTGTGGACGGGCATTTTACAACTAAAATACCCCAACGGGATCAAATTCGTACAAGAAAAAAGCCCTAATTTTAGTTATGAGTAATGCTAAGTCTACTCAAAATAGAATTATCCCAAATCTATGTGTCAATGTGAAATAATCATTGATTATAAATATACATATAGGACCCACATCTATGTGTCATGAAATAATCATTGATTATAAACACACGTATATGACATACTTAACATCCAATGCTCAACATTAATTGGGGTGTACGGAATTTAAACTTGAGAATTTAAAATTGAAATTTGTTCTAATATGCACATTCGAGCAAATTTTTTACTAATCGAGTAGTCAAAAATGCTAATGTGGCATAAATAAATCGTATAAAAAAATCTGTTTGTCTTTGTGTGTGCATATTAAAGTAATTTTAAATTAAAAGTTGATAACTCTTTCAATGTCCAAAAATTATATTACCCGATTTTCTCTCTTCAATTTATAAAGGGCCTCAGATGGTCTCAATCCAAGAACAGAGAGTCAGCACATAAACAAAGAGCCCAAAAGTGCTGAGTACTAAGAGCTAGAGCCCAAAACCTAAAAAGACCAAAAGTTGAGCTAAAGAGCAAAACTATGGAGTCAGCCCAGACCCAAACAAAATGGCCCAAAATACAAGCCCAAGAGTCAGCACAAAAACAAAGAGCCCAAAAGTGCTGAGTAGTAAGAGGCAAGAGCCCAAAGCCTAAAAAATCCAAAAGTTGAGCTAAAGAGCAAAACTAGAGTCAGCCCAGACCCAGACAAAATGGCCCAAAATACAAGCCCAAAAAATGCAGAAAATGGCCCCAAAAAAAGTTGGGGTAGCTTTAGTCACACCCTGTTTTTTCTAAAGACACCCCAATCTAAGTTGACCATCCCTTGTAAAAATCCTAAAAACACCCCAATCTAAGTTGACCATCCCTTGTAAAAATCAGTTGACGGAGTGTCTTTAAAAAACATCGGGGTGTGACTAAAGCTACTCAAAAAGTTGAGCTAAAGAGAAAAACTGTAGAGTCAGCCCAGACCCAAACAAAAACAGATTGTTGAGAGTGGGATTTGAACCCACGCCCTTTCGGACCAGAACCTTAATCTGGCGCCTTAGACCAACTCGGCCATCTCAACTCAATGAGAACAAGAGTTTTGAGCCTTTAAAAACCTTTAAATCTTGTTCACGCACATGATACCATCGTTAACCGTTGATCGTATTCATTCATACACAAACTGCATCTATAAGTGGCACACCCAAAATAAACCCCCCAAAGAAAATCAAATCGTGTACGTCAAGCGAGGAACCAGGTAGCCACACAAAGCAAGCAAACGAGCGACGCCCACCAAAAGACAACTTCGTCTTCGCTAAACTCCAAAAGACTCATCAAAGCGAAGCCACCACCAAATACTCGCCGAGTCGACGTGTTCAACGCCGTCGCCACTATAAATCTCCTCCCAATTTTAAATACCAAGAAAAATCAGTACACTTCTTCGTATTCTCTCTCAATCTCTCTTCAGCCAAGAAAATGGGTGGACCGATCGTGTTGACTCAGTTGGCCACGGGTCTAAGCATGCTTGCCGGAGCGGCGCTCGTAAAATCGGTCATGGACCAGAAGCCCATGGCCGGCCAGTTCCCTCGGTGCCCTAGTTGTAATGGCACGGGTCGGGTTACGTGCCTGTGTAATCGTTGGTCTGATGGAGATGCTGGTTGCGGGACCTGCGCCGGGTCGGGTCGTATGTCGTGCAACAGCTGTGGCGGGTCTGGAACCGGTCGACCTCTCCCTGTTCGGCTCTCTGTCCGTCCACCGAACCGCCCGTCTTAACTGAATTGAACGGGTCTTTGCCGCCGGAGGAGTTCATCTGGGTACCGTTCCTCTCATACTTTTTAGATATATATTCTTTTAGAAATTCAACTATGTACTATAGATAGAGAGATGGAAGATTACAGGATTGTAATCTAAAATATCTGTGTAACCATTTGATACTGTTTAAGAATTCGTATAAAATTTATTGAGTTTATGGTATAATTTACGTTTTGGGTCTACTTATGGGATCTTCATTCTTCATGTTTGGTATCTATACTGTAGATTGAACTGAATCAGATTCAGTCTGTTGTCCTTGTAGCTAATGGTACTTTGAATTACGTTTGTGATTTTTTGTTTGTTTGTTGAAATGAATTATCATTCGAGTTGTATATTGAATGCCAGAGAAAGAACTAATCTAGTAGGCTCTTTATTTGCTGGTTGAGAAAATCTTTATAATCTTTATGATGAATTGATAGATAAAAGAACTGTAATATGCAGTACAGTTTAGACTTCGGGCACCTATTATTATCTCAGATTTAACAGGCATACAGGAGGTTTGTCTGTGAAATAAATTGTGAAAGCTATTTTGGAAGAAGAATTTCTTGGCACTTTAGAACAATGACAAAATTGAGGGGTGTAATTAAGTTAAAAGCTTATCCTTGTGTATTAGGTTACGGATCATCTTTGTATATTAACCACTTAGTTTTCTTTTACGTAGTCGAGCGGGACTCTAATCAGTTGTATATCTCAACATCTTTGACTCTTCGAGTGCTCACAATCCAAGCCACATGTCCCATGTGTCACCGCTTATTGTTACGTCTTCTTGAGCCACACTATAACTGAGTGTCCCCGCTCTTTCTTCATTAATAAACCAACGAACCAAGCCACATGCTGCACTCACGTATGATACCACTCTTCGTCGTTAACTTGAGTCACAATCTCATGTGCTCACTTACATCGGCTAACCACACAACACTAAGCCACATACATGTGTTTTCACCCGTCACCATCGCAATTCCAGCCACTCCTTACCAAGCCACGAGTCAGCCCTAACCATAACTATCGGCTCCCGACACCATTTGTTGGGGAGATAGACTGGGAAGTGTCCGTGTGCATACATGTGCGCCCATGGTTAGGTTATGGGCCACTTGTATATTAACCATTTGGTTTTCGAATACAACCAATGTGAGACTCTAATCACCTGTGTATCTCCCAACAATGCTTACCAGAAATGTTAGGATTCAGCCTGTTTAGGTACTCTCCTCTTCTGGTCCGCTGTATAATCAGCCAACACCAAAATAACCTTGTTGAGTGTCTACTTTTAAAGCCTATGAGGCAACAATGTCATCGTCAATAACCTTGGATCCATTGATATCATTTCTCAACCAAGGGGAAACCCCTTAGAACAGGCCATGTGTACTTGAACTTCTGCACATGGTTCTAAAATGTTAGGTACCAGACCCATATACATCTTAGCCGACAAAGGCCTGTTGTGAGTGGGTAGTTGTTGATGGAGAATGAATTTGTAGCTAATATATGAAGCATTGTTGTTAAATGCGCAAGGCGCAAAGGCCTCCAATCGCCTTGAGGCTCAAGACACACAGTGACCTTGCCTCTCAAATTCAGGGATTTCAACTTCTTACCTGTGAAGTCATAAGAAATATGTACTGTACTCTTTGCTCGAAAATAAATGGATTAGAGTCTAATCTGTTTATAGTTTAAAGTTGATAAATATGATCCACTGATGCTTGTAGAACAAGTTGTGACTCTAACAACTATATAGCAAACATACATTTTGTTGGACTAGTACTGTAGTCTTGTTTGCTAGGGTATTTCTTTGTCAGTTGAATATTGTTTGTGAACTTCTGATGGCTAAATTATTTGTAAATAGGTGCTTTGGCCTTTCTTAGTTGTCTCTTTTATAATGTTGCTTCTGAGTGATTTTTAGTTTGCTTTACATGAACAAAATATAGATTTGATCTGTAATTTATGTGAAATAAAAGAGGAAGATTGACACTTTTAAGGTATGATAAGCAATCTCAAAGTGCCTCTTCTTGCTTTGTTATCTCTGTTGTTGAAGATTATTTGCTATTAAAAGTTTGAGACTACCTTATAAACTCTTGCTCCTACATACTATCATACTATGTGAGGTTAGATACAACTATTATTGTATTTCTGGTTAAGTGAGCTTATGGTGGAAAGAACTCAAAAGACAAAAGCTCAAAGAAGAATAGTTTAATTTCCTCGTCATTTGGAAATAGGCATCACTTCTTTTCTTATCCAGACAAGGACAAGCCGCTGAGATCTCAAAGTAGATAATACTCATAATTTAGTCTTAATTTAAGCACACAAGAATGTAGCGACTTTGGGTGTAATGACTGGTTTTTTTGGTAGGCAGTGACCACTCAGGTCCTTGACATTGAACACTAATTACTCTCTTATGCTGATATGGATTCCATATATTGATCTAGAAAATATAGGTTACAGTATAACTCATCTTCCCCAGGTTATCAAAAGTTGATAAATTTAAAAATTCATCTTAGAATAATCATCCTAGCTTCTCAATGAATGACCTCAGTGAGTTCTGGTGCAAAACCTTTAACAAGTTTTTAAAAGTTGTCTTGTTTTGAGCTAATCAGCATACCAGTCCTTTTCCTTTCTAATTTTACACAAATACCTGTTATGTTATCTTTTTTAGTGTAGTTTTAGTGTTTAATCTTTATGCACGTTTTAATAAATTCACAAAACTGGTGCTGAAATAGGTCTGTTTTTGTAACATGTAAACCTTAAGTTTGCATATTTAAACTTTTCCTTTGACTACTAATTAAGATGTCACAAAAAGAGAACAATGTGAAATATAAGGCCTTATGCGCGCATCTTCTTGTGTCGTGTGCTCTATATCATGTTATTTGATGAGATGAAAACGCATGTGGGTTCTTTACTTCTCCTGTGATTCTTCCTTTCTTATCAATGATCACTACATTTTGCTTTGATACTTTAACCTCTAAAAAGGGCTAGGGATATGTACATTTGAATTAGGGTAGAGAAGAAGGGCTGTTCAGCATACAGAGTTCTGGTCATTGAGTACGTTCCCCTGATGTATGTCTCTTTATCCTTGAACTCCTACCACTGTTTACATTGAACTCGTGATGTTTATGTTACATGGAAGCACTCTTGTCACTCTTACAATTTAGGAATTAACCTGTTCTAATTTTGATTTGAACTTGTTATAAATAAGTTTTGTTTTCCTCAAGATTGAAAATTGCTGGTTCTGTATTAGTGCTACTAATTTCAATTTTTCCGGTTGGTTCTAAAAATCCAATATGCCACTGCTTTTGAGAACAATTCTTGCTACTAATCATATTTTGTATACTTAGCACCTAAAGTTAAAGAAGAGGTATTTGTACATTGCATGAACATTCCATAAAAGGCACAAATATGGGCATTAAAAGTTCTAGTGATACAAAGGCTCTTTCCGAGCACACAAATCTTCCAAGCTCCTCTCTTGGTAAATATCTTCATCAATGTCCGTCCCACTCTTATTGCCTTCTCACTTGGGAGTGAAAGCCTGAAATGGAGCACCAAGTATTTAGTATAAGTATGCAACTAAGATTTGAGTTTTTACTGAGTAGTTTGAGCTCGAGTTGGATTGAAACTAAGTACATGTGTATGTGTTCATTATGTGTTTGAGATCTTTGATGTTATTGTCTAACCATAGCCAAAACATGCAGGAGTCTGGGAGTGGTGTTACTCACTGCAAAAACGGTGGCATGACCAGGATCAGCAAGGTGAGCAAAGAGGTTGTCAATAGGTCCAGTGCCAGTGTAGATGTGTTGGAACCAAGCACCCATCACAGCCAACATAGCCAATCTCCCATTCTTGATCTCCTTTGTCCTCAATTCCTTCACTTTCTCAGGGGATCCACTTCCCCATCCAAGTGGGTCAAACCACAACCCACCTGGGTACCCAACATCAGTCCCAGTAAGCTTGTTGTTGGGGAAAATTGGGTCAGTGTTGACACACCCTGGTTTGATAATGTCAGCCCATCTTCTTCCCTCTGCCCACCCAATAAAGATCAGCTCAACAATGAAAAGAGTGGTGGTGTCAGTGAAGTATTCCTGTTCTCCAGCTGTGTACCATGAAGGAGTGTTTAGGATGCCAATCTTTGTCAGGAATTCTGGAATGAAAATCCCAGCAGCACCCAACATTGCCCATCTGCAGTGGACAATTTCTGATTGAACGTTCCATCTTAGGCTGTCAGGATCAGATGCTGTCAAAAACCCATTAACAAATCAAGTTAATCAACTCTTTTGTACAGTTTGTGACAGGTGATAGTTAGGTTATTATAATGGCTTACAAAGTCCAAGAGGATCAAATCCAAAGTCTCCAGGGAGACTGCCATCAAGCCATGGAGGAGGAGTGCTGCCTGGGAACCAGAGAGGCCTCTCACTCTCTGCTACTGCACATACAGCAACAGATGATCTTGCAACAGGTGCTGTATATTTCTTCACTGATCTCAGTTTCTTTCCACCAAGGAATGCGGTCTTTGTTGCCCCCACAATGGATCCACTCTTTTGGGAGCTGCAATTTTCACCATCTAGGGTTATTTTACTATACTTATGTTACTAGTTATGTTGAGAAAGAAAGAAACTTGCCTGGGAGAAGAGACAGCAACAGCTGCAATGGCAGAAGAAGCACAAACAGAAGCCATTTTTTTTCCCTGTTTTCTTGGTTTGTGCAGGTAATGGGAGAGGAGAAGAGGCAAAATCTGTTAAATGTATGGAGGGAAAGAGGGGCTTATCTTGAAGGGATAGGAGGGTGATTGTGTAATCAGCTAATTGGCTGCCATTTGGCATTTAGAATCTCATGTGGAGACCCTCCACCTCCAGTTGTTTTGCTTGTCCAAAAAAATCACAAATTGGTGGCTCACATTTGATCCCATGTTTCAGCTTCTTAGGCCTCTTATGTTTTCTTTATTTTGCAAGAAGTTATACAGGCTTTAGTTTTGGAGGCCCTTTGGAGTCTTCCCTTTACTGTTACTTCTTTAAGGTTTAATTTTTTAGTAATCCAGTCTTGGGTTTTACTGGACCGAACCAAGCTTTTATACCATTGAATTACGTAACATTTTTTTGGCATCATTTGTCGATAATCTCAAAATTGTTAATCACTTGGTTGATTGTCTAATTTCGATAGGGTCAAATTATATGGACTCGGAAGGTTTTGAGTTCGATTCTTATTGGGAGTGTGGACATGTTGAGCTTTGGCGTAAGTTACTCTATAGTCAAGTCAGAAATTTCGCTTTGACGCACGTTACGTTGTCATTAAGTTGGAAATTTTTGTGAGCGTGGGTTTGACTACTCGAGTTTAGACACATATTGAATATTCAAATGGTAAGCTCATATGATATGATTCTCGATTATCATTTTTTTTTTTCTTTCAAACAGACAAGATTGTAATATACATAATTTTTTGCTCATATTTTGTTGAATATTGTGTGGGAAGTTTTCTTCTTATATGCGATTCAGCTTAACCCACTGTGGAGAACGAGATGACATTCAAGCCTTTTCGGCCTGAATAACGTTTCATGGGGGCTTGCACTGGGGCCCAAAATTACATTATTTTGATTAATCGGATGGGCCATTACCTCAACAACTAAATTGGGCTTGTTAACCACATAGACAGTAGGGCCATCCTATCGGGCTTTATTATTAGTTCTACCTGAAACTCTGAGAGTTTGAACTTTGAATCCCTAAACTTCTTAATCATTGGGCTGGCCTATCAAAAGCATGACACAATTTGGGCCCCTGCAGCCCACAAAGCGAAAGGGACTTGCCACTTGCCAATACAGTGGGAGGGAAGTAGGGAAACAGAAAGTAGAATTGACTAAGAACTCCGAAATTCAAAGCCCATCTATCAAAATCTTCTAAAATACACACTATGTTTTTTTTTTTAAAAAAAAAAAAAAGGTTTAAAAACATGCAAAATACACGCACCACAAGAGAGGAATAAGAAACCCAAAAATCTAATCTCCCCCGGTATGCCACAACTTTGGCCTTATCTTAATTTCTGAGCCAGAATCATGACACCCATTAGGGCTCACAACCACACATGCTTAGATATGGCTTTATCTACCAACTTGTCTTCACAGCCCCAAACTTTGAAACTTATTTGATTGGATTGATTTTTGTTCGTTCAGATCTAATAGATCGAGTTTAAGCTGATATCGGATGTATCAAATACAAATTTATATGGTAGCGTTGTCGGTTAAAATAAATCTACCAAAAATATCAAAACATCTTAGATACAAAATCTACCTTTTCATGCAAATGCATGTGCATTGCCATCACTAATGTGATTATGTATCACAAAGAATTATAGTCATCTAATTATGTCTAATGAGAATATACATACATACATATATATATATATATGTTTCTTTTTTATTATATTTTTTAAAAAATTGCTGCTTAGTTGCGGAGTGAACAAGCGAAGAACTAGCACTAGCTGAGCATATTATTGGGTTGTGTGGGTTTGGGTTGTGTGAAAGTAGTAAATAATGTAACATTTGATTGTTATAATTACTGGAAAAACAAACTTCCCATAAAAGTAGTATTATTATTATTATTGTGTCGGGCACGTCTTCCTCCTGAGTTGGACCCAACATTTATCATCTTGTCTATGAAAGTCGTAAACAGTTAATTAGCTTAATTAGTGCAACTTTCTGTGCATTCAAGGACAATATAATGAAAAAGATATGTGATTAATTTCCCTCCTTTATTGATATTCTAAATTTGTAACCAATAGAGAAGAGAAGTGAAGGGAAGAAAAAAAGAAACCATCTATATATTCTTCGTTTGCACGGTACACTTGTTTGGTAAACGAGAACAAGAACGACAACAAAAGATGCAAGTTTGTCTTTTCAACATCTAATATTGACCTAAACTCGGGTTGTCAAACCCACGTATACAGAAGTTTCTCGCTTAATGATGGGGTAAGTTAGGTCAAAACCTCATGCATGGCCACAAGGGTATTGATCCCAATGAGAATTGAACTCAGAATCTGCCGAGTCCATACGTACCGTTTGGCTCCAGAGAGATTCACCAACTAGGTTATCACCCGAGTGGTTCTTTGCAAGGTATACTTGATATATGTACACAATTTTCGAATTAATTACCAAATAATTTGAAATAATTATGCGATTTTCTATGGATTAGGCAATGGATTCTCATTCTCCTAGGTATACCAACTCTTTCACATAGAGACAACATATTCAGTGGCTAATAATCAACAACCAAATTCACCATAAAATCGGAGGTTATTGATCAAACACCGACCAAACATCATAATTTTTTGTTTCTATTACGTGTTAATGTCACCCCATTTGATTTGCTTAGCCTACTAATCAACCTCTCATTATCTTTGAACAGGAATAAAATCAAGATGGCCGATCTTCAAGCCCACCAACTGGAATCTGGGAATTAAAAGTCAAATTATTCGGCATATAAGTTAGTTTATAAGTTATTAGTTGTTGGCGGTGTTAGAAGAGTTCACTCAAGCTTGTAAGGTCTTTTTTGGGTACATTGGATGTGGGGAGAGTGATCAAACTCTAAATTTAATGTCTAGGTGTGGAAATGCATTATCAATTAAGATGGAGGTAGTTCCCGCTCAAGCTTATAAGGTATCCCAAACTACAATCGAAGTTTCTATATTAAAGGAAATTAATTTAATGAATGAATGAGCGAGGTAGATGAAATATAGCTATCCATAATGACGTCCTAGTAGTTTAGTTGTTATAATTTGTCGAAATGTGTTTTCATAAGGGACAAGTATTAACATGGGCCGCATAATACTCATTTAGAGTTGTTGCCCTTTCAATTATATTATATTATATGTGTAATGGTAATCACTTGGGTGAATAGCGTACATGGTGAATCTATATGGGTTCAAATCATATGAACTCGAGAGATCTTCGATTCGACTGCATTGAGAGTAATACCATTGTGGTTACGAGTTCGATTCCCGCAATGAGTAATAACTTTGTGATCATACATTGAGCTTTTGTCAAACTTATCTTATTGTTATATTGAAAATGTGTGTGAACGCAGGACTGAGTACAAACCGAGTTTAAGTCTATATTAAATGTCCAAATCACAAGCTTGTATGGTGATGGCTTCGACCATACTCAACCTTGGTTTAGCATGCATGCGACCGTGCACGTGAGGCTCTCAGGCAGCTGCTTCGGTCTCGCTCAAATCAGTTTACGAGGTTAAGCCCATAGCAATTACGTTAAGTAACAACAACATCCTCTGCATTGTGTGGCTCTAAATTCTATGGTTTTCCATTTCAAGATAGATAGAGAGGAAAAACTTCCTCTTTTACATCTCAAAGGCATTCCTGGGACTGGCGAGACGGGCAGTCGCCCATGGCCCCAAATCCCCATAACCCATATTTTTTAGAACACACTATTGAGTTTTATAAATCAACTATAATATTTCAATGAAAATGATTCTGTTTCGTTTGTAAATAAACACAATGATTGTTGTATACCGTGGCAAGCTGAGCCCTGCTGTGGCGCCACCTAAGCAATTTTGCTCCAAATTTTTCTTACGTGGCATGTAAGTGATATTCCAACCAAATGAGAAACCAAAGATAGCCCCGTACTATTACCACGTATGTCGATACAAGAAGAGACGTGCACTCCAGGCTCCAGCGACTTGAAATCAAATCATTTTAACCAAAATCTTAAGTGAAGGGATGAGTTGACCGACATGGTAAACTTGATCGCATTAATTCTTAGTACATGTGGAAAGTTGTGAATTCAAATCTCATGGATATTCTCATTATTACAATTTATAAGGTGGATTTTGTCTTTCCGCATTGGGCCTCAACCCAAAACTCAATTGATCCGTGGATTACAGAGTTTTTCATATGGCTCAAAATTGCCGGAATTTGCCAATCAAATGTCGGATAGACATTTAGGTGAGTTGCAAGAATAGCTACTGAGAGAGATGATCATGTTCATACTTCATATTATACATGCTGAACGACAAAGTTATCCATCACGTGACGTTGATGGTGGAAACTTTTGCATGTGTTGTGTGATGCGTTACCTACTACTCCAGTCTTGTCTATATACATACCACTTGTCGTTTCACGTAGTTTCCTGCTGTCGTTTCTGAAATCTTCTATAAAGCATTATATAATAAAGTGCAATCACATGGAAGTTAAGTTTTCAACTTCAAAGGCAAGAAAGATGAGAAGATAGAGATAAAAAGATGAGAAGATAGACCCTAAAGCTTTCTTTACACCTTCGTTTTCAAATCTAAATACATTATTGTCTTACTCTTATCACTCTAGGTTTCCCGAGGGGCTTCCACGTGTCATTGAGTTAGGAGTCTAATCCTGACCAAATCCAATTTCTTTTTAAAGGATCTTTGTGTTGGGATATGAAGGTATATTACGACCGACAAATGGATTCGTAGTTCTACAATTTTCCTTAAAATTTAAAGTCTAAAATTCTCATCCGATGGTTCAAAATATGTTGAGTTATTTTTTTAATAAAGTCAAGAAACATATGTAATAAGCGAGAATGACCTGATATTGTTTCAATAAAATTGAGACATTACAAGAAACAACTTCTTTATCGGCATTTTAAAACTACCATTGATTTTTGTAAAGTGTCGACATTGATCAGAAACAACACTTATGAAAGTGCCGTAAAAACGCCACAACAGAAAGTGTCGATAATTAATAACAGCGTCTATTGAAAATTTTAGGACTCCATAATTATTGAGAGCACGAGTAATTCTATTGTTTCTAGAAACCACGTCGTATTATGGACCAGACAACAGTCTGATAGACGATTCACTGACTATACCACCGGTTCAATTATATTGAAGGTCCAACCCCAGTGACATATTTTTATTGCTCTCTTTAATTTTGTCTATAAATTGTAAGATATTTCTTTTTATATTCTCTGTAAATAGTATGATCTACGAATAGCTAGTGGAAAACAATGTATGTAGTTGTGACAAATTTTTTATTATTTAAAACAAAACCATAGTATGGTATAAATTATCAAGAAATAAATTTACAGTGCAGATAGGGATTACAACTGTTAAATTATAAACATATGATTTTATGTGCATCATGTAGTGTAACCCATAAATTAGGGTTGTAAAAATTTATCAACAAAATCGAACCGTCCGGTTACCAGACCGAAATAACTGCCATTAACAGATTGTCTGATTGGTTAAATTTTCGTCAAAAAATCAAAAATAATCGGCCGTGTTACCATAAATTAACTTTAAGTCTTTGCGTTAAACTCAACAACTGAGATAATTAGGATATCATTTGTTGAGATGTTTATGATTTTCGGTAAATTTAAGCATATTGATTGTGTAGTACACTCGATGGTACAACCATGGAATCAGAATCAGAATCAAAGTAAACTCCTTTAAACATAAATAAGAAATCCCAAGTACTTACATGTATATTTATTCTATTATTGACCCAACCACAACCTGAATTCTAGTGGTTGATACTTGATAGCATTAACTGGGCTGGGGCTGGGCCTGGACCACCCAACCAACCAATTAGTCCCCAATTTCACACAGCACCCAATAACAAACACTGATAATAAATGTCCATAAAAAGAAATATTTAAGTGCACTCTCCACCATTGGATGCTTCATCACTTTCCAGCTCTTTTTCATTACATAAATCTAGTAGCAAGTTGTAATACGCCTCTCTCTTTCTGTCTCCCATTTCATTACACTTTATTTTCCTTTTATAACTTATTTTCTATTTTTCCCTGGGATAGAGGAGCTTCAATTCTTGCTCCAATTCTCTGCCAAAACTTACGTTAAATCATGAATTAAAAAGTGTATTGGACTATTTGAGTGTTCATAATATTAGAATATAATAGATTTTGAATTTTTTTCTACATAATAAATTCTAAATCATAAACCCTAAAAACTAAAAGTGAAGTCATAAACTCTAAATCCTAAAATTTAAACCTTAAACACTAATTCTTAACTCTTAAACTCTAATATATCATTTTCAACAAAAAAAATCATGATTTAACATAAGTTTTGATAGAGAATTGAAGCAATAATTGGAGCCCCTCCCATCCCTATTTTCCAGTTATATATCTTGATATGTTCTAGCCTTTTCGACTAATTATTCGAGATTACTTTTTATATTGTATATTCCTAGTCTTTTTCTTATTTTTCGAACAGCTAAGTGGACATAAACTTCATACTATCAGAATAGCTCGTACCACATTGAAAATAAGACTGGACAGAAACTCATGTAAATGAAAATGTGACTCTTAATCCCTCCCAAAAAATGGATTGAAAGCCGAGGAAAGGAGGAAAATTTATGGGGAAATACTCCCTGTTGGGGCCTATCCCTAGCTGCTCGCTCTGTCACTGACGCCAACCATTCACATTTTATCTGAATCTGAATTTTCTCTACCAAAAAAAGAGGGCTATTGGATTTCCCTTGCCTTTGCCACAAAGCTAAGCCAATTTTCATGTCCTCTAAGTGACAAAATTTTATTTATCATTTCATGAATATTCACAAAACCTAATTATCTCAATATAAAAATATAAATGACAATCAATGAAAGATGATTCGATTGATAATCAATGGAATTACATATATACGTATCCAATGTTCGATTCTAATAAAAAACATATTTCTCAATCATATTTTTGAAAAAAAAAAAGGCAAAGGTCCGGAAATTGAGTTGTAATTTAATAATTTACCGCGATTGAAGCTAACAATTACTACTCTTCTGCTACAAAAATAAAAAACTGAAAAACAATACAAAGAAAATAAAAAACCTAATTACTCAAAAAGAAAAAACCAAAAACAATCCCCTTGATTTTACGGATTTACCCTTTTCCCTATACAATCAACGGGGAGCAAAATCTCTATTTGCCGCCTTCAACGGCCACAATGAAAGATTGGCCACCTCATTATCTCTCAAGATTTCCTTGTCCTCTACCTGAGCCGTTACGACTCCGACGTATGCCTTACGCCTTTAACCGTTAACTCTCACCCATAAATTCATCTTCGCCGTTACCCTCAACCCCGCCCTCGTTGCCATCGCCATCGTTGTCAAGCCACCGTTCAACGGGCGTGCAGTCCGCCTTGTGCCTCAACTTCCAGTCAAGCGCCTGACAAGCGCGTGAGCAGTAGTTCACGGCCCCACAAACCGAACATCTCCGAAACTCGTGCTTTCTTGTCTCGGGTCTCCCGCAACCAGCGTGCGAGCATAGTCTAAGACCCGGACCCGGTGATCCGCCCCGAGTTGCAAACCATTCGGTTAAGAATCGGCTCGATGGATGTGCCTCCGGAGCCGGGACATCATATCCAAAATCACTTAACAACGGACAACCCACTCCGTTCAATTCGGCATTATTGGGGCTGACGCTAAGACTCGGATTCGGGTGTGGATGGTGGTTCCAAGTGACCCATGGGCGCGGGGGGATGGCAGGAGCCACCGCAGACGAAGAAATCACGGCGGCTAACTCACGACCATTGGCTTGAACAAGAAATCTGCGTCCCTCAGCTATATTCTGACGCACGCCGTAGCCATCTTGAAGGCAGTGCCCAAGCTCCCGTAGCGCGTCGATATGGCCGAGGAAAGCGGCTCGAGCGCATAGAGCAACACCGGCCCTTAGGTCCTTATCATTCTTTGAGCCACCGCTGCCGTTGAATTGTATAACAGCGAGAGAGTACAGAGCCGGCGCGTGAGAACTAATCGCCGCTTTCGCCATTAACGAAGCTCCACTTCCGCGATTTTGCAAACAGTAGAATCGAATCTGCGGAATTCATAGAAATGTTCATTATAACTCAAAAAAACAGAATCTTATCAACAAAATTATCATCTCTTCCGATTGTTCAAGTGTCGAGTCTTTACCATGCCAAGAGTGTAAGAAGCCTCAACATTTCCGGCGTCAGCACAGAGTTTCAAGAACCGGTGAGCAGACTCCGACCACTTCTCCGCCTTAACAGTAAACACTCTCTGTGAAGCTCTGGATAATACTAGAGAATTAAGGGCTAAACTTTTAATCCTCTTGCATCTGTTTCCCGAAAACAATCGCGTTAGTTGTTTCAGAGAATCCAAAATGAAAAACAAAAAAATCATCAATAGAATAGAATCATAAACGTACGTAGACAAAACATTGATGAAATCGGAGGGGCAACCGGCGGTAGTACTAAGCTTGCAGAGAATAGAAAAAACAAGATCGTCCGGAAGAGAATCGAAAAGATCAATCTTTCCGGCAACCTCCGGCGAGAGCCTCTGCCTCTTTCTCCTACAAACCATGGAATCATCGGCGACATCTCTCTTCTTCACTATTCTCGCGTTGTAATCAACACCCACATCCGGTCTCGGATAACAAACGCTTCTCCTTGTTCTCATCTCTATCTCTGATAAAGTGAAGAGAGAAAAAGCAAAGGGAGACCTCTATATAAAAGAGGGAACCAAAGAGACCAAAACAACAACAAAGACAGAGCCGAATCCATGCAAATTACAGTATTGACCCTCTACTTGTCCTATATACGGTCAAACGACGTTGACCAGATCTATTCGTTCGACGTTAACAAACTCAGGCAGCGAATTCTGGGCTCTTCGTCGACGACCAAACCATTTAAAGAGAGGTCAAAAGTAAGAATGAGCAGTGTAACAGAAGAGAAAGATGGTTCAGTTACACTTTCAATTGTTTTTCCTATTATGCCCTTCCTTTTTTGGTTACAGTTTGTTGGCCATTTGTTAACAAATCACTGATCACATGTCTCTTGCCCTGTTTTATTCCAATTGAAGTCATCTTGGACACCAATATTAACATGGAATAAGTGCTGTTTTAACTTATAAGGAATGTTATATTCGAATGTACTAATCAGATAAAAAAGAAAATTTCAATGTCCTGGACAAATGTTTATGTTGAAGCAGCGACGACAGATCATTTAGTATATTTACTTGGTGATACGTGGAAATCTTGTTCTGTTTCCTAACGTATAATATGAGGATCAAACTACCTTCTTCGGATGTTGATGATGTTGCCTCCTTGTGAGATGAACAATATAAGCTAAGAGGTCTCCCGAAACGTGCTCTTAGGCAAAGACGCTTTGATGTTTAGGTCAGAACGCAACGTGAGGAAGTAGGATATTGAGAACTTGTAGGTTGGATATTGAGAATTTGTAGGTCGGAGCTCTCAAATATGTAAGTAAAAGAAGTAAATTGTGTGTAGATTATACCTGTTTGGAGGTGTCTTTTAATTTACTTTATAGTGGTAGAATAAATCCTACTCGGTTTTCGAGTATGGTTTTTGTTTTAAGGAAGTTCTAACTTTGCTAGGTAACAAGCTTTTTTGGCGTTCGAATTGGAGAAGGATTCCTCCTTGGGAGTTCCATTAATTCCTTTTTGGACTATGTGTGATCCTCCCGATTTTATCCAAGATAACCCTATCAGATGTCCTGAGGTACGTAATCAAGTTATCTGGACGTTATGTAGGTATGGACAGTGAAGTATTCTTTATTTTGGGTCTAACCGAGGTAGCCTTCATAGGGAATGTACAGAGATACGTTTTCAGAACTGTAACATAACTATCACGTGTTCACTATTGAGTGAAGGGTATTTTAGTATTATCACCTATAACTCAACCATGTAGATTGAAAAACAAATTGAGATTGATTGGGATGAGTCAAGAACTAAATCACTCTCTTTAAGACTTCAAACTGTATGTAGCAATGTCGCCCCAAGATAAAATAACTCAGTGATCTCTCTGAATACTAGTGATCGATCTCTTTATATTAGTATCCTCTCCCCATAATATCACTAAAAGAACTGCAGTATAATTTTTACGTCTTTCTCATCTGTAGAAACTATAGAAGTTTTTCCATATATTTATACATTCAAAAATAAACGTTTATGTTTTCTCTTCAAAATCTGATCGACGAGATGCAATAAAAGCTTCGCATATTTGGAATTCTTGCTATTATACTTGCTACAACAAGATCAATCATTTCGTTATACGCCAATTTCACACCAAATTTGTGTTTTATACCCAACACTTCATTTCATAATAACGTCACATTAACAACTTAGGAATTTACAAACCCTAGAAGATAAATTACAATGCCGAAGAACAAATGCCAGACTAATACCGAGCAATATCGAGATGAATTCACACTTTTATTGTTAATTTATACAACGAATCAAGGTTTAACAGATAACACGAGACAATCGACCTTTCTTTCTTTTCTTTTTGTTGTAGAGAGTCAAAATTTTCGCTCATTTCGCTTTCGGGCCTGATTTCATTGTTTGACGAAATCATGATTTACTGGCTCTTTTTTATATGGATCACATGATTTACTCTCTCTTACACGAACTCAATAATTACAAATTTGAAGGGGAAAAAAGGGAGTGGAGTAGAATAATTTCAGTATTTCTGTTTTAAACACTGAAATTCCGACGATAGAACAGAAAACGGAGGTTGTGGTGGTGTAAAAACGTGTGTGATGGTGTCACGTCGCCGTAATTTATACAGTGACCGTCACATCCGGCTACTGATAGAAAAGCTGAACGTGAATGAAATAGTGGAATCCGGATTGTGCGAGTAAAAGTGGATGCGATGGAGCCATGGAGGATGAGTTACGTTAGGGACTGACGTGGCAATAGAGGAGCGATGTCCACCATTCACGTCAATCCATGTAGGACACCACCTTGTCTACCTAGT
This sequence comes from Tripterygium wilfordii, assembly GCF_013401445.1. Taxonomy (NCBI): domain Eukaryota; kingdom Viridiplantae; phylum Streptophyta; class Magnoliopsida; order Celastrales; family Celastraceae; genus Tripterygium; species Tripterygium wilfordii. Next base: position 1,022,166 of record NC_052241.1, on the reverse strand, counting down.
GCTTTTCGTCATCGGTGGCAAAAATTTGATTTCGGATTCAACAACATCACATTATTATGAAAAATTTACATGTTCAGATCCTAACATGAATTGAATTTTTAACGTTGATCAAATTTGGATTGATTTAAATCCAGACAAATAAATCGAACAATAACTTAATATAGGTTAGGGTTCGGATAAAATTGATGTGTTAGGACCCAAACTCGATTTTAAACCTAACAAAAATTTTGTGTTTAATTTGGACCCATATTTCGGACATATAAATTATGTCCAAACTTAATTTAATCCGGATCGAATAAATTTAATCATTCGAACTAGAGAGAGTTTGTCACCCCTACCTTTAGTTTGAGGACTCTTTCTCCAAGTGGATAAACATAATTAAGACTGAATCCGACTTTTAACATGATATCCAAGTAATAATAGTTCTGGTTGCAAAAAGATTGCAAAATAGAGCTGCCACTTGCCCCTACAATTATGGTGAAGATGTTCTTAAAAATTAATGTGATAAGATTTTCTTATCTTAGGTTTACTGATTAATTAAGTTAATAACATAATTAAGCATGACTTAGTCTTCTTTTTTTTAATATATAAATTGGAACAACGCTACGAATGTGCATTGGTTAAATTTATGAGCCCCATGTAACAACCTACAAATCACGCATGCTAAACAAGTTAATGACAAAATTCACACACACTCTCGATGGTAATCGGACCCACGACCTTCAAAGATGATAAATTCTTTACTAACAAGTTGAGTTAGGGATTGATTCCATATTCATGCTATAGGTCTTGTTTAAAAAATTACTTTAAAAGGTGGAAGTTAGAGTGTTAATTCCTCTCTAATGTGATTTCTCAAACAAAACGTCAATGACGTAGAGCAGCTAGTTTCCTGCTTTTCTTTGTCAATTTTATTACTCTTAGCATTATTTAAACAAATATTTCTCTTTCGTGGTCCAGATATTTGTCTCCTTTGGATGGGATGGTTTTGGGGAAATATTGAATGATCTCCCAATTATTCTGTTTAGCTTATTAATGTTCAAACTTGTTTCTCTGTGTTAAGTAGGCATGATTGAGTTCAAAGACGAAAACGTTTCAAAGGTGTCAATACATGTATTTTCTTGAGACTATACATCATTTGTATTAGAGATTGATATATTAAACATCACTAAATACTAGCTTATAAGATGAGACTTGTTTCTGAACTTTTATTTCTTCTCTGTTTTTTTTCTCTCTTTTTTTTTTTAAATTTTTTTATTAAGATATTATTATAATTTTCTTCAAAATTAATTTCAATTTTATTTATAAAAAAATATCTTGTACGTTATAAGTTTGAAATTTAAATTAGTAATAATTTATAATTTAACATAAAATATAAATTTCACCAAATACCTAATAACTTATAAACTATCTTATTTTTTACGACATATAAACTAACATATTTTGAAGACAAATAAACTATACCAAACATCGTTACTAAGAAATCCAAAGAAAAAGAGAGAAACCACAAACTCACACACCAAACTTTCTCATTTATACACATCTAGCGATCCTAACCATTGTTAAGAACCACGCCAAATGCGAGCTCATACATACACCCAATAGGTCCATGTCATTCTTAATCAACTACGCAAGCTCAATCACCATCCACAATTGAACTGGTTGTAACCAACAGGCTTCATTGATTACCATATAGAAAACTTGTTGAGTGATTAAATAATGCATTTGTCTTATTTATCAATAGATACGAACATCCCACATCGCGTGTCAAAATCACAAAACAAATCTAGCAATCCTAACCGTACAATTAATTCACAAAATCACGAAACAAATAATCAAGAAAATTAACGGAGATGATTGATGAAGAACAAGATATATTGCCGACGTAAAGATTTGAAATGGATGACATCAAACCATTGAGATAGGAATGCCCCAACTAGTAAAGAGATTTGTTGCGGCGGGACCCACTTTTGTTGGAAGTTTGTAGGACAGCTGGACAGGTGGTTTGCTCCCTCTGCATGGTGCACTACTCTTCTTTTATCCCTGAAACGTGGCAACATTGGGGCCTTCTTGGCGTACCCTTCACATGCCACGTAAGATTAAATATTGAAGTGAAAACTAATCAGAGCCGTTGACACGTAACATGAACAGACCTTTATTGGTTTGACTATTCAACATATCACGTGAAGGAGGATTAGGTTTCCTTTGCTTCAAAGATTCTGAATTAACACGCCACAAGTACCTCATTATGCCTGACTCCGTGACTCGTCTGATCAATTTTGACATTTTATTGTTGGTCTCTTCCTATCCTCTTTGACTCTGTCAGCACGTCAACCATTCATTGCCCAGTCAAGAAAGGTTAAATGACAGAACCATCCCCATATATATCAACGGTAAACAAATAGGACAACATTAATGATATATCTTAGTTATCTTAATTTAATTGTTGATTGTGCATCCGACTTAACAATTGAGATAACTTGGAACACAATTGCTAAGATGTTTTTATCATTTTCGATCGGACAAGACTAGAAGTCATTACAATGACCATTACAGATATCCAATCTATTTACCAAATTCGAAAAGTAAAGCTCTGCAAAGCTTATACTGATAAAAAGATTGGACATCTGTGGAGCTCTTAATCCATACTCATCCTTTATGTGAATGGCAAGTGAGCTTTTCTGGTTAGTTATAAGATTAGCGTTATGAAAATTAATCAGCAAATGGAAGCCTCTGGAACCTTAATTTGATTAAAATTTACAAATGATAAAACAATTACATAATCACATTTTTGGCGTTACAAGTTTCAGTTACGTGTATATTGCTGACAGAGTAGGTATATGATAATTGAGTGAAACATTTGTTAAGTAATTAAGCATTGTTGATTAATCTTCGATGAATTATAAAGGGCGGTTTAGGAATATAAAGCAAGTGACTATAAAACTAATTAAGTTGCTAAGTGTGTACGAAATAAACCTCATAAATCATATTTTGTCATTCCATGCATGGTTGGTGAGACGGAGAGTAACAGTTTATTTTTTGGTAATCCAAAATCTCTTAACTCAACATGTTCATTGGAAAGCATGAACCAACTCTAAAATCGAGTCACCAACTCAACCTGCTCCACACTAACGATAGATAAAAATGGATCAAAACTCATGTGAGGAGAGCGAGGCTGAAGTCTATACCCATGAGCCTTTTTAGCCAGTGAAAAAAATAATGCCTGAACTACTGAGTTTCGAAGTTGAAGTTGAAGTTGGGCCCTCATACATTTGCCAAGGAGGTCGCATTTGAAGTTTTTGAACTCTCTAAGACGGTAAGACTCCAACCAATCTTAACATAAGCCCATGAAAGAGAACTTTGTTTTCTAATTTCCTAATTGGACAACAAAAAGACAAAAGTACTCGAGACTATATATCGATGAGTCTTCTCCATGTCCTTTGTTTATTAAGCATCGGAACGCATATTTAAAAAAAATATATTTAAATTAAGAATTACGGTAGCTGAAGCAAGGTAGCGTAAAATCTATGTCGTTCTCATATATTCCTTAATATACAATTAAACCCAATTAATTAATGAAGTTGGGATTAGTGAGCATTTAGCGTAACGAACCATAAATGAGAACTACAAAGGATTATTGTTGCTTAACGCATTTGGCATTTACTTTTTGGAGGGACCCTTCTTCTTCAGTATTCCACTCTCCTGGATTTCGTGTAGAATCCTAGTGAGAGAGTACACACGTGTCGTCTTAAAGCGCTTGTGTGATCTTCACGCCATCTTTACATTCTTTGTCCTCTCCATTATCGTTTCATTTCTTTAAAATAAAGCTTGATTATGGTTTAAAATACTACTAAAGAAAGGGTTTAATACGACCTTTTACAAGCAGCTTTTTGCAGGGGTCGTGAGGGCCGACTACATTGGAGATTTGAGAGAAATAAGATTTCAATATATTTCTTCAAAATCAATAGTTAATGATTATGATGGCGGACTACAAGCCTAATAGATAAAAAAATCATCAAATTACTATAATATCTTTGAAACATAAAACGACTCATTTAAGGCCTTAAAAGATAGAATTTCACAAAATTAGGGTGGTGTCATTGACACTTGTCTTGATCACCACGTCAATTTGAGTTATCCGATCAAATTTTTTGCAATTCTTATAACATGTTGTTTCAATCCTACTAGACGAATTTCTTGTAAATATGGTGCCATTAGTCCTCTCTCTCTCTCTCTCTCTCTCTCTATATATATATATATATATATATAATTACAATATTAAATTGAATCCAATAATTTGTGCTTCAATCACAACTAACGTTATCCAAAATTACTAGACTTACCATGCCTTTATCACCATCGGCGTTACGCATAAGATACCCCAAGCACAGACCTATGAGGTTTTTATTTTTTTATATGGTTCCCAAGAGGTTCGTTTTCACATATATGACGAATAAAAATGACTATATATTAACAAAATATTAATATTAAACGATTTTTTTTCCTGTATTTTGTGGCGTAACTAGAGTCTAGAGGAGTATTAATTAATGATTTCTTTAAAAAAGAAATTCCGAGAGTTGAAGTACAATACGAAGCATGCATGCTTTATAAGGAGATTGCTTAGTGCCTGCCAGTCTTGGAACAAAACTTTACGTGGATGGTAAGTGAAGTTAACCTCTATCCAAGACGGTTAAATTAATTCACATTTTAACGTAATAATTGCTATTTTGTTAATTAAGTCAGTATAATCCTTGTAAAATAGTGTTTATGTTTCTAACCCTAATTATCAATAAAACCAAAATATGAAATTCGCTTGAATCTTGTCCGTCCAACTCAATGGCTGAAATAACGTAAGATCTTTATCATTTTTGTTTTATCTAACTTCATCTCTTAGTTATTATTATTATTATTATTATTTTTCCTTTGGAATTGAAATTTAACTATTTCAAATATGATAACGATAATCATAATTATAATAAGGTTGAATGCGATGTAAGCCTGGTGACGAAATCCAACCGTCCAAATGCCCGGCATGTTGATCATATTCATCGGCTGAAAATGAAATGTGTCAATAAAAATTTGAAACCTAGCTATATGGTTGAAAATGAAATATTATTACTGATTTGACATCAATTAACATACTCTAAATTATTTTTATAATATGATAATATTTCTATGACGTTGACTAGTACTACAATAAAAAAACACTTGGTGGTTCTGCTTGGTCTCGTCAAACTTATCTATTAATTTTATTTTTCTTCAGTTTTAATCATAAACGTTCAATCAATCTCTTTATCAGTGTTGGATCCACACAATTTTCCGAATTCGATATATGTATTGGACATCTGTGACTAATATTGCTGTGACTTGTGCGGCATGGATTCTCGTAGAAGATTTTTATTTATTTGACGGGACATGTTTCGGTATTGTGAATGGATTTGCAAACAATTCTTCTACTAGTACATGGACAACTATGTGAAGCGATGGGCTTACCAGTCTTGATCGTTACAAAGGACGATGCTATGCATGTCTCCTTGTTTTTGGTTCATTCAATTATACAAGTGAGGTCAAGAACTAGACAAGTAGAGCACACAAGCTCAAGTAAATAATGCAAAAAGCTCTAGAGAATATGTAAATATTATATGTGGCTGGATCACTAACTCTTAACAGGATCACCACCATTATTAATGTGGATAATGATTGAGACCCTCAAAAAGTGACCCCAAAAGACTCTCATTTAATGTGGAGGGTTGGATGTGAAGTGGGCCCTACATATGTGTTTTTAATCAGTGACTATTTTAATGTCACATAGATTTGGGGGATTTTTGGGGTCACTAACATTGTCCTTATTAATGTTGGATGGACATTTTATTAAGTTGTCCTCCTATGAGTGGTGCACGTGTCATCTTCATTCGAGACACGTGTCAATAGGGTTTTTCTCTCTAGAGTGTGAGTTGGCATATCATTTACATGCCACGAGTCTTAAAGAGTTGTCCCACATTGGTTGACCTTGTGCCAAACAAGTGGTTTATATGAGCAAAGTCCATCCCCTACATGCAAGAAAGGTATTTTCCTAGGCTTGAGTGAGTTATACCTAACCCACTTTCTTGGACTTAAGGAGAAACAAAGCCGTGCGGATCTGATATATCCACAGGAATCGGACAATTTAAAGCAAACAATATTGTTGACATGGGGGGTGTGGATTTCTGATAACGAGAGACAAAAATAAGCAGCAAAATATCGAGCTGAGTTGTGGCGTATCATTTATATCTTGACAATTTCATAGTAGGTGAATTGTTAGGTGGCAAATTCAGGCAATTCTTCAGGAGATTGGTTGTGAAGCTAGCATGTGTGCGCCATGCACTAATTCTTGCATAAACATAGCTAATAAAACGAGTGAAGTGACCTAAAAGTATGGCAAACGGTGGAAGATATACTTAAGTTGCCTTAATTTATTAAAAGAAAATGCGACACCCAGAAGAAGCATTAGATGCTTATGTATACATTAAGTTTCAAGGCTTAACAGGTAGAATATATTGTACATTTGGCAGGTGAGAAATTTTCGTGTGCACAAGCCTATTGACTCGATATTTATGTTTACTCATTTGTCTTAAGGGTATGTTGGATTGGGTGGTTCCTTGGTTATCAAGAAAAGATAAAATTGTACGAATCTCAAGTAGCTTAGTTGGCGATCTGGATCGTACGTAATCTCAAACTCTGAATTCGAGCATCATCCCGTCCTTGATAAAAAAAAAAAGTAGAATTGTGATGCTATATATACATATCATTCCTGCACGTGCCTGTTGGGATTAGACAATTGAAAAGATTTAGGTTAAAAGATTATATATTTCTATCTCGAAATGGAAATCGATCGATGAATGTTGCTTAAAGCACTTGCTATGGACTTATCTCGTAACTCGCTGGAGATAGATTGCAAATGCATGCGTGGTCACGTGCATGGAAGCTAGTAAGATTAGAGGACTTCCGGTAAGGGGTTTATTGGTATTTCACTCACTCGCTGCTTGTCCGTGCAAGAAAAAGTAGTAGACTTTTTGCCTCCCAGTCTATAGACAAGTACTCCTTCGTCTTTGCGTGAATGGTAAGTCAACTTTTCTTTCAACCAAACCAACTTACCAAGGATATTATGGTCATTAGGTACGAAAAATGGTATAAATATCAGTCGTCGATATCCTAGTTATTTCCCTGCCGAGTTGGACGCTCAAGATTCAAATGAATTCGAGAACTTCACATGATGTTCACTTGATACCAAACTATTGGGATGTTTATCAAGTTTAAATACAAGGGTCAAAGTCCATGACAGAGATGAAGTTGGGTGCCTATATCTACTTATTATTTAGAATATTAAATTAAATTAGTCGTAAATATTTTTGGATAATAGATTATTTTTGGTCAACAATTTAAGTATACCTTTCTCGACATAAAATAATTAAGCATGTCATCTAATCTAGGCAGTCAATTTCATGCAATCGACACATATGGTTAAATATATTATTTTATCGTAAAATTAATCCTTATATTTCCAAAAACTTCATAAGGCCATGCCACCATTGGAACTAATTAATAGTGTACTATCTGAAATTCATCATATATTATCATATTTTTTATTACAGGGAAGGGATGGAGGAGGTTCTAATTCGAGACCTATGTGAGATATCACACACATGAGTGTCATTTGAACTACTCATGGTTCTCATTGTCATATATATATATATATGCTTACGTTAATATAAATATGTTAAGCAGCTTACTTCTCTTTATTTTTAATCTCAATTTAATATTCTGTTGATGTTACTCCTCCTAGAAGGAAATTAATAAATCGTTTATTTATTATTATTATTTTTTAGAAAAAAACCCCCTTGGCATAAAACCCACGTCATTGCAAAAGGGAGTAATCCTTTTTTAAACCTATAGCTTCCGTGTGCAAACAATCAAAACTAAATAAATGAATTAATTATATATTTGTATATTAAAATTATATATAAGCTTTTACATAGTAAATTAATTAAAAGTGCAAATAATTAGTATATGTGAATATTATATTGCCACCCCTTGAGCTATAATTGACGGATGACAAGTACTTTCATGTCATTGTTGATAGCTCCATTTCATCTAACCTTATTCAGTTCTCATTTATTTTTGTATAAATTAACATATATAGAAGTCTGTTTCATTAGTAATTATCTAAACTAATAATGATTATAAAAACTCACAATAAGTTTGTTTGGGACATAACATATATAACCTGATGACGGAATATCCAGCCGTCCAAAAGATCGACATGTCGATAGTATATTAGTATTTCGGTGATGAGATTATGGGTCCGTTTGGTAAATTGTATATGTTAGCGTAAATAAATTTATCAAACACATCATATACATTAGCGTAAACGCTAAAAAATATAAGCTCCACAATGAGTTTATTTTGAAAATATGCCAGTTTATGAGAAAATTATTAAGTATTAGTTAGCTTCAGCTTTAAAAATATCACCGAACACCCGATAACTTATTTAACAACTTAGAAACTAATTTATTTTTCATAGCTTGTAAACTAACATATTTTCCCCCAAATATAAACTCTCCCAAATGGATCCAATGAAATAGCTGAGATTAGTAGTTAAATTGATGCATCATTTACACATAATAAAAACAAAAGTCATGATGTTTGGTCGGTGTTTGATCTGCAAATTCCAAAATTTTATTGCAATCACGTCGAAGATTTTCTTAATTTGTTTTCATCATTTTCAGCATAATCTATCTGTATTTGTATTGAGGGTTGTTGTACCTAGCCATTACAATCCCTTGCGCCTAAGCCATACCCAATTACATTGCAAATAATATATATATATAAAAGAAAATTCTCAAGTGCGGGATAAAGTGTGGGATCCATCTAACACCATTTATTTAGTGTAAGTGCGACCCCCACACGTGATGGGACCCATGCGTAAATGGTGATAGAGAGATTTTGCACTTTAAATAAAGTGTGGGATCCTGCACTTAAGTCTTGCTCTCTATATATGTGTGGATGTCATAATAATGAGGGAAAATCAAATGTAGTAGAATTTTATAGTCATAGATTAACACTACACCGAAAAATCCATGTTATGATTAAGCTAATTAGTGAATTAAGCGGTATACCTCACTTTCTAATTAATTAAGGCAAAATCAACGACTTTCTATGATAGTTAATTATGTAATGAACTATGTACCCGTTATTCTGATAATTAGAGGAGCTTATTATGATGTGTATGATCGGCTGAACACCATGATTATGATTGAAATATAATTAAGCTCACACAAATATTAATTAATGAAGATAATCAAAACATTTAATCAATAAATCATGAGGTACCGTATATGTGTTGCACTGTTAATTAAGTATATTTTTTTTACTTCTTAATACTTATATAATTAGGTAAATTCGAGAAAGATAACATATATATATATATTATTTATTCATTTGAGAAGAGATAACATATATTTACAACTTTATTTGCTTGAATTGAAATATATGAATTTATATCTATGTATTTATCAGTCCGGACAAATTAAATAGAGAGGGAAAGGATTGGAACGCCAACTATAGAAGACTTATGCTTTGCACATCACATTTATATATATAGTAATATATAGTTTGTGCAAGTCAAATAATTAAAATTAAATAATTATGGACTTTCAAATTTTAATTGGAGGGGCAGTTAGCTACTTAACCTACAGGAAAGGTTATCTTGATAACATATCTTATCATACATATTTTTTTATTTTAATTTCTATCATGATTGTCTTTGATAAAGAGCTGGAACAACTACTATGCAAAAAATGATCCCAAAAGAAAAAGTAAGGGTCTGTTTGATATCACTTCTGTTTCTTGTTTTTTGTTTTAGTTTTCAAAAAATAGAAAAGAAAAACAAAAAACATTGTTTGTTTGTATTTTCTGTTTTGATTTTTATGAAAACAAAAAACAAGTATTAAAAATTTTTGAAAACAAGAAAAAAAGGTTTTTAAAAGTTTTGGAAACAGACGCTACACCTTTTCTCTCTATCCGTCCCTCGCACAACGAGCCGCCTCATTCTCTTTCTCGTTTTAGGGCTTTATCTGAACCAAAAGCATTGCTCGAGCTTTTCGATTATGTAGTTTTTCCATAACAATTCCTTGCAATCGGAGGTAGTTTTTCTATTCATCCTCATCCTCTCATATGTTCTTTAAGCTTGATTTGGCTCAGTACTTTTTGCATATTTTACGGTTTACTAGATCTATGAAAAGGAAAAGGAAAACAACATGGAGTTTCACCCTTTAATCGTGATGTCATCAGCTTAGCATCTGCTAGTACTTTTTTTCTTAGTTTTATGTTTTTAGTTTCAAGTGTTCAACCAAATAAGTTTTAATTTTATGTTTTTTGTTTTTGTTTTCAAAATTTTTGAAAGTGATACCAAACACAACCTAAGTTTTTAATTTTATTTGTATGGATACGCATGTTAGTTTTAGATTTATATTGATTTATTAAATATGAAAGAAAGTAAAAATATAAGACGCATAATTATACAAATTTGTCATTTGCACATATGATATTGTCTGTCTGCGCACAAATTTTTTTTCCACTAATGTTTTAAATACCAGAACGTACCAACCGATTCAATTGGTCAAACTGGGTACTATACTCCTCATCGGTACGAATCAATCTAAAATATCGGGTTGTTTTATGTCGGTAAAAAACTGGTCAAAATTGGTTGAACCAAGATTAAATCGGTTTTATAAATATTTTTCAAAAATTATAATTTTTTTAAACTAAAATTAGCTTTCTAGTTTATAGGTAAATAAAATTTTAACTAATAACCAGATTCTCCAAAAGGAGTCATTGAGTGAATTTTTTAACAACGGCTTTAATGAGAACCTAAATCTTTATTTATAAGAGTTATGGTTGTAAATTTTTTTCAATTTTTCGATGTGTGATGTTTGTTGTATGGATTAGAAAATATGTTAAAAGTAACACTAATGAAAAATTGAACTTGGGCAAGTAGAAAATCCGAATCCTTAACTACCAAAGGAACATGATTTTTGTTATTATTGTCCTTTGCACCAAATTTATATATTTTATTTTTGTGCCACTCCATCGTTTGCATCGATTAGAGCGCATACTAGTCGCTAGTATGATTCTCGTACCGATGTTTAAAAACACCATTTCTCACCTGACTACAGGGTACATTAGGTCAAACTTAACGCGTGACTACAAGGGTATTGCTTTTAGTGAAAATCGAAATCAAAAACTCCGAGTCCATACGCTTAGCCTCATAGAGATTCACCAACTTGACTATTACCCAAGTGGCTGTAAACCTATTAAAAAAACACACAGATATATTTGTGAAACACCTTTGGTCTTAATTAATTTTAACCTTAACAAATTACTTGGGTTTTCATTCATTCTATTATCAAAACATCGTACTAATCATAGCTAATAGAAGATCTGCTACCAAATCCCTAGCTAGCATGTGAATATATTATGAGTTCCTTACCAACAACAACGTCTGATCATCATCATCATAAGACAGCATGATAATTTCGGAGGACCAAAGGACTCCCCGACACAATAATCCCACTTTTATGGAAGTTGTTTCCAGTTAATTATAATAATAATCCAAACCTCCCATTATTCACTACTTTCACAAACCAAATCCACACAAGCCAATGAGTGCTCAAGGCACCACTACTCCTCATTATTCTTCGCTTGTTGACTCCGCTACTAAGCCAAAAAATCTTAAGGAAAACGAAGAAAAGGTTAATAATAATTCATATGAGATATAATTAGAGGACTGTATATATATATATATATATATATACACACACACACACATATATATAGATATAGATATAGATATAATTCTTGTGAAGAAATAATTGTAGTAATAATAGCTAAGCACATGCAATTTAAGGAATCCAAAGGCCTTTTTTCATAAAAACATGCCGCAGGCAGCTTTAATGTTGGGTTTATATGAACACTTAACCACCATTTGTTTCCTTAAAGAGAGAGTAATGGTTGGATTTGATTTTTTGAGTGTGAAATCCTTAATTTCTTGTTTAAGAAAAGAGTTGCAGCACAATCTCCTTGGTCGGTTGCTTCAATGCAAAGAAAATCATGATTAGAAATATATAATTGAATGCATACATTTTGTTCTTGATGAACAAATTTTAATGCATGCATGTTCATCTTTTGTAGAAATTACATGATTAATTTGTTGGCCTAATTAATTTAAAATATTATTTCTACTCACCACATAAACATTTGTAGTGTTCAATTTTTGGAATTAATTCAATTGTACACATTTTTTTTTGTTATATTGTTAGATAGTCAATTTCTCTAGACGAGGTCAGATAATAGATTTAGCCCCATTATAACTTGTCTAGCACTACCAAATTTGACACTGCAGAGACTCGGTTGTTATATATAATGTTTTGCAATCTTGCCTATGAAAATGATAATTAGGTTGTGTATAATATAGTCATGGGATATATTCAAAGGCTTGATGAGTGGTGTTGGAAAAGCCAATCTAATCATGTAATATCAACTTTGGGGCTGTGAGGGCAAGTTGGTGGATAATGCCATGAAAGTATGTGTGGCTGTGCACCTCTGTATTATCCATTTCAATGTCATACGGGCCAGTCATACCAAATTTTTTATTTTGCTATATTTTCCTGGACTGGGCCGAGATGCGTTTGGGTCGCTAGAGGCCTTGGGCTTTTTTTCCTATACTAATACTCGCCCACATATCTACTAGTTGGGTTTTAGCTAGAAAGAGCCAAGGATGCGCTGGACTTGTCCCTTTATGGGCCGAGGCCAACTTCACGATTCTGATCTCTTTTAAAGTTTTGGGTCACAGGGCTCGGCCCTTTAATAAAACAGGCCAGTAACAGAAGGCAGTCTTTTGTTTATGGGCCTTGGCCCGGATTCACAATTGTGTGGATCTCCTCACTTCCATAGTTCCATGGTTATATGATTATAACGTCGCCGTCAGAGTCTCAAACAGTCAAACTCAGAGCGATTCTCGATTTTTCTTGGAAGACGCTGGTTCTACTTTGCAAAGGTATGCTTTTGCTATGCTCTTTAGCGATTTCAGGGTTCTATGTCTGAGCCCCATCACTATCTGAAGTAATTTGTTTAAGCAATTCGGGTTTTGATTTGGATGTTCTGAGGTTTTTGAATTCGAAAAAATTAGTCGTTCCCTTGATCGGAGTTTCAACTCTGAATGAGAAACAAAACTCAATTTTATTCATTTTGGTTCAATTTTGTGTTTTAAGGAGGAACGATGGGATTTATCATGGAGTTTGCGGAGAACTTGATATTGAGGTTGATGGAGGATCCAGAGCAGAGAGACCGAAGTACGAGGGACCACTTGTACAAAATGAAGGCAGCAGGCAAGAGGTTTTCGGATGATAATAGCTTGCCTATTCGACCGTACGGGTTCTGGACGTTCGAGCGTCACAATGCTCAGCTGCGATGGGATCCTCAGATCAGCCATGCTTCTGGACGAAGGAACCCCTACGATGAAGTCCTAGAGCAGACCTACAAAGATGTATCCAAGTGAATGCAAGGTTTGTTTCATCTCCTTTTTATCCTCTAAACTTGAATGGACAGATGTTGTGATTAGGATGCTGAAATGTGGTGAGTCTCAGGCTGCTTGGTGAGTTGGGTAGTAACCTTCGGCTTCATGAATCTTGGAATTGTGCAAGTGGGATATTGCTTTTAATTCAATTTTCTTCTGAGTCAGTCAGATAACAGCATTCTTAATGCTGGATGTGTATCTCTTGATTGAAAATGTTTTATCTTTTAAATTCAACAATATTAAAATTTTGTTTTGGACCATGTCCTCGTTCTATCAAGCTTTGCTAGCGCCATGAACTGGATTTTTAAGGTAATCTATTGTCAGTTTTGATTAGGTATGTTATTGATCTTGAAGTTGTGAAGTCAAGCTGCGGAAGAGAGTAGTGATGGTCTTATCTTGCATTGCTATTTGATAACTCAAACCTTTTCGTTTTAAAACGTTTTGTTTTTTTCTCTACTCTTCATGAAACCAATTCATCCTTTCAAATTTGTATTGCTTTTAGAACTTCTCTGAAATCAGTTGAGTATATCCCACATTCGAATTTGATTTCTTATCTCTTAACTTATAGCAAAAGAAATGTGCCCTTTCTGTGTTTAGCTTTGTGAACTTAGGTATAAAGACATTCTGGGATGAAATAGCACATTTATAGATTTCTTTGTTTGATGCACTGTCTCAGTGGCTTTATGACTACTAGCAGTGGACATGAGTTCCAACTTTCGAACTTTCAATCTGAACATCTGTCAGATGGTCTACTGAATTGGGAAAGAATGTTTACTTTCAGTAGTTTATACTGACTGACCCCAAATTTCTGGTGTCAAGCTAAGCTGCTGAAAGGACAGTTAAATTTGTCAAATATCAAGCGCCATTTTGACCAATATTGTTTCATTGATGCAGAAAATTCTAGAGCCATTAGCCGGCGGATGTCTCTAAATTGGTGGGATCTTGTCTGTGGACATTTGAATGTAATCCTGTCGTAAACTATGCTTTATGCAACGGGTTTGTTATTTTTTGAATCTTCCAAACTGGTTCATAAGTTCAAATAATTGTCTGTATAACACTGTTATATTGGAATTTGTCCTCTTTTTTAAAAGAAGTTTGTTTGTCATTGACTAGATATTGTATTGAGTGGAGTATATCTTCCTGTTATCAATAATTTAACATGTTCATGTGTGATATCTAAATTCATATCCTGTCAAATACTTCATAAGAACAAACACACACACACATGAGAACTGCTATCATCCTGATTCCTGATTGAGTTCTGCACAAGGTGAGACTGTTATTATAGAACAGCCTTAATTACGTTTTTCATGCCAAAGTACCGAATTCTATCAAACACAAGAAGGCTTTATTTTGAATGCAGGATTAAAGGGTTTTTTTTCCTCCTAATTCTTGTTTCAGTGCTACTTGGATGGTTTGTTTTTCTTGTCAGGAGAAAGGAAAGGAAGGAAACCAAAGATTTCAGAACTTTTCTTAGCAATGTCCTCCACTGCACCAGTGACATTCTCTGCTGCAGACTGTCCAAAACCCAAGCCTGTCTTCGCAATGTCCTCTACTGTTCCGGCCACATTCCCTGCCGCTGATTGACCCAAACCCAATCCTTTCATGGCAATATCCCCTACTGCGTCTGTGACATCCTCTGCCAACTCTGACCCTTTCTTGGCAACATCTCCAACCGCGTCAGTCACATCCTCTGCCAATTCAAAGCCTCTCTTGGCAACGTCTCCAACTGCACCGGTGACATTCCCGACCAATTGACCGGCCATTGGAAGCGGAGACAGCTTCGACAACTGATCCGTTAACTCTGCCAAAGATGGAATTTGAGGCAAGAGGCCCAGTTTACCCAATGACTTCACGGACTGAGACATAATGAATAGTGTAACGTGTAGGGTAAGATAACCCATGACTGCACTTAACCCCCCTCTTCCAGCCTCTTCAATGAGTTCCACCACTGTGCTGATATACCAAATCATAAAACTCGCTAGTCTCTTTACAGAAGATGGTGCGTACTTATCAAATACCTGAGCAGCCTCATCCATCTACAACAAGATGTTACATGCTTAGACAAATTAGCTTACCTAAATCAAAGAAACAATAAGATTTCACATAACAATCCCTATCGAGTACTTGGCAATAACCAGCATCCAGCTTAGAGAATCTAATCTCATCGGAGGACGGGAATTCGATTTTAAGTTGGTGCTACTATTTTCAAGTAGCTCGCACTGGATCTTGGCCGAGCTAATATGTCAGGTGGGTTTGCACGTGCCTTGTCAAACTCTAAATTTGGGCTTAGTGGGCTTTTAAAAGGGCACGCTTGCGAAATTATTGGTTACTCAAAAAATGAAAAAAAAACTACAAAAATGAATTTGGTCTTTTAATTACCTTGTTATCAGCAAACAAAAGAAGATCGTTGGAAACGGCTATGAACTTCTCATATGCAGGATTGAAAGACCTCTCCGCAGTTGTTACTAAGGACTGCAGCGGCCCCGAATGCTGCTTCATAAACTCGTAAAGCTTGGACATCCATGCCAATACCAGTAATGAAGCAGATCTCACAAACCCTAAATGCTTGATTTCTTGCTGCTTCTTGCTCTTATTATTCTCCATCTGCAAAGACATCAACCCAAGAGGAATTCAACTAGCTCTAAGCTATACTGTCTTGCTCCGATGGCTTGGACCAGATAAACCACTGCACAAATGGTTTAATTAGTACTTCACCTTTTTGGTGCTATTGATTATATTCTCCAAAAATCAATTAGGAACCTTTTTTGAAGTTAATCAAATGGTTTAAAGATGGAGCATGTGATGATAATGCTTTTTTTTTTTATATATGCATAGTGTATTCAAGCATTGATGTTTGACCCCCGGTCATAATTAATCGACTTATGTGATCGAGACTATTGTATATGATAATTATTTTTTTATGTGGGTGTGATGATATATAGATCTATACACATGTGCGGGTCTCTGACAGTTCGAGTTTAGACTCATAATGGATGTCTAAAAGGTAAACTTGTATGGTGTCGATCTAGATCACAAAAAAAAAGATATATATATATATATATATCTATAAAACAATATTGTAGCTAGCTCACATTCCTTGTAATTTAATTACCCAATAATATTTAGGAAAAAAGTTTGAAGACAAACTTGATTGATAATTTTTTTATTTTTTATGTTATTTTTATCATTATTACTACTTACATAAATGTTAGGGATCCAGTAATTCATCTTGTCATTTGATTGATGTAAGTGTAAAGGGTTCATAAAACATGATAATTGAACCAAAGAGTGATATGTTAATCACTGAGATGACTGAGATCTCTATCACTTCTATACTAATTAGCATGAGAGGGGTTCAAACCTAGAACGTTATCCTTGTTCAAGTTCTTAAGAAGTAGGCTAATCTCAGTTGATAATTCATATTGCAAGGATAAAAACTATTATAATCTATACGTGTGGATTTACTTTCCATAGATTTTTTTGGGGATCAGCTTTTTTTTTTTCTTTTTTTTTTTATACCAAGGAAGGGATAACCCATAAGATCAAACAAAACTAACTACTCCTGACTACACGCCTAGGCCAAGAGACTCTAATAACATCTTCTCTTAACATCTCTATAATTTCCACAGGAGGTTGATGAAGGACCAAAACTTCACGATCATGCTGAAGAGCCATATTTGCTAACATATCAGCTTATTTATTGAGTAAAGGAATTGAAAAGCATATTTAATCATTGTGCAACCCTAAAGTGAGATTATCAATTAATTTTGTACAATATCAATGTTGAAGCAATTTAATTCTTTATTGGTTTGAAAATTACAAATAATTCATGTACGTAATCACGTGGTTCTATGAAGAATTAATCATCCCTTAGCTAGGATGGTATCGTGTATCTAGTTTCTGTAAAATTTTACGATTTGTCAATCTGAGCTAAAGCTGCACAGTGAAACCGCTCGAGCGGGATAAATTGAGTGCATTGATGAGCAAAAGTGTCCCGAGAGTATATTCAAGCGAATTGAAGTTACACTCGAGGAAAAATTATCAACAACTTTCCAAATAAAGTGAGATCAAGTGGAAACATTATCACATGAACGGAATCAACACTATTGGTCGAATTAAAACATGGACAATACTAGAGGCCCCCAAAATATGACCCCAAAAGTCCCCAAATTTATGTGACATTAAAATAACTATTGACTAAAAATACACTTGTACGCCCACTTCACATACAATATTTAACATTAAACGAGAGTATTTTGGGGGTCACTTTTTGAGGGTATCAAGCAATATCCTTAAAACATTGTTATGCTGCACGAGAAAAAAAAAGGGGAATAAAGAAGCACTGCACCATATATTTGATTTTTTAAATTAATTGAAGTATTATAGTTACGTGACTAATATAATCAATACGTCGAATATTTGACGGAAAACATGAAATGAATTGAAAAAAAAAGAAAAGAAAAGAAAAGAAGTTCTCTCAGAAACACGTGATAGCTGGGGCTTTTGCTCTATAAGTGCAAATAAAAATTAATCGGGTGGAACTACTAATACTATTACTAGCAGCTGCAAAATGTCAAATTATTCACTAACTGAGTTTTATAAAAAACATTTATTTATAATTCAACCATAACAGGAAGAGATCATTTGGGGTTCAGCTGTTGTTCCCCTCCCAACCAAGAGCATGTTCTTATGCATTACTCACCCGTGAAAATAAAATTACCAGTTTCCTTCACGCTGCCAGGGTTCATCCTCATCCTGAACCAGGATCGAACACATGCATTTATTAAGTCCAAACTTGTAAAATGAAAATATGTAAAATCTTGAGAAATACTAACAGATATAGTACAAAATAGTAACACAAACTCTGTGACTCTTACTATGGTTAAAACACAAATACACCGCGTCAAACATCACAATATGCAATAAAATGTAACAGATCTTATACATATAAAATCAATGAGCCAAAGTGTTCAAGTGACCATGCAATGCAAGAGAGCTAGCGTTGAACACTCTAGCCTCTTAGTGAGCTTACCATCTCTGTATGGGGCCAAAGGCTCTTGCATCTCTCCATGTTTTTTCTCCGGCAATAAAACCATGAAATATACCATTTGCTTTCGATGACAAGCTATTTCATGGAAATTTAAAAAATAAATCGTTCACTTTGATAAATGTTCATCCATAATACCATGTCAAGAGTTAAACTTCTGTAAATAGCCCTAACAATATTTTCGGGGTGCTGTCAGCCCCATACACGCAAAAAAAATTTCAACGCATGTCAAAATGATATTGTTTTAATATTAGCTCACCTCAATTTCTCCTCCTAGTGGTGCAGTTCCATCAGCAAAATGGTTCAAACCACATCGATGCGAAAGATCCTTTGAATTATGCTCAACAACAAACTTGAACGTACTTTCAAATATTTTGTCTCTCATCTTCCTCCTTCGCATCCCGGTACACCTTCTTGTGTGCCTCTTTCCATTCCTGAAAGACCTCCCTTGCTCGTCCCTGCAGCCAAACAGAAATTATCAATCAAAATGTCATATGATTCCCTACCTAAACATACATACAGTGTATTGGTTTCTTCTTCACCTCTTCCCAGCTGCGCTGCAGGAACTCCTCATCACCAAACTTAACAAACTTTGACAAATCCTCTTTTTCGCTTTCCTAAGCTAATTCCTCCGAGATATGCTGTTCCTCCTCCTGATCCAGGCTCATACTGCTCCAGTTCCTGGTAGTAGGCGCCCCGGCCTTCATCGAAGACGTCAGAGAGCGAAGATGAACCTCCCGACTATATGCACCCATCCAGTTCCTAGATGCCACCGAGCGAAAGCTGGGAGTTGAGAAGGATCGTCGGACCACAATCGCTAATCTGGACCGTACAAAGCTCATCGTCTTCGTGATTTTGTCCACTGGGGTTATCAGATATGGCAGATCAAGAAAGAGGCGTTGCCGAAGGTAGGGTTTCGCGAGACACTTTTGTGTATTTAAATAGTAACCCCGAAGTCTGAACACTCGCTCAAGACAATAACTTGACGTCCAAGCAATAAAGCCCACTCTCATACTGTACAGAAGAAGGAGAGTCTGATCCACTTTTCCGCAAACAGAATAACTACTTGCTGCTAACGCCCAATTCATGCAAACTGATTTCCAGCCCATAGCGGATCTCACCAGCTGATTATGGGTAATTGGGTCCGTATATGGGCCGGCCTTGGTCTAATAAAGAAATCAGGGAACAATGAATAGTTAAAAGGGCCGTAAGATCTAAACCCTAGATTGTTCGCAAGACACGTTACAATACCAGAAGATTAAACCTGCTGGAAGAACAATTAACCACCATTTGTTTCCTTAAGAGATATTACTGGTTGGATATGATTTTGAGTGTGAAAACCCTTTTTTTTTAAAAAAAGAGTGGCGGAAAAATTTCCTTGTCAGTTGCTTTTAGGATCGTCGATGATCGACTTTATTTTTCCTATGATTTTTTTATTTGAAAATAACTGATCAGTCGGGTTTTTCTATTATCAATTGATTTTTTATTAATTGTTTAAAAAAAATATGTAACTTTTTTAAAAAATAACCGACCAAGGTTCTATTATGATAAATAATTTTGGATAACCCTAATTGCTTCAATGCAAAGAAAATCGTGATTGGAGATAATTGAATATAAAGTTACGTTCCATTTTCGTCAAATTTGTTTGATTTTGATAACTCGGACAAATTTTCACAATTTTAATCAATCAACCCACTTATATTTGACCTGAGGCTGTCGTAGTCCCTACTCCTTAGTCCCGAGGGCAAGCCGCCACCCTTCTAGCAGCAGGCTGCAAGCACAACTAAATGGGTATGAAAAGCCTGTAAGGAGAAGTTGTACAGGGAAGGTGGACTAGAATTTGGCTCTCAGTGAGAATCAAGGAGGGGAGGAAATTAATTTAGGAGAAAAACGAGAAATTATTTTATTCTGAAGCTTGTAAAATAAATTAATGTACTACAACATCTCTGTATAAAAAAAAGGTTTCGACTGTTTCTCAGATCAATTGAGATTACAAATTATTCATCGGACAGCCAATCTCATGCAGAATTTTCTTAAAAGCAACTCCCCAAATACTGTAACGCTGGGTATCACCTTCAGAAGTCATGTACTCTATCTGGATTTGAACTTGGATAAGTAGCTGAAGCAACCTTCTCCCGCAGCTTGAACTTTTTAGCTATCAGCGGTCTGACATCTTCAACATCCACCAAGCTCTCCAAAAAGGGAAGCAACAAAAGTAATTCTTCATCGGAACGATCATCAAACCAGCTCTCAATGGGGATTCCATTGTCCACTTGGAACCCAAATGCCTTGCAAGAAACAGAAGATTTGAAATTTAATATAAACAGAGTTATTAGCATAAATAGGGACCAAAAAAGGAAAAGAAAAGACATAGTTCTTGTTATTTATGGGCAGAAGACAAACAATATCACTTGGAGAATAAAATGCTTGCCAGAAAAATAGTTTTTAGGACATTAAGAAATATGATGTCTTGATGCGTTATAGGCTTATAGCAACAAGATTTTCTTGGAATTGAATAATTGATCATGTCACTGTATCATTCCAAGATGATTTGCATATTCTGTTTTTTCAGGATGTTCAGGATCAAACCACCTAAAAGAAGCAATCGCATTGCCAATTGCAAAAAATTTACGACTCATAAGGTGATAGCCAGAGCCGCGAATACGCTACTGATTCCACACAAAGAAAACAAAGATAGCTCCTATTATGACGTATGCCACAGATTTTGTGCAGAACTCATAAAATCAAGCAGCTACAGCGATAACCACAAAAGGGAATTACGTCACCGATTGCAATCAAGAATCAAGTCCTCTAGATTGCTCCCAACAGTAATTAAAATCTTTATCCTCAGTGGTAAAAAAATGATTTGCAAACAAGAGAGATACAGCAACAGTACCTGAGGAGAATTGTCGATTATGATAACATGAGCCAAATCACGGCCAAGTACCGACAAATCCTTGAGGTAGTTCCCATCTACATATACACAGGAGTCACGAAAAACACGATGACGAAATATCTTCCTTTTTGGATCTAGCACGTTCAAGAGCTGCTCAGCATATATACTTTGACTGGCTGTAAATATAATGATTTCAAAAAGACGAGAAACTCTGTCCATAAAATCTCTTAAGTGAGGACGGCATCGAACATACACTGTATGCTCCTGGAGATTAAAATTAACAGGGAAGGTGAAATCTGCATCATCACAAGGTTCTAGTGTGGAATGCACCAAAGTTTCTGGAACATCAAAATATTTCAGTCAGTATCCTCAACAACCATTGGCAGACAAAGGAAAGGTATGTAAAATCCAGATTAATACACAAGCATAACTAATAAAATAGCAAAGAAAAAAAAATCTTTTGAATGCAACAAAGATGGAAAACTTCAGCGTTCCAAAGCATGACACAACATCGATTATGAAAAGAACCCTGAAACCCCAAACAGTCATCCCAGACAAAAAAATGCAAACCAAATGGACAATAATGATCAGATCTTCCACAAAAATACAAACCAAATATGATGCATTCTTTCATTTAAATTCCGGGAAATAAAAAGTATATAAAGGCCATATCTCAGAGAATAATGAGAAAAAAAGTGTTCCCACTACACCCAGGGGGAAGCAAAAAACTAGACCCAAACCATTGAGCTTACATTCACAGGTTTATGGGCAGCAGAAAAATATAAACAGCCAGCAATGATATGCATGAAGCTTGTGCAATTTGGAAGGGAAAATGTAATATCTAAGCATATCCCATCAACAACTGGTTGCGTAAACAACAACCAAGGGGCAAGGGGTACCGCTTTTTCACAAAGATTTCAGAAATCCCATTATTGTCTGTTTTAGATAAACCAGATAAAATGTCTTACCATCCAAGTCCAAAACAAGACTAGTAGGAGGGCAACTCCGAGTCTGTTTAGGAAGTAGCATACGCCGAAAAGTGGGGACAACAGATGACAAATCTGGTAGGTTCCTTATGAATAGATAAGGATCAAAGTCGTCAAATTCCTCATAGTCCTCATCCTCAACACAAACATCAATTGACATTGAATCTTGACCATGCTCATCAACACATTCTAGCTTTGAGTTCTTCATGGCAAGATAAATTGCTGAAACTTCAGATGAAAGGCCAGCTCCTTCTGAATCTGTATTACAACAAGTTGATATATGTGTATCTATGGTAAGAATCTCACTGCAGTGCTGCTCATCAAAGTTTGTAGCTGGTTCGTTTGTATCCACTTCTATATCACCAAGACATGATGCATTAATTGAAGTTAATGTATTCTCAATCCCCCTATGAAGAGTATCTTGAGCAACATGACCATGAATATCCGTCCGTGAGTTCTCTATCCCACAATTCTGCTGAAACTGATCTCCACTTCGAAAGAATTTGGCAAAATCAACTAATATGAAACAAACATAAACATAAGAAGAGAAACGAGAAGTATAGATGATGCGGCAGCTAAAGAGGACTCAAAAAAGTAAAATCAAATATCTACATCATGTAGATTCATTTCATGGTCTATCAGCAAGCTTATAGATCCTACTCTATCTAGGATTAAATATTATTTTTATGCTTTCATAAGTTAGTTTACTATTGGGTCAGTTTTTAATAAGTTTACATAAGTTTTTGAAAATGTTAGGAGATGTTAGGAGACGAATCTTTCATTATGTTAAGTAAAGTCCTAGGTGAAGTTGGAATCCTATTAGTTATTAGCTTACTTTTTCAGAAATTCTAGTATTGTTTGAAGTTAGTTTTTATAGAAACATGGTTCCTCAGAGTCTATGTATATATGGATGCAATCTCGAAGAATGATGATGATGAATGAATAATATTAAGATTACTTTCAAGCATGTAACTTGCTTTTCGATTGTGTGATGCCAGGAACCCTAGGTGTAATGCTTAGCTTATCTATCTTTTCCATACTTCATTCATCTTAATTTTTTTACAATTTTCGTATCTGATTCTACTGTTTAAAAGTCCTAATTGCTAGCTCTTCAAGCCCTAATCATCAAAAAGTGGACCAAAACCCTTGATTTAGCCCTAATTACTTAAAACCCCTTGCAAGAACCCTTTCATACGAGGTTAGCGAAACCTGTTCTACGCCCATACATTACCATATTAAGTATATGTACATTAGAAAAAGCACCCACTCTTTATTTTTAAAAAGAAAACGAAAAAGAAAAGGTTTTAACTTATCACCTACCTTCACCGGGTATTTCCCCTTCAGAAACTTTGGCAACATGAAAGGCAGGAGAAAATATGGTATCCATTACATAATGAGCAGTTCCATCGTTGCAATCCTGCAGTACAGTTAAGTAATCACATATTGCTATTACGACTGTTTATCAAGAAACAATTCAAGAGTGAAATCTAAAGGCAAATAGCAGTAGCATATCAAATGTCAAAGAACACAAGTACTAATGCGACATCTACCTCACCAGCCATGGAAGGACCAGCAATCTCATCATGCGCCACACAAGTATCAGAAGTCTCGTCTTGGGGCAAGTCATACCTCGTATTCGAGTTGGATGCAGCAACAGGTACAGCACTTCTCGTCACTGAAAGTTTGAGGAAATGACAATGAACATCACCAAATAAGCTAATTATCACTATCAAAAAAGAAAAATCTACCAACGAAGGTGATTCTGATATCATGGAACTTTGTTTTTTTATAGGCTAGTATCATGAGACTTAGCATGCTACAACACCTAGAGAACAGAATGAAAATGATAAACTTAAAATGTAGATAAGACCTAAATGTAGAAGCAAATTCAGGAAAAAAAAACCAATAATGGGTCAAGGGCAAATTTAAATTTATATTACTATGTAGTAGCGGAATGTATACCATTAGTAGGTGGAGAAATGTCAAACGACGAAGAAAATTAGAATCATAGTAGAAGGCATAACCATAGAAAATTCTGGAATCCATGAACTTAGTATCGTCCTCACAACAACACTAATCATGAGGTAAATTATAGTTTATCATTAAACAAAATTTGTTATGGTTAAAAATTGATGTCATGTCAAGATTTCATTTAGCAGACACCAAGAAACAGTTGTTTAATCATGATATAATGTGATTAAATAATAGGAATCGAGATACAATATACTCAATGCATGGGGACATGCATGAAATAAAACCAAACGCATGGAGAGTAAATTGGTTTTAACCGTTCCCATCCTAAATTTATTCAGTTAAAAAGAAAGATAATCATAAATGAAATTCCAATAAAGCCACCCCAAAAGTAGCTAGAAGTTCCTCTATTTTCTACATTTTGTTCTGCTTTATAATTGATCTACACAGGCATTAGTCACCCTACGCAGATAAAATTCAGACTAGTAGGAACAAAGGAATAAAGTACCACATCTCTGCCTTCTGGATGAAGACGTAATTAGCTCTGTAACCTTCTGTTCTGCAACTTGTGCATTTTCAGACGGTTTCTTCTGAGCTCTTGACACCCTTGGGCTTGCAACTTCTCGAGAAGAATTCCTTCCAGTAATTCTTTTCTTGGTTTGCATTTCACCAAAAATATATTGTCTACCCAATCCTTCTGGGTGTTATTGGTACCTTTTTCAGCCAGAAGATAGAGCATAGAATCAGAGCATTGTGCTCAGTAAAATATTCAGTCCACAAAAAATAGTCAATGATTCTAGACTAGTACAATAATTTGTACTAGTTTTTGATAATTAAATTTCTAGACTTCATAAGACAGAGAAACTGGATGTCCAACAAAAGAAACAAATTGCAACCAGCACTTAACATGGCCCTACACAAAAAGAGAAAGAACAACCAGAGTACTTATTCTACAGATGAAGATAAAACTGTTACAGCAAAACTGAAAATATAACTTGATACACAACTCAGAAAGCAAACGAAACCTTAAAGACATCAGTTTTATTCTTAATTTTTTCAATCCACATTTAAATGTAAATTCTGATTTTCTCTTCTTTTTTTTTCTTATAAGTTATTTGGTAATATTCTTCAATCAAACCTTGCACAAGCTGCAAGTATAAGCAGTTTTCTACCACTACGCCACGAGCTCCTTTTGTTCCAATTTTCTCTTCTTACACACAAGATAACAGAATCAAAATTAAATCTGCTAGTCCAAACTTTCTCCCAACTAATTAAATGGTCACCGTGGTCAGATTATAAACTTCTACCAAAGCAAAAGGTATAACAAATTTCAAATTTCCAATACAAACGAAGAATGTGAACTCAACGTTTAAGATTTCACGCCCAAATTAAGGTAAAATCAGCTAGAAGTGAAACCCTAAAACATAAACATTTCAAATTTCAAAGTAACAAATACAAGAACCAATACCCGAACCAGCCCAGAAATTCAATTAAACCTCGATAAAACCCCAACTAGAGGTCAGCACATCGCCATGCAGAGTTTTAGCGAGCCCTCATCGAAACAAATCCTAACTCATTAAACCCAAATCTACAAAACAGACAAGACTAAGCCATGAAAACTACAAATACTAGCAAGCTTAAGCTCAAGATAACTTCAATTCAAATAAACGCTTACCAGAATACGAGATCGGGCATGAAAAAGCTCATAAGCTCAATTAAAAGCAACTCCTCCTCTAATCGAACACAGAGAACAAAACAGTGTGTGAAATTAGAGCTGAAAAAGGAAGAAGCAGCAAAGACTGAGCAGCTGAAACCCTAGATTGGTTACAGGTAGAGAGAGAGAAGGACTTGGTTTTGGTTTTTCCCTCCAAGGATGGGAAAAGAGTGGGAAAGAGAGAGAGATCGAAAATTTTATTTTTGTCTGAACGAAGGCTTCGCGATGATAATTTAAATTGAAAATTTTTCTTGGACAGTCAAATTCCTTGTATGAACAATATCAGTGAGCAGCTCGCGACAACTTTACCTACTCGCCTTTTGAGAGAATAAATTACACTCGCTTGTTTGAGTGAGCGCGTCCCATGGGCCAAGTTGCCATGCGGCCCATGCCTTAAACGGCGCCGTTTGCTACTTTTGACCATGGAAGGAGGGTCTTCAATTCATCCTTAGACATTTTTACACCTGACCATGGAAGGAGGATCCTTTATAGTAGTGCATACAAGATTCAGATCAGATTGTCCCTTAAATCGTTTCAAATTTGATATTTCAAACCTAGTAATTCTAATTTCCCCTTGCTCTTTTTAACCGGCCCACTATGAAACGTTATTGGGTTATGGGCCGGATTTACGAAATGAGTGTATTGACCATCTGATTAGATGGGCTTCCGTGCTGGACGAGAAGCCCTCTAGTGGCCATCACAAACATCCAGTCCATTTACCAAAAATTACAATTACCCATCACTTGATATCAAAACTGCATGAATTTCTCTTGCAGGAGCCCTTGAACAACTTCCGTCCACAGCTGTTGCGGACAGACTAGAAAGGGCGAGTTGCGCATCGCCCATCACTTAAGACGGTCCATCGTCATTGCTAATTGACCCCTTCGAGCTACCCCTTATGACTTTCCTTCCAATTGAATAACATCACAATTATATGGTTCACAACAATACATACATGCACAGGTAATATATAAAATTATACATCAATTACAGCAAAGAGAAACCAAACCCGAATGAAAACACAAAACATTGCCTACAGCCATAGAAGATGATAAAGACATAATAGTTTTCCTCTTTCAGATACAATAATACGGTACATGGTGAACATACCTATGATTAAAAGTCATAATTTAAGAAGATATGATCAACTTAACAAATAAGCGGCAAGAATAAAAATAAACGCATGGCTACAACTCCACGTCTCCACATGCAAAATTGAATTTACTACAACTTCCCGTGTTCATTTGGTTCATTACATGATAAATTTTGAAAACATCGAACAAAAAACAAAGGCAGGCACGGTTATTTTAAACATGGAGCAAATTTATGGGCTTATCTTGGAGGAGGGGGAGGGATATGGGATTTTGCCATTCCCACCCATGCAACGATTCCAACTGCAAGGATTATCCATCCAAAAATGTCATACTTGAGATCACTGCTCTTCTTCTTCTTGGAACTCTGGAGGAAGAAGAACAAATTAAAAAAGAAACACAAAAAAACAAACTACACAAAAAAGGAGTGCCCATCAACAGGCAGTAGTCAGATCCAAAAAGACATATCACAAATGTTTGAGGTCCTTAGCATGGTCTTAACCCATGTCCACTCACAAGTTTGTCACGAATCACATATAACAGACCATCTCCAATTAAATTAAATCCTAGGTAAGAAAATTGCCTATTCAGGTGTCCAAGTGGGCTTGATTATAGGCAATCCATACTAAAAAGTAATTGCTCAAAACCTTCTACAAAAGTAAGTAAATATTGCACACGTCATCCAACTACAACGAGGATATTACAGATCAACCAAGTCCATTATCTCAACCATGGCTAGCGCTAAACCAGATTGAAGAAGGACTCAACTTCTTACTCGAATGTATATTAACATGGAAACATGTACTATAGCACAGGATGTTCTAGAAACATAACTGACAATAATAGGCAACGAAAACACCTAAATTAAGATTGTGATGGGTAATCATTCAAAAGGGTATTATTTCGATAAGGAAGATGAGGAAGGGTTGAAAGAAACTGAGAAAGTAAAACAATATAGGTCCAAAGTTTTATTTGCTGCGGAAGGTTAACATAAAGAGAGGGCGAGCCAAGAACCTCAAAAGAATGAAAAACTATGTCAAGAGTATAGTACACACCACAAAGGGCACAGCAAGAAAAGAAAAAAGGTAATAATTCCACCCAATTAGAAAAATGGGAAGTTACTAATAGTAAAGGAGGACAATATCAAACAAACCACCATCACCAGAAATTGATCATAGTTAAGGCAGCCACAAATATTCTTTCATTCGAATACTTTATACGCAAAACAGGGAAAAGCTCCCAAAAATGCAAGCTTAAAATAAACTTGCACTTAGGTAAAGCTGCATCTCTCTCACCTTTGCATTAGTAGAAGCAGATGATCCCCCATCCCCACTCTGCTGCTGACTAAATCCATGCTTATGGATCTCCTTGTGCAACTCTGGTGCCTAAAATAAACAGCAATGAGTTCAGCCACGATAGCTTCATGATGTCAATATAGTAGCAAAAGGCGCACTTAGGCATAGACATAAATATTGTCAAAATCATTGTTCAAGCAGTTCCACTAATCCTATAAATCAATGGTTAGAACATAAGACAGAAAAAAACAACTCAAGGCATCACAAACAAACACAAGTACATAACATCATCACCAAGGAATCATCCACACAAACATTTATCCCACTACTTATCACGCGACTAAACCTCAGAGTCCAAGATATTCAAGTCGCAAGACCAATCTGTAAACCCATGACTCCCCACAAAGAGAAAAATACCAGCATTTGCCAAATGCATGCTACCGACCACCCAAGGCCACTAATTTTTTAGACAAATTTAACCATGCATATAAGGTTGTGTTCCATATATCTAGCTTGTCAAGATACGCATTGATACGAGAAACATTTAAATTATGTAAAACAGAGCTGAGAAGAAAGGTTACATGATGACCACCGTAACCCTCATACTGTCTCACCAATTACATGGCAGATGAAGCAAAACTATTATGAATGCCATAATATCAAGCCTCATGGATTTGGGATCCCTAATGTATCACATCCACTATTCCTGCTCTAAAATCAATGGAGCAAAATTATCGAAGCAAAAATTCTTATGTTCATAAAGTACATGGATTACTCAAATACTCTTAGACCAACACATTAACTAAACTGGAAAATAAACTTCAAAGAATAATATAAACAGATACGTGTTCTGCATGTTCTTATTTTTCAAAATTAACCAAAAAAAAAAAAACTTTTACCCCATAATTAACAGCCAGCTTATTCATGCAACTAAATTAGAACCTTTGAAAAGTCATATTGCATCTATCTTAGTCGTGATTTCTTGTATGTCAAGCAATCACATGGCATAAACTACTAATCAGAGAAGGTTACAAGAGAATACCTTGGCAGCAACTTCTAAAGACTTGAGGTAGAGTTCATTAGTCGAATCCTACAATGACAGGTTCCAGCATTAAGCTTCCGTTAGCAGCTGCAATGTAACACAATGCATGCTCAGAGCTTTAAACTGAATAATTACCTCATTCACTGCTTTTTGGAAAAAAACAGCAGCTTTATCGAAATAACCCTTTGCTTCATCAAGGTCAGAGAGCATAAATGCGAAAGAAGTGTTTGCATTCCCCAGGTACCACAAAGCATCATGCTTCGCAGGGTTTACAGACAAAGCCTCCTCTAATTTCGTCATTGCATCTAAGCAATTGACATTCATGCTGTAAGTTAATAAAAAACTTATTGCAGACAAAAAGACATCTAAAAATGCCGAACCTTCAGCCAAAAATACATACCATTTAACATATTCTTTGCTTCTGGAACAGTTTGAAATTGAGACAGTTCAATCAATGATGCACCCCACTTAGCGAGATTCTGTAATCATATCCAGCACACCATATTATCAAGGAAATTTTCCCCGAAAATAATTTCATTAAATATCCGCCAACATATAGGAAAAAATGAAAATTTGACGACCAATTACAACAATCGAGAAACAAAACATCAAACATCAAGGCAGAGAAATAATTAAAATTACGAAGCTATTCAGACAAATAAAGGTAAGAATACGATCAGCAAACAGTGAAAAGAAGTAACGGATTCTGCGAAAGGAGACACGTACATCGGCATCCAGAGGGTCCTTCGTGTAGGCAGCCTCGGCGGATTTTCGAGTATGCTCGAAGAGAAGCAACCGATCGAAGTCGCTTTGTGAGAACTCCATTTCTCACGTTCAGGGATGCTGCAGTGACAAGTGCTAGGGTTTTCAAATGATATAAATTTCGCTTAAGAGGACGGGAAGGACTAAAAAGTAAAATGGCCGTGGCTCGGTGGCTGCTTTCTTTAGTGTTTGAATAGTGCGCCGCGATTACTGTACAGAGTATGGTTAAAGAAAAAAGAGCGAAAATTATCTTGGAAGGTTTTAGACTTTAGACTGCTGCCACGTGGACAATGCGGTGTCGCTCAGTGGGACCTCCTCAGAACCGGGTTTTCTCCTGCCTTGTCTGTCTCTTTGCCAATTGGGTAGTTAACTAATAAAAAAAATATCCAAAAAAACGAATTTAAAAATAAATCTTATTAAATTCATTTTGTGCGACATCATTTTATTTTATTTTTTAGAGGAAAAATGCAATATATGAGACTGAAAAATTAGATACAGCAATATCCCAACAAGCACTAAGAACTTGTCCTACAAGCATCTACAATGGATGCTTGATACTAGAGTTATTAAGCACTTTAAACACTAGTTTCAAACACTTAATGTCTACAATAGATCAAAATCAACACTTGAAAGAACTCTTAATATTAGTGAATACTTAACATCTCAAGAGCCCCTTAAGAGGATAAATTAGACCCACACAACCAATCATAGCTTGACACATTGCAAACTTTCTCTCATTTTTCTCTCTCTCCACTCCACTTCACTTTTTAAATTTGCAAAAAAGAGGAAAATGGTAAATTAATTCAAGTATTTGTATTGTCTACCATTGTAGAAGACCTCTTGATATTTTGGTGATGCACAACTACCAAGAGAAAATGGAGCACTTGAAAATGAAGACTATGAAGTCCCATTGGAGTTGCTCTCATGCACTAAAATTCATTCCCATATATGATTGAGAATCGGCTAATTTGT
This sequence comes from Tripterygium wilfordii, assembly GCF_013401445.1. Taxonomy (NCBI): domain Eukaryota; kingdom Viridiplantae; phylum Streptophyta; class Magnoliopsida; order Celastrales; family Celastraceae; genus Tripterygium; species Tripterygium wilfordii. Next base: position 990,778 of record NC_052241.1, on the reverse strand, counting down.
TACCGATTCCACACACATTCCACTATAAACTTTTTTTTTATTATTATTTGTGTTCATTCTGGAAAAAATATAATAAAACATATTCAAAAAAAAAGTGATTCATTTCCTCTTATTTGTATGCAAATAATTATTGTATAATCTAAGGGCCAAAGATCACTGCAATATTTATATGACCAAGGTGATCATAAATGGTTACGAAGCTTGAGGCCAAGAGGTAAAATATAATCGGTTTCAAGCTCTCATTTGGCAACAGGACAAATCAAGTACTGCTATCAGAATTGCTTTGAAAACTTGATGTAAAAGAAAATCATAGGTTTAAACATTATTAGATGTAATTCCAGATCCTCAGTATCAATGGCAAGTCCACCTGAAAGTGTTTCAAACAACCTTATTAGGGGGAAAAAAAACATATTATTAGGCTTTGAAGAGTTTAGGGGAAGCAGATACGATTTCAGGTGGATCCACCACTAGGCTTTGATGCAATAAAAGCTTCGATTTTCTGCGACAGCTCCTCCTTCACCGAACCAGGAACAGAAGCTGCATAGTAGCATAGCAATAAATGGTCAAGATATATGAATGAAAGATACTCTTTGCTTTAGTAACAAAATATAGCAGCCATGACCATAAACATGAAGACACTAATTAAGTTCTCATGAATGGAAAGAGCTCGTAGTGCTCGGAAAAGAATTTAATCATGCTAAATTACCTATACCAAAACTCAAAATAATGGGTAGAAAAATCCCTGCAAGCAAAATGTGATTAGAGTTTCAAGATCTCAAGCAAGTGAAAACTGAATCAGTTAAGAATTATTGACATTAATTTTTTTAACTGCAGGTCAACTGGATGCTAAAGATCAAAACCCAATCTGATCGTACATCATATTATTCTATCTCAAGCATTACACTGCATGATGCTTCACATGCTCCAAGGATCTCAAATGTCAATGAAAGTGAAAGACGGCACACCTATGCCTAGCGGTGTAATCTCATCCACGAGTATGTCCAAGGTGAGATCGTGGATCCCTTTCTCATTTATGAGCGCCCTTGTTAAAAGAGATTAGATGAAGTTACTTTAAAGTGCTTGAAAGATGCAATGTGAAGATAACAAAATCAAGTAAATTGCATGTGATGCTAAGAAACTGACTAAAAACCAGAATAAATCCAAGAGTTTAGCAGTGCACACTTAGAAAGTTTCTAAGTACACATAGATTGAACGAATCTGATTCATGACCACCAAAATGCCAGGTAGTGGCAAACTGGAAAAGCACAGAGGAGGAAGCTACTGTATAACCTTATTAAAGTAACTGCAGGAAAATCACATACATTACCATATTCATTCCATCCCTTAGTCACCATTACCTTTACTAAGAGTAGCAGAGCTCTATCATAAATTTAAGGCCAGGTTGGAAAGGTCATGTCCTCTTATATTTAGGTCATTTGTAATGGGGAAAAAAAACTTCCTCCACCAAAATAACGCGAGAATATAAATTATCTCTCATGTGGCATGAGCACCTCCAATTTTTCATTTCCCCTTGAACTGATCCCTCAAGCTTCATATTATAGTTGCGCATTGGCTTTGATTTTTCTCAAAGTCTCTAGCTTTAGTACACTTCAGCTGCTACGTCTATTTTCGTTTCATGTAGTGCTGCTAAGAGACAACGTGTTCAAAAATAAAAGTAGCATAAATGAGAATGCTGATTAGGCACATGGCAATACAAGAAAAGACATTATCAGGAACCGAGGTCATTCGGTCTAAGGTAGCAAAGGCTCCGACTTAAGATAAGATGAGAGCAAATATTTAAGATGGATAATGTCGTGTTGCACAGCGTGGAGAGTAAGAGGTGTGGAGAAGAGAGAGGAGAGGTCGAAAAAGACACAGATGGAAGTAATAAAGAATGATATGGAAGAGAAAAGGTTAATGGATAGTTACAAAGGGTTTTTTTTTTTTTTCATTACGATCCATATATATTGATGGCCCCAAATAAATGTCATCAAGACTAAAATGATGGTTTACAAACCTAGGACAAAAATCAATATGAGAATTTAACTTACTAACCATAAGCAGACATACTTGTGTTCATCACATTCATTTTAAGATATATACGACAACAAACCTTACATGTGCACATGAATCAACGTATAACACACATGCACAGACATATTAAGAACCAATTCATAAGAAAACATATAAATAAAAAAATTTAGTCATAAGCAATGCAATGGGAATAGTAATCCCCATCCTCTCCCTCACCATTTAAATTTTATTCTATGCATATTCTAATACAACTAAATTTTTACTCTTATGTAAAAAATGTGGCAGAGCATGTTTCACTCTCATCGGTGGCTATAATCTCTAGATTCTATACAAGTATCCCATCATATATCAACCGCGGGACTTTGAAGTTTGAATTCTTTTCAGAGTACTTGTCAGAATAACTTCGATTAAAACTTTCTTGGTGAGGAGATAAAATCTACTACAAAAAAACGCACTACAGTCACTTTGAGCTAATAAATTTTCCCATCATCAATGCTTAAAAAAAGAATAAAAATGGGTAAACACATAACTCGAAGTATAGCCACTTTCAATCCTTTCATCGTATGGAAAAATGGAGGCAATTGGGAAATGTAACTGGGAGAAAAACAATCAATCAATTATATCTTGATGATTTTGAAATCACAGTCTATGAACCATTATATCTTTTTGCGGAAGTAAAGCCCCCTACAAGTTACAACCTTACGATTGAAATGAAAAAAAAATCAGAATAAACGAGTAATTTTACTGTTGAAGAAAATACCTGCAACGATCCATCAGGCAGTCAATCCAACTACAATCTGCAAGCCTTTCCCTTAACATTTCCTTCAATAGCTCCCTCTTCTCTGCCTCATTAACCTGCATGCACCAATCAAGAGGACTCATTACGCCTGAAGTTGCAAAATGAGTTTAAAATTCAGCAATCGACTTCTAAAAAGTAGCAGAAAGAAGAACAACCTCGGTCTTAGGCTTGCGCCCTCTTTTCTTTTTCAGTGACCGAGGCTTGCGCTCTTGTTCTTGATCTTTGATATCATTCTTATCTTTCTCTGCAGCTGACGATTCAGCACGAATCGTCATAGTTCTCCTTCAAAATCAAAGATGATTTGAACAAGAATCAGAAACAGAAACAGAAACAGAAATCAAACTGTATCGCGCTGAAATGGAAGTTGTCATTGTTAGCTTAGCTTACGTTTGCACCATTTTCTCTGTCCGAGTTAGGGCAAGAAACCCTACGAAAACGCTCCCGATGCGGAACTTGACCACAGTCCTCTGTATGTAGAGGGGAATGCTTGACGTGTGTTGCGCTCCGCTGTCCTCCCAATTTATAGTTGGATACTAGCCTGGTCTGTAGTTTCTATTTTCTAACGCCCAAGAAGATTTCGGACTTCCCGGGGATCGAGTTACCGGCTATTACTTACACTCGAATGACGAAAGTACCCTTTGGTCCTTTTATTTTTCTTACTGCTTGAGATTTTTAACGAGGGTATGAAATGTCCAATTTAATGCCACCTACTCCTTTTTCTTTGTCTTTTTTTTGGGTCATTTACAGATAATGCAAAACCTTTTTAAAATTGTTTTAATATGGGAATGAGAAGTATGTAGGGCTATAAAAAAATCATGTCAAATCGAATTCATCATCAAACATATTAATTGGTTGATTATTATTAAATATATATTAGCGAGAACGGATAAAAAAAATTACAATAATCAATTAAATTTATGTAAAAAAAATCAAGAAAAAACGTATGAAATTGATGTGGACACTTTAAAAGTATGTTTAAAGCAAATTAATAGAGTGGCAAAACTCTGTGTGGTCTGGATGATTGAATTTGTCCGATCCGGATTAAATCAAGTTTAGACGTAAGTATTAAACCAAGTTTAGACGTAAGTTATATGTTCAAATTCTGGGTCAAAACACAAAAAAATTTGCCCGGTTTAAAATTGGGTTCGGGTTCAAACACATAAATCTTGTCTGATTTACTTGTCTGGACCCTAATTCGAATTAAGTTTCCGATTTACTTGTCCAATTTAAACTAATCTGGATTTGGTCAATTAAATACGTTTGAAACATAATCCAGATTAGGGTTAAAAAATGTAAATATTTCGTAATCATTAGTAGTTGTCCAACTCGGAACTGATTTTTTGTCGCCTCTAATTTTTGTGTTGGGAAAAAAATTCAAATAAATACATTCCAATTTTCAGTTTCCCGCCAGTCAAAGCCCTAGGGCGCGAGTTCCGTTCCTCTGTACACTTCTTCCAATCTTCTCATACAACGCTTAGCATCTTCTGATGGCGGACCAAGAACAGCCAGAGCACGCAATGGATACGACCCGATCCGCGTTCCCAACGGTTCGAGTCAAGAAAATCATGAAGCTCGACAAGGACATCAACAAGGTCAACAAACAGGCACTACTCCTAATCTCTCGTTCCACCGAGCAATTTCTCCGATTCCTCACCGAGAAATCTGCAGAGGCCGCAAAGGAGAAGAAGCGAAAGACGATCAAACTTGAGCAAGTGCGAATCGCCGTTAAAAGGCACCGGCCAACGAGCGATTTTCTCCTCGACTCACTCCCGGCGCCAACCCAGCCATCGGATCGGCCGGCGACGGATAAGACCCATACTCGGTCAACCGCTGAAAAGCGGGCACCTCCCGGTACTCGCCGAATTGATCATTTCTTCTCTAAGCCCGAAAGTGAAGCTCCGGTTCAAACAAACGAACCCTAAATTGTCTTTCATTTTCCATTGTCATTTTGTGGAATTTAAGTTCCATCTGTTGTGATTATAGAATGGCTAGATTTAATTCGAAATCAAACTTGCAATTCAATTAGTGTGTCGACTAAATTTTACATTTTCACTATATCTGCTTTTTGTCTAATATTTCCTCCATACACGATGAAAGTCCGGTGAAGTTCTGCCTTATAAGTTTCATGATATTTTGCATTTCTGATCTTGAAGGGATCCCCGTATGTGAGTTGTTGCATATCTTCTCCAGTTCATTCTGTTTCTTGAGAAAAAAATTACTTTATTTTGCTCTCTTTTAACTGATCCAGTCTCTTGAATTCAGTCTCGACCTTAAAAGGAATTTAATTAACTGTTATCTGTAGTTGTGTCCAAAATGTTGCAGTCGATAAATCATTTATACTGACCTGCTGAATTATATTTAACATAAGGCTTCTGGTATCTGATACTTCCACTTAGGAGACTGATCATAAACCAGTAACATGCGAGAACAATGGACAATCTTCATAGGGTGTGTCCATAAGATTCGACAAGTTTGTCAGGGCTGTTTCACGATGGTGATGCTGCCAAATTCAGTAAAAGCATGGTGTGCTGAAGCTTAGTGCTAAGAACAAAAGGGGAGGAAACAAATGAATGTGACTGGAAACCTGGAAAAAAACCTTGAGTTCTCTAACCATCTGATTAACTCCTGATTTTACTATATTGCTTCATCTTCACATTTCGAGTTACATGACATTGTTCTGAGTTTTTATGTCTATATATCAACTAGACAGAATGATTGTCTGCTGCTCAGGTGCCAAATCTTGTTGGAATATTTTGCTTAAAAGAGCTTCTACAAAAGACTCACCTTCTCAAGTCACTTTTGCTTTTCTTCCTCGAGGGATACGTATCACAGTGCTGTTGAGTTTTGCCAAAATGCTGTCACTTATTTTTTATATTCCGCAGAGTTGATTCAAGCTTTGGTGATACTTTGTTATAATCATGGAAGACTCCATACCCAATGTTGCAGATAAATTCTGGATTGTGCCTATATTCTCTGGAGCCTGTTGTTCTTTTCTTGTCAATAAGAGAGGGATACATGTTAAGAATCCTCATTAAAGGAGGGTAAAAGAACCGTGTATATTTAAAGAAGAAAGTCTGCAGAATGTACGCAAAACATTTCCAAATCATTGTTGTGGTACCTTCTCATTATGGAGTCTTTGTAGCTCAGTCTGATATTCCTCAAGTTTCTTCAGTGAAAGATCATTCTCGTTTATGATCACATTTGTTGATGAATCATCATATACTGACTGGTCTGCTATTTCTGCTGATATTCTCTGAATCTGCCCGTGCACAGCTCTGAACTGGTTGACCCTCTCTTCTTTTCTTAACCGCATTGCCCTCAAAGCAGGTGTGATGGCATCGAGCTGCTCCTTCAGTGTTCCAGAAATCTTTTCTGGCTTTTCAGACAGTAATGATAACTGGCATGGTACGAGCCAGTGAAAAATCATTAGGTCAAGGTGAGCACTCTCCCATTGCTAGAATTTGGCGATTAAAAGGTATTGTGATGCTTATTGGTTAAACTTTAACTAGGTAATATATGGGTATAGTATTTGCATCATGAAATAATTTTTTTTTCTTGATGTCTTTAGATAATATGCAATGCTATTCCTGGATTCATACACTGTTGAATGATTTGAAGTTCTGATAACACCACGGCTACTAAAATAGGTCTCATTTATGTGAAAGACAGAGATTGATGGATAACATAATCTTCCAGGAAGCGATCGCTCGCCAAGCGAGCGGGGAATTCAACTCCTGATGCAGGTGAGCTCTTGAAATATTTGGTATTGTCCACTTTTCTCCTATAGACCTCTAAAGTCTTAACACTCTTGTTCTAGATCCAACAGAACCTTTTCTCTTTCAAACTGATGCTCACCAACTTCAAAGTTCAAACCATATCATCTGCTTATTATTAAAGAAAATGAAAAAAGGGGGGGGGGGGGGGTTAGAAAAATCAAAGCTCATTAGATTATAAATATCGCTATAAACGACCACTTGCCTGCAATTGTTGAAGTAAATAGCCACATGATGTTTCTATTAACACATGGCCGCAGAGGTTTCCAACTTTCCATTTCAATAGGTGTATGAGTTGAACCCATCTACTGTCCTTTGGGTTTTTTGTGGAACTCAAAGAGATGCTAGGATATGTCAAAGGAAATGGTTTTGGAACAGATGCTTCCACTAGTTCTTTCAGCAAATAGATGCCTTTCCCTTTGGGAAAATCCGATAAAATTGGAACGATACATAGAAGATAGCATGGCCCTTGCGCAAGGATGACAAGCACAAATCGAGAAATGGTCCAAATTGTTTTGTGTAATTTTTTTTTTTTTTTTTTTTGCTGTATTTGATATATATGACAAGTATGCGTTTGGATTCTCTTTAGATCTGATGTATCTTTCGGTTATGAGGTGTAGGGTTCTTTATTATCTTTCTGGAATTGATAGGGTAATCCAACTCCTATAGGTTGAGGGGCGTTGTGTTTTCTATTTCTATTATTATAATTCCGCAATTTCCGTATTTTATACTATAGTGCGGGATCATATGGTGGCATGGCATGCCATAAAGGGGAACAACTTTTCAACCTCTGATAATGAACCAGGTTGAGCTTCCAAATTTTTTGAAAAACTTTAGTCACACCCCACTCTTTACTATCCACATCTTGACTTCCATTGACTTTGTGTTTTTTTAGTACCCAGCACTTAACGCCCCACCCCCATTGTCTTCAAAAAACAGAGTCCGACTTCTTTCTCTCAAAAGACAAAAGTCTGCAGTCATCTGAGCTTGTTGTAGATCACGAAGGAGAGTATAGGAAGAAGACACATATCATAGGAAAAACTTAGCTCTCAATGTCCTATCTACCTTCTTTTTTTCTTTTCCTTTTTTTTTTATGGGTTACACTTAACAATGGGTGTGCTTGGTAAAAAGTGCGGTGTGACTAAAGTTTTTTAAATTTTTTTGATTCCATGAGCTCGGGTTGGGCAAGGTCCACTGAAATTAACCGGCCTAAATGTCTACCCAAGCCCATTAGTTTTCAAAGTTTTTTGTGTTAAAAGACTTTAACCAAATGGCAAATACCACTAAACTCTCAGCCCATTAACAGCCCAATTTCTCAAATCACAACCGCACCAGCCTCATAATCTTGGGCTGAGATTAATGGGATTATCTTATTCTGAGCCCAGTACGGGCAGTGAAGCAAATTAGGGTTTACATTTTATTTAAGCCCCCCTGGCTACGCCTCCTCCAGCTTCAGATTCATAAAGGAAGGAGGAGGCAATTTAGAATCTCTCGAAGCAGCCATGGTATTCCTTCAATATTCCTATGCAAGGCTACGTTGTATTCTACATCTCTACAGTTCTCAACACAATTCTGTTCTTCTTGTTTTGATATTTTCAGGTGAAGTACTCGAAAGAGCCAGACAATCCCACCAAGTGTAAGTTCACCTTTCCATTTTGAAGTCATCTTACATCTTTACTAGTTTTCTTTACATCTTGGTTGCTTTATTGATTTGTTGTATTGATGTTGGATAACGGTTTCATTGATGGATTTGTATTTCATTTGTTGCAAGCCTTGGCTTTTGTGTGGTTTTGATGTAATTTTGTCGGCCTACTTTGCAGCTTGCAAGGCTAGAGGCTCTGATCTTCGAGTTCATTTCAAGGTATAATCGTTTGTTCTTCTCCTATATGCGGATTTTGCGTTTTCGATACAATTTAATAACAGTAATTGCCCTGTTAAAATTACACATACGAGTAAAGATGATCTGGCTTGTTTAGGTTTTGTTAGGTGCTCTTTTGATGTTTATCTTTATCTTTGTGATTACTTATTGTGGTTGGGCTGCCTTGGATGTTTGGGCGTGATTTAATGTTGTGTTGATTGTTGAACCTGTTGAAAAAAGCAGTGGTCTGTTGCCCTTGTGGATAGGTCTCTCGTAAACTTCAGAGAAATTACTTGCATTGTTATTGGGTGAACCCATGCATGATTCTGGTAACTAAAGGTTCAGTAAATGATGCCACATTTGATTGCTACCGCATGTATTTTTGGAGTAGGTTCTTTTCAGTGTTTTCTTAATTCTTGTTAGATTTATATGGAGGATTGTTGAACCTGATGAAAAAGCAGTGGCCTGTTGCCATTGTGAACTGGTCTCTCGTAAACTTCAGGGAAATCGCTTGAATTGTTATTGGGTGAACCCGTGTTTGATTCTGGTAACTAAAGGTTCAGTAAACGATACGACATTCGATTGCTACTGCATGAATTTTTGGAACAGGTTCTTTTTAGTGTTTTTATGCTCGTCAGAATTGTATGGAGGATTGTTGAACCTGATGAAAAAAGCAGTGGCCTGTTGCCATTGTGAGCAGGTCTCTCGTAAACTTCAGGGAAATCACTTGCATTGTTATTGGGTGAACCCATGTTTGATTATGGTAACTAAAGGTTCAGTAAACGATGCAACATTCGATTGCTGCTTCATGAATTTTTGAAGCTGGTTCTTTTAAGTGTTTTTATGCTCTTGTCAGAATTATATGGTGGATTGTTTGAACCTGATGAAAAAAGCAGTGGCCTGTTGCCATTGTGAACAGGTCTCTCGTAAACTTCAGGGAAATCACTTGCATTGTTATTGGGTGAACCCACGTTTGATTCTGGTGACTGAAGGTTCAGTAAATGATGCCACATTTGATTGCTACTGCATGTATTTTTTTTGAGTAGGTTCTTTTAAGTGCTTTGATCTTCTTAGATTTACATTGAAGATATTGTTGTTTGAGAGATCATATTTAAAAAATATAAGCAAGTGAAAGCTAATTTGGATTCACTACGCTTTTATTGTTTACTAAACATACAATTTTAATACATCTCATCTGTGCTCATCTTTTGTTGTGATTTTCTCTTCTCTGCTTGATAGAATACAAGGGAGACGGCGTTTGCAATTAGAAAATTGCCGTTGGTCAAGGCTAAGAGATACTTGGAAGATGTTATGGCCCACAAACAGGCTATTCCCTTTCGGCGCTTCTGTCGTGGTGTGGGACGTACTGCTCAGGCCAAGAACAGACACTCAAATGGACAGGGACGCTGGCCTCTCAAATCTGCTAAATTTATTCTAGATTTGCTCAAGAATGCTGAGAGCAATGCTGAAGTATGTATATTCTGCTGTTCAGATTGTCATCTGCTTCCCCCTGTACAATATGTTAATGTTTATTAATTGATTTCCAGGTGAAGGGCTTAGATGTAGATTTACTCTACATCTCTCACATCCAAGTTAATCAAGCTCAAAAGCAACGTCGCCGTACATATCGGGCACATGGAAGAATTAACCGTATGTTTTGGATTCTTGGTATGGAAATATATATTCACTTGTTTTGTTGTTTTACTGATTGGTAGCTTTTATTGTTCGACAGCGTATATGTCTTCACCATGTCATATTGAGTTAACTCTGTCTGAGAAGGAGGAACCGGTGAAAAAGGAGGTAATTGGTTTACTTTCTTCATTGAATGTTAGAAATGTTGTTTGGAGCGGGAAGTGTTTTAACTCTAGTGTTTAGTAATTGTTCTCTAATAATATACTTTGGTTTTGCAGCCTGAGACCCAGCTGACAACAAGCAAATCAAAGAAGTCTCAATCCCTGCGCAGTGGTGCTTCTTCTTAAGTCATTACCTGTTAAGCACATTAAGGAGTGTTTTTGTAGCTTTTCATTGGTGATTTCCAATTGATGCGAGTTTTGTTATAGAATGAGTTTTTATTCAGAAGAATCTAGACTCGCTTGTTTGTTTCAAGCTATTTTTTCGTTTAATGTTCTGTGTGAAAGATTTTCTAAATTGGATCTTGACATGCCTTTTGGTGTTTGCACTTGTGCATTAGTTGCCTGGTTGTGAACCATTTTACCTTGCACGAAATCAATCTTGATGAACTCCAACAATTGATCTATTTGTTTGTACGTCCAATTTGTTGAAGAAAAGGGTTGTGGTTTGGGAAATGTAGGTCTACGTTGCAGGATGTGTATGCGGTGATTTATTAACAATGGGGTATTGTTGGGAGTTGAATTGAGCAGCTATGGTGGTGGATGGGATTGTTGAATGGTTTAGTACTGGTACCATAGTTGATCCAAGGAAGAGTTTGGAGCTGAACAAAGAAGAAGCGCATGGGGTTCCAATTAGGTGCTGTGTTGGCTTAGACCTGATTTGGAAGGTGGGTAATGAAAAATTAGGCAATGATGAGTGCTTTACCTGTAGTCAAACTAAATTTTAGCACAGGTCCAAAAGGTTACCAATAAATATGTAAGATTTTCATTATGAGCAATATCTTTGTGATCACAAGTTGAATTTTAATTCAAATTGATATATCATATCGTCTAGTGAAAATTTTTTACGTGTGCAGATCTATTGTGTTCAAATAGCAGACTTGTATGACGTTCGAATGGCGAGTGGAATAGTTATAGTAGGAATTCATATATATAAACCATTTGAGTGATAGCTTAGTTAGTGAATATCTATGAGGCCAAATCATATGGACTCAGAAGGTCTTCAGTTCGAAGGGTAAATTTATATGGTCTCATTCTTAGTTATAAAAAAAAATTAAACTTCTCTATGCACGAATCTAAATCTAATGATCAAGTTTAAAGTTTAGGTTAACCCCCTCGTCTGTAGATGTAAACGTGATCCAACGGTTGTCATTCGCTAGAACACGTCGAACAAATTCTTCAATCGTCGGATCTACTGCGAAACACCGAAGACCTACTTCTGCTGCTCTCTCCGACTCACTCCCAATAACTCCTCCTTCGCAGGGCTTTGTCTCTGTATCATCGACGATCTGTTAATTTTTCTCGGTAAGTTGATTTCCTATTCTCTTCGATTGCCGTAATGATTTTTCTGTCTGATTTCGTGCTTTTTGGTACAATTAAACTGCTCCATGTCCGTTGTTTGTTTGTCGAGAAAATTGAGAAATCTAATTATGAATCAATTAAATTTGTTCCGTAAATCTGCAACCAAACGAAGCAATTGGATCTCTGTACTTGATTTCGAGTGTAACATTTTTCTGAAACTTGATACTTCGACTTCGTATTCCGGTTTAGGTTTAACAATTTATGTGATTGAGCGATAATTGTGTGCAGAGATGGATTGGCAAGGGCAGAAGCTATCGGAGCAGCTGATGCAGATTATTCTGTTGACGTTCGCGGTAGTGGCTTTTGTGACGGGTTTCGTGACCGGATCGTTTCAAATGATGATCCTAATATACGCTGGTGGTGTGGTGCTCACCACATTGATTACGGTCCCCAATTGGCCTTTCTTCAATCGCCACCCACTCAATTGGTTGGACTCCAGTGAGGCTGAGAAGCATCCCAAGCCGCAGAAAGGTGTGAGTGCAAAGAAGAAATCTGCTAAGAAATAGGTCAATTTTTTGATTGATCTTAGTATTAGCTCTTTCTAGGTTTACAATCTGTGCTAATAGTGATATTCCTGCGAGAACTCAGTGGATGGATATTAACAATTTGCTTGTTTTCCTTATACTCTGAACATTTAAACTATGATTATCGCCAAGAAATTCTGGGTTTTTAATCTGTTATTTTTCCATTTGTTCTTTTGTTCTGTTTCTCTGTTGATCTTGCTGTTTCTCTTGATTTTTATTCACTAGTCTTACTGAGAAATTTATAAAAAGACCAAAAGGAAAAGTAACTTCCTTTTGTGATTGTTAGTTTACTACTTCACTGTAGATCTAATTTTATTTTTTGTTAAGTGGGATTAAGTTTAGTTGGAGAGGCATTGATATTTGATAAGTTGTGTTGATATTTGAGGGCTGCTCATAATATAATGTTTGGTCTTATATGTAATATCATCATAGACTCGATCTTTTTATTGGCTGGATTGCTGGATATCATGAAGTAGCTCGATTTAGTTCTCAAGCTAGCATGTTTTCTATGGAAAAATCAATGACTATAGTTTAGTAGGACGTTTGATATTTAGTTTAGATGCATCTTTCAACCTTTATATGTTTCAATACCGTCGAATCATTTGCTGTTAAGAGAATTATATCCATCCTCTTTGGGCAACTAGTGAAGCCTTCGGGGATTGCAAATGGTTTGCCTACATGAATGTCTTCTCTGGTTGTGCAACGATGCGTATATCAAACACATGATATTTGTGAATCATGGTAAATCTGCACTTACTGACTTTAATGGATTAAAGCAAGAGAGATATGTTGTATCTGGTCTGTCTGCTGTTGGTTTTGTTACTGGAGAATTAAATGTAAACCCATTATTACTGATGTCGATTTCCGAGAGAGTGGGCTCTTCTTCGGGAGAAATGAGCGGGGGAGAGTGGGCTCTTTCCTTGAGTATCTGTTTGGCTATGAGGAGATTCTTGTCCCAAGGTTTCCTGGAGACTGTTATGCTGTGGCTTTGATGGTGTTTGGCTACGGGAACAGAGATGTGGTAGTGCAGGGCGTAGACTTGGCGGAGGAGTAAGCTGCCGGTGGTGGTTGGATGGAGGAAGAAGCGAGATAGAGACTACACGCAGCAGTGGGAGAGGAGTGAATGAAATGAGTAGGCACGAGCAGCGCGTGGTGGTTTTTATCCTTTTTCTTTCTTTTTCATGCCATTTTCAGGTATTTCCTTGTGTGCGAGTGTTAGGTCCGTGGTCGCTTAGCACTACGTCATTCAGCAGCGCATGATCCACTGAATACTCGATAGCAATTAGCACATTGCTCCACTGAATTGCTACCACACATGATCTCTACTGATTTATTTGCCACAGCCCAAGAGTCAGTAATCTCCGAAAAATTCATAAAAATCTTGCAGCTTACAAGTCGAAAAGGAATACAGAGACCCCGATCGGGCCTCTTGTTTCTTTGGGCCGGCCGAGATATATGCTTGATATCAGCCTCCGCTAATGGGCCTCCACCACTAATGTATTATACTGTACTATTATGTGACCTCGACTAAACATATTTACACTTGTTCACCAACAATAAGCAATTTATTATAGAAAACCATTGTACTTTGAGGGGGGAAAAAACCTTAAAAGGGCCCTTAGAATTAAGGAATTGGATTAGAATGCATTTTTGGAGGACCTTACTTCGTGGAAGTTTAATGACATTCTAACGTGGAATGGGGTAGGTGGACCAAACTATGACTAGTTTTATGTGAATATTCCAAGTAGTTTACCAACGAATGAAATTGATAAGGTTGAATGGTAGAGAAACAATGGCAAAAAAAAAAAAAAAAACACATAAATTTGGAGACAAAGTTTTGAGTAAATCATATGATGGAGTCATGGAGATTGTGTGATAGAACTATGTTTATTTAATTATGTTCCAAGTTCAAGAAGAACGACACCACACAAATTTACCCTTTGAACATCCAATATCGACCAAAAATCGAGACTACAGGCCCTCGCACACATAAATTTTCATCTAATAATAAGGTAAGTTAGGCTAAATCCCAACACATGGTCAGAGAGGTATTGAACTTTCGAGTTCATAAGGTTTGACTCCATATAGATTCATCAATTATCATCCAATCAAATCGATTGTCTGTGATACACACTAAATATAACTCGGACATTTGTCATTAAATGTCTTTTTATCCCTTAAATGTGGTAGCGGTACAACCACCATTCTCAACCGACATTTGTCATTAAATTAAAGTTGGCCGTGATTGACCCTCCAAAATTCTTACCAAAGTTTATCCTCTTCGTTGTTCAATAGAAACTTAGACTTACAGATATTCTAATTCTAGATGCCATTTGATAAGATAATGCCTTTGTTGTATTAATTAGACTTTCCATTTGCCAATCAATTCTAATCAGAACTGAAAGCCATAAACTGTGATCTTATCCCAGTTTGTGACATGTGATCGCATCTGCTCTGACTAAGCTAAGATAATATCACAATACTAACAATTATAATAATGATTGTCATTTACATAAATCATGCAAATTAAGAGTCAAACCGACCTACCATGGCATGTTAACCTCAGTAACAACTAGGGAAGGTGAGCTAGCGAGGATAAGAACCCCAAAAAAAAGTATAAAATGATGTGCTTAAACGTTACCTATATATATTTTTTGATCTTTAGGTAATATATATATATGTGAGACAATGAGATTTCTCATGTTGTTTTAATAAAGCAACTATGTTGTGGAAATTCTAAGCACGTGATGTTCTGCAAAAACCAAAATCACATATAAAGTACACAAAGATTGATTAAACCAATAAACAAATCCAAGCCAGAATAATTGCAATGAGTCAAATCAAAATAGTAAGAGACACAATATTTATGTGGTTCTGCAAAAGCCTAGATTCACGAGCAAGAGAGACCGATTTCACTATGTTAGAGAAGATTAAAAGAAATAATATACTTACACGAGACAATCGGAACTCAATAGCTGCTCTCTCGCCTATCTCTTAGTGATCCCTCACTCTCTTGATTTACAAATAGTGCTCCCTCACCCAAATGAAAATTTATGTGGGTGTTTGGCAGTGCGTTCGCACTGCGTTTAGTTGCACCGCATCTCACAGCATCACAATTTTTTGTGACACGCCAAACAGCTTTTGCGTTCTGACTCACGTCACATCATCATAGCTTTTTACCTCACCACACCTCACAACACTCCCAAATGGTTACAATATATGTTGAATTGTCCTACGTAATCAAATTAGGTCAATTATTTTATTTTAGATTAATGTACAATGTAAACATTAAGTGATTTTATATTAATATTATTAGTCATCTAATATAACCGTAATTTAGATACGCCAAACGCACCTCATAGCACCATACCACAGTTTTAAAAGTGATGCGCCAAACAACTTTTTGCGTTCCAACTCACCTCACAGCACCACAGTTTTATATCTCACAACACTTCACCGCAGTTGACAGCACTCCCAAACAGGCCCATAGGTCTATCCCGATGACATATATGCTCCTCCTGTCCAAACTAAGTGAGGACATGTTTGGACAATTCTTGTTATGTCCTTTGAAGTTTGAATGCATGTCTACTGTCCGAACATCATGAAGGCATGTCCGGACAACGGCTCAATTTGAGCTTAATATTTCCACACGTACATGGTTGTACGTTGGGTTTTGGCCCAACTTCTATTGTCGTCAAGTGATAAATTTATGTGTGTGTTGACTTGACAAAACGAATTTAAGCACATATTGAATGTACAAAGAATAAACTTGAATAATATTTTCTTCAGTTACCAAAAAAAAGTCATGGTTTGATAAAATTTTAATTAAAATGGCATCTATCTCCTATTTAAGACCATAATATGACATTGTTTCTATTACTAAAAGAACATGTCCTAACATTGGAGATAAGTTTATTAAAATGACTCATTCCTTGTTAAGATACTTATAGAGGGTGTAGTAAAGGGTATTGATAACGTATATTGTAAGGGCACTTGTTAAGAATTCACTACAGCATATCAAACTATACCATACGTGATGACCACTCTTTTACCTAATTTTTAAATTTAAAATACATATCTTTTTCGGAGTCCAATGCACATTTTTCATAATTATCTAATGTTTTAAGGGCACACATTATTATTTTTCATAATAAAAATGAAATGTAAATTACTTGGACCCAAGTACCCAACCTGTCATTGGACTATTATATTCTTTATGTATATAGCTTATCTAATTGTGCGCCACTGGCCATAGCCCATGCCATAGGCAGGTCGCTTTCCTTGAAACAGAGGCCATTCCTTTCGAATCCGCCTCAGGATTCAACTGGGCCAATCCGCCGTCAACTTCACGCTTGGTCCAACCCAAACCCACCATCGTCAATGCACCTTATCATCTTTTGGAAAATGCCACGAAACATTATCCAAATTACGTCAACACCACAGAGAATGTAGCTACAAATCCACCTCACATATTAATTGCTTTATCATTTCAAAAAACTATATTTTTCAAACAAGTTCCATATTCTCATCTCTCACATTTCGTTACATCGTAAAATCGGACACTAAGAACATACGATCTTACTAATTTTACGATTTTGAATCAATTCGGATTATTTTTGTTTGTTGTTATAAAATTGCCAGATCGTACGATCTAAAATGCAATTTTGACAATTAACCTCTTTTTTTTTGTGATCTAATTTTTTTTTATAGTTAATCATATAAAAAAAAATCAAAGGCAGCCACGCCAATCCACGTCCAATATTGTAGAATTGGACATGCACAAACAGATTAATCCTTGACCAGTCATGTATACGATGTTGAATAAAGAAAATAACAATTAATGTATGACATGTCCTAACATGACCTCCACTGAATGCTATTTTCAAATATTGGGTTTCTTTTTTTTTTTTTTTTCCGTAAAGGATTGAGAATTTGATTGTTTGAACAACAACTCCACTACATATAATTTAATTTGTGGTGCTTAACATAAAAGCTGTTATATTCAGAAATTGACTGCCAGACTAATATCAACTTCTCAAAACCAATGTTCAAGCTCCAAATAGATAAGACTTTTCCATTGTTTAAACAATTCAATCTAATGGGATAGGTTATGTATGTAATCTTCATTTTTTAACATGATATCAGAGCAAAAAAATTGTTTCATTTGGAAATGACCTCTATTCGTTTTTAGTTGTTGAGCCTCGGACAACCGAGTCTACAAATGCAGAGAAATGTCAATATTTGTAATCTCACGATGGATTGGAATAACCTCAATGAATGTTAAATTAAAAAAAAAAAAATGGTTCCTCTTGCACAAGTGACGCATTTTTTGGATTTAATTATATTTATGAAACTACTATTCTTTCTTTATTTTATTATGATAGAAATGCGTTATTGCCCTATTTTCAAGGTAATTGCTCTACTGGCAATAGGGGTGGCAAAACTATATTCAATTCGGATGATTGAATTTGCTCGATCCAGATTAAATCAAGGTTGGATATAAGTTATATGTCTGAAATCTGGATCCATACACAAAAGTTTTGTCCGGTTTAAAACTAGGTCCATGACCAAACAATGAAATTTTATCCGATTTACTTGTTCGGATCCTAACCCGGATTAGGTTATTGTCCAATTTACTTGTCTAGACTTAAACCAATATGAATTTTATCAATTAACTACGTCCAAAATCCAATTCGCTTCCAGACATATAAATATTTTGTAAACACGTGTTGTTGTCCAACCCAAAATCGATCTGGAAGACTAGTATCGATTTTTTGGCACCATTACTGGCAGTAGCACATATCTAATTTTCAAGATAAATACACTATTGGTAGTAAAATGTCATTTTGGTAAAAATATTAAAAGCATGTTATTTTTTAATTAAAATTTAAAAATATACTAGTACAAAGAAAAAAACTGAGTCCGAACATGGTAGGCCCCATCCAAATCAAGCGGCCATGGATAAAGCAACTGACACATGGCATTCTCTCCCTAGATTAGGACAAAGAAAATAGAAATTAAGAAAATTAGTATTAAAATTTATAATTATCTTATAATTCCCTTTTTCGAGAGCGCGCACAACCCCCCAATCATCGATCGATCAAGCAGGAAATCGACGTCTGTCGTGGCTTCAGCTG
Source organism: Tripterygium wilfordii (assembly GCF_013401445.1). Lineage (NCBI taxonomy): Eukaryota > Viridiplantae > Streptophyta > Magnoliopsida > Celastrales > Celastraceae > Tripterygium > Tripterygium wilfordii. The sequence goes on along the minus strand of NC_052241.1, from coordinate 972,441 downwards.
TGTCGTCAGTTTTATCCTTCCCTGTCCCTATAAATTGGCCGTTTTAAGCCCACGGAATTCTCTCATTCAACCCGGCCAGTCAAATTTCTCTCTCTTCATATTATCTATCTCACCAATTCTTACCGTGCTCGAGCTATTCGGATAATTTATTCTTCGGGTGAGATTTCTATCTTTTCTCGTCAGATCTCTGTTTGTCTAAGTTTTTCGTTTTCATTTTCATTTTTGAATTTTGTTCCCGTCAGATCTATGTTCAACATTTGTTGATGCTTTGCATATCGGGTTAATGTTAATTTTGATTTCTTTGCATATCGGGTGGTGCTTGTATTGTGGTTTTGTGTTAGCTGTGAGGGAAACTGTTTATCAGAATGATTTGGTTTTTGATGTTGTTTCGTGAGTCGTTTACAGCGACAAGGACGTTGATTTCTATGCCGCGCTTGTGAAATTTATACTTTACTTTTCTTGCTTTGATCTCCATTTTTGGTGTAATTTTGCCGATGGTAGACTTATTGTTTAATAAGCAGTTTTATCGAACTTAGATCTAAATCTGTGCTTTTAAAATTTGTTTTTGTGATGTTGGGTGAAGATTTTAGACGTGATCCGTCCCTTATTTAATAAAGGACTAATAAAATATACTTAGTTATTGATATGATGAGCTGGTGAATGATTACAATTAAATTATGTAGATATTTACAGATGCCCTGCTTTTCTGGAGGATGGAGGTTTGCAAATCTTATGCTAATAATTTGGGAGATGGGTTTTTTCTTTATATTTGATGGGTTTAGTGGATGAGCAATTTATTTATGCTTGAAGGACGTTAGGAGTATTATTAAAAGCTTTTGTCTTTTTGTATTGTGTTTGTTTCCGCTTGTCTTTGTTTCTGAATGAAGTAAGGCATGGCTGCCATCTAAGTAATGTAAATTAAAAATATAGTTGGCATGTTTGACAATAAAATTATCATATTTGCAATTTGATTTTTGTTTTGCAATGTTTGGTGATGTGAGAGCTGATTTAACTTCTTTCAAACTACTGTGCAGATAGTTATAATCTTTAATACAATGGATGTTAAGGGGGGCTAAATCTTTCTAAATTCTATGGCCTTGGCTGGTATGAACTTCCTCTATCTCTCTAACTCATTAATTGATAGAGATTTCGTACTTTTCATTTTTGATAAGTTTTCTGTGATTATATGTATAGATATTCGGGCAATGTGTGGCGGAAAAGGTTGTTTCAGAGGATTGAAATATTATTTGCATAGTACGACACCAAGGAACTATTTTAAAGGCAAAACTTCTGGTGTGGAATATGAATCAGACTGGACAAAACACAGAAATTCGTCAGCATTTACCACACAAGTGATCCGTCCAACAACAGATTTTATGCCTTGGTCTCGTAAAATCCCTATAGGGGATGGATATCATGAATTTCTTTAATCAAATGTCTTATCAGTCGGAAGTTTTGATAGACTGAGCAAAATAAAGTTGTTTGTTTGTATCACCATCCAAGTCTCTCTTGATTTAGAAAAAATGCCCGGCTTTATGACTGGAAAAAAGAGGCTTAGTGAACCGAATATGTGTTTCTCCATATCGACCAAGCAGGATACCCTAGCTCGTTCAAAAAGCATTTCTTCTCTCAATTCTCAGGTTACTGATGGTTTGGAAAGCCCCCTTCTACCTGGACTTCCTGATGATGTTGCAAAGTATTGCCTTGCACTTGCTCCTCGTTCTAGTTTCCCATCTATGGGTGCTGTTAGCAAGAAATGGAGGGCATTTATTCAAAGCAAAGAATTCATCACGGTGCGGAAGTTAGCTGGGTTGCTTGAGGAGTGGCTCTATGTCTTAACAATGAATCCTGATGGAAAGGATAGCCTCTGGGAGGTTTTGGATTGTTTGGGACATAAACATCGTACTCTTCCTCCAATGCCTGGTCCTGTGAAGGCTGGGTTTGGAGTTGTTGCTCTACATGGAAAGCTTCTTGTCATGGCTGGCTATTCGGTGATCGGTGGGACTAGCTCTGCCTCTTCAGGTGTTCACCAATACGATCCATGCCTCAACAGGTTTGTTTTTCTGTACATGAGCTGTCATGTTTTTGCTGATTATGTAATCTCAACATTGGGGTATATTAGTTATGATTTTTTAAGGCATGTTCTGGATAGTAGCGAGTAGGATACTGGATATATTTTTCGCCTGCTATGAACCTCTGGCATATTCAGCTAGTAGACTTATCATAATATCATGTATTTTCAGAGTCAGGAAATATATAAATAATGTCTTTGTGCTTTCACTTGATAGCTTATAAATCTGGTCCATCCATCTTGATTCATTTCAGTTGAGTTAGTTGTGCTATTTACAGAAACCATTTGTTGATGTATTATCCAGTAGAAAATGGAAGTCTGTTCACTGGATATATCAGAGACTAATGGCCTTCAGAATCTATTACTCCTTTAAGGCTTTAACAGTAATTACAGAACCTAACAAGGTTAGTTTTTCGGTAGGATGTGAACTTGTGGGATACTCTTATTATTTTCTCTGCTGCTGTAAGAAAGAGGAACCTATGGTATAATGGTAAATTTGCTTCGCTTAAATCTAAGGGTTACAATTCAAAACCTGGAAACAACGCTTCCCCGATGCTACCTCTACTGTATAAGCTTTGTGCATGAGATTTGTTTAACCTTTTATAGACTGCTGTTGTAACAAGCATACATTATCCTTGTGCATGTGAGTTGTTTATTTTTTTCTTTACTGCTGCCGTAACAAGGGATTATTGATTGCAGGTGGTGCAAACTGGCAAACATGAATGTAGCTCGCTATGACTTTGCTTGTGCTGAGGTTAGTGGCCTCGTTTATGCTGTTGGGGGATATGGGATGGACGGTGACAATCTATCTAGTGCTGAGGTCTATAACCCTGACACCAATAAGTGGACCCTGATAGAGAGCCTTCGCCGGCCGAGGTGGGGTTGTTTTGCCTGTGGCTTTGAGGGAAAGCTTTATATCATGGGTGGAAGGTCGAGCTTCACAATAGGAAACTCGAGGTTTGTTGATGTGTACAACCCTGAGAGGCATACTTGGTGTGAGATGAAGAATGGTTGCGTCATGGTCACTGCCCATGCTGTGCTGGGGAAAAAGCTCTTCTGTATGGAGTGGAAGAACCAGCGTAAACTCACAATATTCAATCCAGAGGACAATTCATGGGAGATGGTGCCTGTTCCTCTAACTGGGAGCTCATGTATCGGATTTAGATTTGGAATTCTGGACGGGAAACTTCTGTTGTTCTCACTTGAGAAAGAGCCTGGTTATTGTACTTTGTCGTATGATCCCAATGCAGCACCAGGCTCAGAGTGGAAGACTACAGAGATCAAGCCATCTGGGTTGTGCTTGTGCAGTGTGACTATCAAAGCGTAAAAAAAATCCGTCATCAGAAGTTTAAAGGATCTTCTATCACTCTAAGCCATTGCAGATGTTTGGACCTGCCTGCCAGATTTCTCTTTTCAGTGTCAAGTCGTGCTGTCTAAACCGTTGCAGATGTTTAATTTGTGGTTTTGTCATGATGTTTAAGACCTGCTACCAGATTTATCTTTTCAGTGTCAAATAAGCTTTATGGATTTCTGCTTCATACTAGTACGCATTGTGGTCAATTTGCCTACCTTGCATTCTGCGTGTAGCTGAGGCAGCAATGTGCAAAATATATGTTAGTATTGTTTGTTTGAAGTCATATTATTGTTGAATGGAAGCTCTGATGCTGTGCCTGTGTAGAATTTAAGCCAGGGAAGAAGTTTCTTCTCCACCATTCCTGATCATGCGATGGCCTTCATACACATTCAAATTTCACCCTGGAAGAGGCAAATAATCAAACACCTGAGCTGCAAAGCACCGTAAAATTGTAACTTTTCGAGAACATGTTGGTGTGGTTAGAGCAAATGCAATGATGTGCATTTGCTTGGGCATGGAAGGCAAAAAATGATTTTTTCTTTGCCCATTAAAATTTTTTGTGCTCCAATAAGGCCTATTTGTTGGCCTCTTTCTAATTGCTCACGTTACATTGCATTCCTCCACGCTGATCCAAAATTAATACTGAATCCTACCTCTATTATACAAAAATCAAGTCAGTAAATTTACATCATTGTACCAATACATTTTATTGTCCCGGCCACATTAATAAAATACTAAACCACATCAACAAAACACATCTTTCAACTCATTTTGTTGTTCCCGACAAAAACTTACCATTGTGATTGCTTACTGTACTGATATCGTTTATATGGCATAACTAAAAAATAGTGAAGGCTGTATCTTGTTGCAGGTTTTATAACAAGAACCATGAAGAGATTAGTACAGTTTGAAAGATGTAAACAACAATTCTCCGAATGGAATACAACAATACAATAAAATTCCGGCATGATTAATACTACAATACAGTAAACTACCACCTGTTTTAGGCTGGTTGTATTCCCAATTTCCCCATAGTGTGTTGGAGATGCAAAATGTATGGGATTATATTGGCTCCGACCCTCCGTGATGTATCGTTTTCCATTTTTTAATAAATTTAGAGTATTGCTTCATACTCCAAAATATGACCACCATTTTACTCCAAATTTATGTGTCATGCAAAATAACCATTTATATTTATCATAACACACCAATTGAGGTGAAATAGTGATTATATTTTGGACGTCTCAAGCATTATTCTAAATTTTACCTTCCAAAAAAAAAACACACACCATGTTTGACAGGCTCTAGCCTAATTGTAAACCTCCGCCATGATTAATAGCACAAGTGCTGTCCAACCTGTAAACAGGCGTGCGCCTTTCCCCTTACCCGTCTCCTGATCATACTGTTCCCAGAAAAACCCTGTTTGGTTATAGTTTTGGACCACATTTCTGCAGCAATGGAGCAAAATATTTGAATCACATGATGGGTTCTATAAGGAGATAAGTAGTCATTACTTGGTTAGAATGCTCGCAATACCTAATCAAGTTACTCCTGAGGTCATTGTAGATGACCTTGGCTCTCTCTCTATATGGTCCATCTTCTGCAAGATTTAGTCCATAATATCAAATCTTAGCAAGCAACAACAACTCTGTAACAAGACTAAAGCAAGCTTATGATTATGGCTTATACCTCTGGAGTAATGGTGGAGCGCGGAAAGAATCATGTAATTCATGTTCATCCAAATTGGGCCTCTCCAGTAAGGTGCGTCGTGCTCTGTATTGTATTTCATGTATAATGTACTGCAGTGAACAAAGAGAGTATTGCTTAATTAAAGTTCATCCAAATATGATTAACATAATCTCCAAGTATCTTAGGACGCTTTGAAAAATAAGAAATGAGTATAAAGATTCAGAATCACCTTGTTTTGGCCAGAGAACATAGGCCATAGTCAGTCCACATGATGCTTCTATTGGATATGAGGTCAAGCTGCTTTTCCAGAATCCATGATTCCTAAGCATATCGGTGAGAGAGATTTATGATACGGCCAAAGAAAGGGGATGGGAAAAAAAAATCAAACCATGTATCATGGTGGCATAGATAAGCACATCAGCAAATAGATTAACAGTGTTTCCCACAATTATATGCTCCACGCAACTTACAGAAGGGATGATCCTCCCCATAAATGGGAAAATGCTGACATAACCGACATGAGGAACCAGCCTCAATTCTGGCACTTCTAAGACTTCTCGAACAAGCTCTCGAGGTGCGTTCATTTCTTTCAAACGAACCTATAATAATAAAAAGAATACTTAAACATTGTTAAGTATTATTCTGCAAAAAGGCTACAAAATTATTTTCATTATGGATTGAGTGGAGAAAAAAGCGTCTATTCCAATTGAATTTATTATTACAAACTTACACTACTCGCAATCCAAACAAATTCTAGACCCAGAACCTTTAACAGTGAAGCAATGGGGAAAGGGGAAGCAGAACACACACACCAACACATCGATGCAGCTGATAGGAGCACGGAGGACCACAAAGGACTCATCAATCTCTAAGTGACTTTTGGAGTCACAGAATCCATCTATAAGTCACTCCACACATATGGATATACGATAAATAAGATCTTAATGACTTTTTCTTTTTATACTTAAACAATCAGGATGGGGAAGGGAAATAAGAGCAGGCTATATTCATTTCCTTTTTTTGAAAAAATGAATAGAAATATTCATCAATGTTTAGACAGAAGTATAATCCATAATAACTTGATGAACAACAACAATAATAGTAATAATAATAATAACATTTGCCACTGACTACTCTATGCATCATTGACAGATCATGTCGAGCATATAACAAATACATATTAATGCACCATTTTCTGGAAATACAAATGATAAGAACAGTATACCTTTTCTGTATGATTTCCAAAATCAAAATAAGCTCCATATCCCTCATCCAAGTGCATCTGGTGAAACATGAAGCATGGATGCTGTAAGAAATCAAATTATAATTTTTGATAGAGCATGCGATTTAGTGTACATCTAAGTGAACATATCTGTAGCATATCTTCCACTGTCAAGGTAAAATATCCAAAGAACCAGAAGGGTATGGGAAACAATAACAGTAGCTAGATATGGAGTAAGAACCTGATTCAGAATTTCAAAATCTGAAAGCAGCTTAATTGTTGAACCATACTCCTGCATCATTTCAATTTTATGGGATATTTAGCAAGCAAATGATTGGTGGCATGTCTCCAGATACTTGTTCCCATTATTATACCTTTCCAGACTTGCTTTCCTTCTCAAACAACATTGCAATTGAATGAAGGCAATCTGCAGCAAGAAGCATCCAGCACCTAAGATCTACGTGACGTTCATCTTCGCTTGGGTGTGAAGCACGAGGATAATCATCCAACCCAGAGGTCAGTGTCTGAAGGTGCCACAAACAGGTAAGCTAAATAGCAGTGTCTCCTATCATAATTGAGTAAGCTTAACATTCATAAAAAGTAAACAAATAGATAGAAAAGAGTGAAAACTAGATTTCCAGATATTTAGATACTAAAATAATTACTTCCAGGACTGCCAAGAAAAATTGCTCGATAAGTATTCAGCAGATAACACATCCTATACCGCTAACCATACATATAATATCCTCAGCCCCCCAGTACGTGAAATCACCTGGAAATAGCTCTTTACTCAAAAGTGCTCAAATAGTTCAAATGAAAATTTGTACTTCAAAAAGTTGCCAATAAATATAAGATACCACAAATGGAACCTGAGGATTTAGTTCGTGAGTTGTCATGTTGTCTCTACCATGCCAAAAGTAGCTGCCCATCTGCTTCCCTGCGTTCATGAAGATAATCCAAGAATTTTCTAGAAATCAGTAATAAAGCAATCCCAGCAGTTTAGCTGCTCAAAATATCCTGAATCACTTTAAAACAGTGTATCAAATACCCTGCATCTCTGCAACCAGAAAATAAAAGGAGACATTCTCAATCATTGAAAAAGTTGAGGCACTTTTCTGACAAACAAAAATTGAAGTAAACAAAATTGAAGTAACTTTTAAGTGTCGTTTTACTTCTTTATTTTTTTTCAAGAAGAAAAATGTATTTTATGCGGCGCAAAAATGTTACTCTATCTAAAATGGCCTAAAACCAACAATTTCAGTGGTGTATATGGTCCCTTTATAATCAGCAAGCACCTTTTCATTTCCAGTTATAACAAATGAAGTTCAGAGAACTTTTATTGGATTTTTACAAGACGGTCACGATTCAATCCCCTGCTTAAGCGCTTCTCTTACAACACTTCTATTCCCGTTGTGAATGTGACAACTGTTGGAAAGTAAATAACTTGAGATGTGTTTCAAGAGATGATCATGATAAACTTTATGGGCACATTAACATGCATCCAGCATCTTTACCTGTCTGTGTAGTATTGAACCAGTGAAACCATGCTTCAAGACGAACAAAAGCCCGTTCTAGGAAGTCTAGTATGCCTCTGCTTTCATTGGCAGTAAACTTGTTTTTCTTCAAGCCATCAACTAATTCTGGAGGAAGAGAAGTGTCACGTTACAGACATATAAGCATATACAGAATGCAGAGAAACAGAATATCTCATCATATAAGCATCTAGGATGAACAAAAAGAAGCAGATATCATATATATATATCATTCACATTAGACCAATTGAACAATTGAACAATAATGATCCCAAATGTAATAATCATACATGTTAGCAAAAGAGAGGGTCGATAAAGAGAACTGAAGTGAAAACCATTTAACCAAGCCTATTGATAAGTCTATTATGTATTGTGTTTGTAATGTATCGATTGAACAACAGCAAACTCAAATCTAATACTTGTTAATGCGAAGCCCTTTCTCTTCTTCTTTTTTTTAATCATGAGTTGGTCAATTGCTTGTATATGTGGCTTATAAAAATAAAAAATTGGCTTGTTTATGGAATTACATCAATAGGAGCACAAGTATCAGATAAAAAAAGTAATTTTTATTCTCCAATAATTAAAGAAATTGTTCTCTTCAGTCTAGAAGGACTGGAGCAGCATGGGGAAACACTGCCATGCAATAATAAGTTCGTAATCTGCAACAAGTTTTTTTGAGATGAATCTTACCGCGCAGAACCAAAAAAAAAGTTGGTGGATTTCCATTTGTGGGATGCTGAACAACGTAATCCTCTGGAACTTTACTGCAATCACCATAAGAAATCTGTTACTTCCCAGCTCCCGCTGTTGAACCAAGACCTAGGTCCAAGAGGACCAGCACCCTCCAAGAAAATACCTTAGTCTAAATTTTTAGCCTTATATTTGCTACATGTACTGAGCAATGTAACCAATGTTACCTTAAAGCTTCGGCACCCAATATTTGCTCACGAGGAATCCACCCATCAATATTCATCAAATCTAACCAGTGACCAACGATATCCAAGCTTATATGAATATCCCAACGCCTGTTACCCAAATTTAATTGGTTAGAAATTTTATAGGTAATCATATCTCAAGTTAAAAATTGCATTGATATTCCCTCAAAGATACAGGCAACGGGGAATTTGATTGTATAGGAACACAGATGAATTATAGACAACTGACCAGATCAACAGTTGATGAAAACCTTCATCCCAAAGAAATCCCCTTGGAAAGATTGGACGACTTGGAACAGCTGTGTAAAGCTCAGCGGGCCAATATGAAATGAAATTATCGTGAGTTTTAACCTGCAAGAATTGATGCCCATGTATGGCTTCTTCAGATGAACAAATTCATGAAAACTAGAAGTTAATACAAAGATTAGCCATCTAGCCTGCAAAGAGTGAAAATAAAAACAACATCAAGCAAAACTCTGCCATTGTACAGTGACTATGCACAGCTGCAGGTGCAAATATGCTAATATGAGTCAAGGGAAGACAACGAGCACCTAACATCTGACGATTCTGATCATCACCACCTACAATCTGCAATCTCTCTATTTTATAGCCTTTTCCTTCCCTCTCTTGATATTTAATCGCCCTTCCCCGTTTTAGACAACAACAAAAAGAACAATTCATTTGGTAACTGAAACTAAATGATTAATCCTTAGTTATACAAGACGTGACTACTCAAAGCGCCTTTAAAGATTCATTACTTTAGTCTCTCTATCCTTATTCCAAAAGAGAGTTGGAAACGAGTTATGGGATTCTACTCCATCGGACATCGGTCGTACTTATCTGACACTGACACCAATAAAAACTAAACCTTAATCCCAATCTCCATTCATATGGCACCAAGCCACCAACACAAAATAGCATTAAACCCAAGCTCCACTCTAAGTCTCTAACAACTTCCTGTCATCTAAAGTATAAGAGTTCATGGTTCCCACAAGATTACAGTCAATGTCTCAAAGCATAACTAAGCCATTCAACCAAGAACCACATATTAACTATGTATCCGACTTAGCAGCTGACGACAAGTGAACATGAGTTGTGTCATTAAACATCCAACATTGGTTGGTATATCGTGTAACGAATTACATGGTTCTTTTGAAGATCTTGCATCTCATACCAAAATAAGTACTAAACAATCATATTTCACACAAAAAAAGATCAAAAAACAAAAGGGTATGTTACTTACATTGAAATTGCCGGGTTGTGAAATTTTTGATTGGCCATAAAAGTAGCCAATGCCGCCCAACATGTTTCCAATAGCAGCCTTACCGACAATCATGGAATCAGAATCACTCTGAACAGACAAAACAATGCTCTCAGAATTCTTAGTTTCAAACAGAGTAAAGCTCTAAATGCACAGAATTATCATTTCAAGTAGACAGAGGATCTGATTCCAAGTGGAAAACATAGCTTCTTTACATACGCAGTATGCCCTGTTACTTTCCTCTGTTAAAGTTTACCCGGGGTAAAATTAATGTGTTCATAGAGTTTATATCTCAGATGTAACTAAAGTGTAATCAGCAAATTAGTTGAGATCCCACACCACCACTATCTCACAATATAACAACACACAGCGTAATGTGGAGGTGAAAGGAAATCTATACAAGTTAAATCCCATCACATCTAAAGGTGGCACTCGATTGATAAGATTATATAAAAGGATGCGTGGGAATACATTATACTACAAGAACAAGGCTCGCTCCATAGGTAACATCATCAAGGAAAAAAAAGATGATGGCAACCTTTGAATCAGCTTCATCATTCCAAAACATTGCTCCATATTGCTACAAGCATGGTTGAGATCAATCTGATATATAATTAGATCATCTATATGCCTATGCAAGAGACATCTATGGGAACCAACAAGTACACACACCGAGGATAATGCCACACTTGTTCGATAAACAACAAATACCTTGTCAGCCAAATTAAAGCACTGTTCAAATTTTCTCTCAAATTCCCTCTGCTTCTCCTCAAGTTGATTAGTTAGCATGACACCTAAGAAAATGTCAGGAAGAGAAACACAGAACTTCGATTGTTAGATGCCAATCTATAGTAACTAAGTCAAGGAAAGACCAAAAGATGTCCACATGCACGCAAATAAGAGAAATATTCTAACTACCAGCAGGCAAGAAGGCAAAACTGTGGTTCAAAGAAAAGATAACCAAACAAAGCTAATCAGATGAAATCGAAACGAAAGAAACCTGTAAGGCTGTTTACGCGGTCTCCAACTCTTGGCTCTTTTTTGTCAGTTCCAGAAACAAAAGTAATATCTGTTCTAAACGGAATCCTACCAGAAATCTGCATGAGAGCAAACAAATCCCAAGGGATGAAAAATATGAATGACTAAAATCAAAGATGGGAGAGTCATATTCTTGATTACTGAAGCTCAACATTTTAAGATAAGCAGTACAGTGGCTACATGAAAACATACCTGAAAAACTAATATGTTTGGAGAATCATCAGAGGAGTCAGATAGCTGAAGCCGACCAAACATCCTCACCTGGAAGCATGCATGGTTACAAAATGAAGACTTAACTTTCTGAGGCAATATAAAGGAAAAACAGTATTGAAAACAGAGCTGGAAATGGACATGTAATGATGTAACGCACTTGAGCCCCAAGATTTTGCTGGACAAGATCTGATAGATTGTGAATATGAGGTGTCTTGAAACCTGCATAGTGGACCTCCAAGCCATCCTGCGCCAAGGAAAACATAAAGAAGTTAGGTCTGTATAACATACCAAGATAAAAGGGAAGACAATAATTCAAACTATAAAAAGCATAAATTCACAAACTATCAATTGGTACAGCCAAAGAGAGAATGCACTACTCGTCTTATTTTTATCATCAATATTTTGATTAAAAAAGTCAGCAGATAAATTTAACACAAAGGACAAACTCTTGGATTGTTTCCATGAAGACATGTTGTCCATGCATTACCGTTGATTTTAGATGTAGCTGCCAACCACCAATTTCTGCTCGTGAACCAGTAGCCAAAAGAGAATTATCACGAAAGTCTATGATCTCTTTACGCACACTTAGAACAATTTCATCTTCATCAGCTAAATAGAAGAAAATATGTAACGTATCTTCATCCAATGCGAACCTGTGAATTGACCAGGAAAGCAGCATATACATTTCTAAGTGCATTTATTGAACATATAAGAATTTCAAAAGGGCAATGCACAATGCAGATATTTTATTAAGTGAGTTCATCGTCAATAGATAATGTCAAACACACTAAGAAAAAAGAGAAATTGAAAATTCTAATCACTAATGGTATCCTTAAAAAGACATGAAGCTCACATCTTTCAATAAACTTGACAAAAATTATTCAAGTGACACTCTCTTGATGCCTAAATTTCAAAAGGATCTCTCTTAAGAAGTTGAGGGGACTTTAAGGCTAGCTTTATACCTTAGGCTGTGCACCATTCACAAATGAAAAGTAAAAGTGATCGACAATAAAGAAAGAGATCATAAACATTGAAATTTTTTTGATCTGTTTTTGATTAACAACTAATTATATGAGCCCTTAACATAATCTTATTGACTTGCAGAATATATATTCAAAGGTACAGAACTGATAACCGCACCTAGCAAATAACACCAGCTTGTAATTACCAAGCAAATAGATCATATATTAATGATAAATGGCATACTAGGTATCTCCTTAAACAGTTCAAACCTCACGCTTAACTACTACACATACTCATGCAGCCCCAAGAAATTTACTGAGAATATACACGTTTCAGGTTCCCGACTATATTATTAAGTGAAGTAAGATTTTCCATGTGTCTGATCAATATTTACAAAATAACACCATGGACATTTCAGTACTCCCAATAGATCCATCATTAGTTTTAGTCACACTCAGTTGACAAATTTTCATTAAAGGAATCTTTTTCTAAATGCACCAAAGTGAATATAACACAAGCAGGTCAGAAAATTTACTTCTCACTTTGCATGTCAATTCGAAGGGCCCAATCTCCCCCATAGCCACTACCCTCCCCCTTTGATTTCAAGAAACTTGTCATCAAGACCATCTCTTGGTCAACAAGTACCTGGTGTGCAAAATCACGTCCATTATGTTGTGCCCAACCATATTTGCTCAGCTCATCTGAGTCTTGGCAAACATGCCGCACAAAGTATCTCCCATCCTTTATACCAATCCACATCAAACCAGCAACCAAAGATCGAGGAGTCCTGCCAGTAATGACAACCAATTACCACAGTATAGTTGCACTCATAATATCGGAGGCAACATAGATTATCAAACAACAATATGAATAAATGACAACACATCACAATTACAGTAGCATGACAAGCATAGCAAATAACTTTTGATATATTCACAGTTCTACTCCTTCTCTATTGAGTTATTAGATAAAAAAAAAAATAGTCATATAGACTGTCAAAACAAGTTCGTAAATGTTTTTTTTTTTAAAAATTCCTGAATAGTTAAAAATTTCATAAAAGTTAAAAAAAAACCAATTATATCTTTATCCTAAAAGTTTCGGAGTTATACATGACTACGAGTGTCGATGCAATTTTTAAACGAGTGAAAAATTAGTTCAAGCTAATCATGTGGATTCTTTAATACCTTTTGATACCCCATCTCAGATGCTACAAGGAATGCCTATTCTTTTGTATCCTTGTTGAAATTATAATTATTTAAGAAATGTCTCAGGCTAGCTTCCCCATTCCATTTCATCATTTGTTCTTGTTCTGCAAGTGCTTTAATTATCAGAAAAATCACGCTCAATTTGCAATCCAAAATCGTTCATAGCCAACAGTTCCAAAGTAGATTTGGAAATCACAAAAACGAACGTGATTCAACTTTTACTAGTCAAAAACTATTTTGTATAATGCAATTTTTGAATCATAAATTGCTCGAATCCCAAGATAAACATTAGGACGATAAGTTCCCCAGTACAAGCTCTCTCTATGCTCGCCTTGAAACTGCAACAACCAATTCCCTGATTCTTCAAAATAAAATCCACCGGCACATACACACACACACAGACTTACATTCAGTACAATCTAAATAAACAACAGAAGCAAGGCTTACCATGGGAAGGTCCATCAGTTTCGGAGCTGGAAATGGCGTTACAACCCTAGACATCTCGGCTCCTTCGACGGGGTTTATGAGAGTACGAATCACATAGCCGACGATCAATAAAGCAAACACGCCAAGACCGAGCATGAATTTGACGTTGACAATGAAGATTTGAATCAAACTTTGATCTCTACTTCTATCTCCTCTTCGTTTCAGGTTACTTTTCGTGTGACCGATAGAACAGTCTTCGCCGGCGTCTGTGGAGGGCTTGGTTCTACTTCGTGCACTTCTTCGACCACTTCCGGTCATACTCGGATGAGGATTTATGCAAAATGATGTAACGGAAGCATTGATCGGAGAAGGCTCGATTCTACTCTGCAATCTTTTGGAGGTTCACTTCAGACTTGATCCTGTACTGCACAAGCCGATTTAACATGCAACATGAAAGCTACTGTAAAATTTAATTAAATGTATAAAAAATAATTAGTGTTCTGTAAAATTGGTGTCATATATTCTCAAAAATAAAATAAAAAATAAAATTAGTGTCATATAATTCTGGTGAGGGACGTTGATTTGGGAGACGGTTGTTTTTATATTTGGCGGGGGTTTGTGGGTGAAGAATTTATTTGTCCTTTTATATTTGTGTTTATTTTCGCGTCTTTGTTTTCTTTTTTGTTTTTTGAATGAAGTGGCGCAGGACTGCCATCTAACCATCTAACTAATGTAAATTAAAAATATAGTTGTTGGCATGTTTGACTATAAAAATTAAAGATTGTCATATTTGCATTCACAAAAATGACATGTATCCTATCAATTTGATAGTACATGGGAGTTCAATATGTTTATTCCATTGATTTAATGAATGGAATAACTTTATTTCATTTTTTTATCCCAATATTCATTGTCTAAAATGTATTGTTTTAATATAAATTCTATTATTTTTTAAATCACAATCTAGAATTCATTATTTTAGTTTTGAATCCATTGTTTTTGAAATTCCATGACACTAATTGCGAATATATAATTAAAACGTTTTAACATTTTATTTAAGAGACTTTAATTCCCATAAACTACCATTATATATGCTACATAACACTACTGTCGATAATGTTCCAAGTTTCCAGCGATAGATCTTTGCTCTGCAGAATCGTTACCCTCCTGCTTCATTTCATAGGCCCATTTACACGGCCCAATTAATCAAGACGCTGACGTAAGCCCTTTCTCTATCTAAGCCCTAATTATTGATTTGGCCCAAACCAGTAATTATATCACCAACTCACCAACTCTTCCTGTTGATAAAAACGTCAACTAGGGTTGTTTTTTTGGCTTAAATTAAAAACCAGAGCTTTAATATTTTTGATAAAATACAATGCAATTCCAGAACTGAAATAAAGAGAGCAATACCAGCAAATAAAGAACAATGACGTCCCGTATATCACAATGAGAAAGACAGTAACATTACAACAACTTTATTTACAGACCCAACTTCTTTGGTTTCTCTCGTAAGTAGGTCGATCCCTTCCGTAACCCTGGCATTGAGATCTGCTGCTGATTCTCAGCTCTCTTCTTCCTGTCTCTCTCCTTCCTTCTTTTCTCCGTCTCTGCTTCCACCTCCCTCAAAATTTCCATCTCTTTCTCCATGGCCGTCTTCTCTTCTTTCTGTTTTTTCTTATGCTCTAACAATGATGTCTCTGAGTCTTTCACAGAGAAGAACATTGGTCCTAGTTCTGCAAGCCATTGGGGCTCCACAGTCGTACAACACTGCATGTACTCTTTCGACGTCAAAACTAGTTCATGATAAACAACATATTCTGGAGTAACTCCCATACCATAGAGCGCGCTACTAGGATGTAAATGGCATGGCATTGCATTCCGACAATTCACATACTCACCAACACCCTTCAGTCTAGCAGCATTGTGGAAGTACGCGGAGCAAATGGCTTGCCTTACAGTATCCCAATCATGCCCACTAGTTGTTACATCGATCTTTAGGGTCTTCAGAATATCCAATAACTGTGATCTCACCTCTCTAGCCTTCCGTAATCCTTTTACATGCAAATAATGATCATTACACCAGTCTCCGCGATACTGGTGGTCTTTCCATTGCTGATAAACATTAAGTAGTGTTAAGTGATCGGACTCTGGGACAAAAAACTTCTCCCTAGCAGCATCGCTCTCCTCTTCCCTGTCTTTAGGCCGAAAGAACACTGAAGGCACTGAGAGCATTGACACTATTGTCAGAACCTCATCTAAACATCTTAGCTTTTCTCCCATCAAAAGCATCTTGGCAAGGGGAGGGTCCAGCGGAAACTCCACCATCTTCCACCCGAGCTCAGTTAAGGCTCCAACATTGTCAAGTGCACCCAGTACCCACAACTGGTACATAGAATTGAGAATGTTATCTTGTGGAGGCGGATCCATGAAATCAAAATCCAACAGGTTCTCGATTTTAAGAGACTTGAGCAACAAAACCACATTCCCAAGATTCGTCCTCTGAATTTCTGGCACTGGACTAGGCAGCATTTCATTCATAAAAGCACTCTCTGTGTAAAGTCGATAACATGTGCCAGGGCCAGTTCTACCAGCACGTCCAGAACGCTGTTGAGCAGCAGCTTGGCTGATAGGAAAAACTTGAAGGGCATCCATACCCATCCTAGGGTTGTAGACTTTCATTTTACCATATCCCGTGTCAATGACAAAAAAAATTCCGTCAACAGTCAACGATGTCTCGGCGATATTCGTAGCAACAATGCATTTCCGAGCCCCGTCTTCCGCTTTCTGGAATATCTTTGCTTGCAAATCAGCTGGCAACTGAGAGTATATGGGAAGTATCAATAGTTTAGGGACCTCTCTCGTGCTCGAGGAAGTAAGTTGTTCGATACGTTCCGCAAGGGCATAACAAGCTGCCTCAATCTCATCTTGGCCAGTCATGAATATCAGAATATCACCTGGAGGGCTAGTTATGTGAATGGTCATAGCTTGCTTCACAGCAGCTTCAACATAATCTTCGCAGGGAGTTTTACTATACAGAGTATTTACAGGAAACGTTCTCCCAGGGATCGGAAAAATTGGCACACTGCAAATTAAATAAAATTAATGTTATTGGCATTCTGCAATAAATACAAAAATTAAATAAAATTAATGTTAAGAGCTTGAAATGACGTCTATTGCCGAGAAGTTACCTTCCAAAGAAATCTGAAAATTTCTGAGCATTAAGGGTTGCGGATGTCACAATGAGCTTAAAGTCACGACGCTGCACCACCACTTTTTTAAGTATCCCAAACAGCACATCTGTGTTTAGTGATCTCTCATGTGCTTCATCCATGACGACGACACTGCAAGAATCACAATTTCAATTAATAAACAATTCATCTACGAAAAATCCGGGAAAAAAAGAGAGGCTCTTAGAACATGTTACTTGTAAGAACAACCAGAAGCAAAAAAATTACGAAACGCGTGATTGAGTAAGAGTTACAACTTAACATACCGGTATTTGTCAAGATCAGGATCTTTCAATGTTTCACGCAGAAGAACCCCATCAGTCATGTACTGCATGGCGGATATTTTTTTATTTTAATGATTTTCACAAAGCAGAACAAAACTAAAGACAAAAAGTGAAACATGAATACACAAATGCACAATTTGTGAAAATGTTTAATCATTTGTGTATTCATGTTTAATAGGATGATAAAACTCAGGCATCCATCCATTAACCTTTATGACAAGAAGTTCATACCATCAAGGAACCTCCATGTATGATAAAACCATATAACATCAGCAGATTCAGTAACATCAAACCATCATTAGATGAAGCAAAATGCTATACAGACCTTAATTATGGTGTTTGGCCCAGTCACATCCTCAAACCGAATGGCATAACCAATTTTATCCCCGAGCTCAGTTTCCATCTCTTCACTCACTCTCTTTGCAACACTCATGGCAGCCACTCGTCTTGGTTGGGTGCATCCGACTATGCCATTGATAGTGTAACCGTCTTCATGAAGGTACTGCATCCACAAGTCATCATAAATATTCAATAAGGTACATATATTTCTAAACCATAAATGATTTTGTAACAACTAATTCTACCTGTGTCAATTGAGTTGTCTTTCCAGACCCAGTTTCTCCAACAACAACTACCACCTGGTTTTCACGAACAACCTGTCAAATGCAACAACTAAAATAGTATCAGACAAATAACATGGGAAAAAAATTGAGACTTCGCATATGGGAACAAAAGTGTGTGGCAAAGGTACTGAATACTGACAAAGAGAGAAACTATTAGATACAATGATCAAAACTTGCACTCAGGCCCTCAACCTCTTGCATTCAAATCTAAGTCACTGTTGGGTGGGAATATCCTTCTGCTTACATATCATCTTACTTACATTATCCAAAAGGTTTCACAATCGGAATTGCCATAAATTTTGACCATGCAAAAAAAATGTGTCCAAAATATCTTTCAAATGGCTAAGACAGGGTCTACTACTGAGTGATGGGTCCAGAAGTAAGCCAACTCAACCAAAGGTAAGACTTATACCTGCAACAATTCATCCCGCACAGAAAATATAGGCAGATATTGTCGTTGCTCTGCCATAGACTTTGACTTTGCAAAGTCACTCACAGCCTCCCCCTGCTTCAGATGCTGCGCAAATTTTGCATCTTCCTTAAAATCAACCTCACCATCTTCGCCGACTTTGGCAGTATCAGCATCAATCTAGCATTGAAACAGAATGACAAAAACACACGTCAGCATCCAATCTTAGACGAGAAGCCAAAAAATTGTGCCTTTGTTCATATTTGAAGTATTGTACCTGTTCCGCTGTCTTCTCAACACCAAGGATATCACCAAGTTTTGAACCCGCAAGTTCCCAAAAACGTTGTCGTGACTTATTCATGCTTTGCTTTTCACGAATTTCCCTAACCAAGGAAGATCCCTTACGTGAAATTATAGCCATATCTGATGTGGGATCTTTTATGGGCATTATCGGGTCTTTTTGTTTAGTGAAAACAACTTTCCCATCCAGGAAAGGGGGTTTTGTATCTGTCACAAAGGGGGAACATATGATTACAATTTTAGTTAGAGGAAATAGATCATGCATGGATAAATTAACCCATCAATGAGAAGGTTTACAAAAAAAACTTCTTACCATGTACAAGAAGAATAACCTTACGCTCTTCCTCATCATCAAACTCTGTCTGCACCTCAGTACCTCTCACAGCTCCAGACCTCAGAAGTTGCCGATCTTCCCATTGAGCATTATCGGCTGTACGTTGCGACAACTTCTTGCTTTGAGCAAGTGTCATCCTAGTTCCATCTCTCCGAACCTGTGCATAGTGGGGCAATATTTTTTAGAAAAGAGTGAGCCCAATTGGAAAACGTCCCCATAGAGATGTTTAACTATGAGATATAGAGAAAAATTGACTTAGTTCAGCTAAAGAGCAGACAACCACTTGCACAGCAACACGCTTAATGTAAGGTGAATGTCTGAAGTTCTCATAGGCATTTATCAACGTACAAAATAAGTCGAGCTCCACACCATTTTAACCGAATAATACAAGACGGTATCATAAGATAATTCTACCAGCAACCAGAGTTACTTATTGATTCTGTTTGCTTCTTATTCAAGATTCAAATTCCATCCGGCAGTAAGTTGCTATATTTAGTAAAAACCTCAAAATTCTGATATAAATCATTCCAATAACTGTCATTTGCATCAATAAGCTTTTTATTCGTAAGTCATCTCATACTTGCAACTATTTGAGGCCTTACATTGAACTTTGAATTATCAATTAACCCTTAACAGCAGCACTACATCACTTTATTAAACAAAAAAGATTTCTTGACTTCCAAATACACGGTAAAACCCCAAATCCCATGTTTGAACCTGAAATCGGTTATTTAATCGATCCAATAACTTATATTATGGTAATATTAATCACTAATGTTGGAAAGAACAACATCATTAAATAATTAAGAGGAAAAACTTGTGCACCCACTGTGTTCATTACATTTAACAATGGATGGTTACACTTGAGCGCCAGAAAGTAAAACCAACTTTCAAGGCATTGTACACTTACCAGTCTTTTGGCCAACTCTGCCTCCTTTTTTTGGAATGAACCCTCATCCCCAAGAAAATATGACGAACTATCTCCATCGGTCAATGTGTTCCCTTCTTCTCTGTCATACCTATTTAACAAAATTTGTAAGGGTTCAACGAGAGGGCTTTTATAAATTTCATGACAAAGAAACGCAATGGGACCATACGAATTATGTCATTTAAAAGTATGCTAGACAATGCTTCAGAAAGACTTTGTATAAGTGAGCAAGAAACAGATGGAGGGTGGAGCACAATCATTGCAATTAAGCAACATTCAAAACTAAAGCTGTCAAGGATTTCTCTTCCAGACAACATATTCATCATACATGAAAGGCTCATCGTATAAACAACATTAAATTTGAACCATCAACAACCAAAAAGATAACTAATATTTAATTTATAAACGCAGATAAAATAAGACCAAATTACCATGCTCGGTCAGAATTGTATTCCATCTCCAGACGCATGCTTTCAGATATTTCATCATGGTGTTCTTCAGATGAATCGGTCTTATCCGCTTCTCCATCCTGTGCAGAAGAATTAACAAATTCACATAGATTAGAGAATTTTAGCATCTGATTAAAATCGATCACACATTGAAGAAAGATTTGTAATATTGCTTGAAATAAAATAAAATAAAACGTAAAAAGCACATGGAACTGCACAAATTCTATTTCAAATTAAAAAGTAGAGAGGCAAGCTAGAGCTGAACAATTTACTCACTACCAGATATGATTTGGAATTTCTAGTCGGGAACGTAAGTTGATGGGACCTTCCACCATGTCTAGAACTTGCAGACCTAACAGAGGACCCAGAAGCACGTATTGGGACTGGAGAAGGAGAAACACGATCCCAGGGAGAAGCAGTAACTGCCCGTATAAAACAAGCCCATAATCAACACAAGTAATGAACACCGGACAGTTTTAATATAAAAAAACATGTAAATCAAAAAGCTTCAAAAAAAATTCTAATAAATACCAGTAGATCGAGGAGTATTGTTGTCCAACCATGGAGAAACTAATCGTGCATCAGGAGAAGCCCCAAGAAACATCGGCGACGGTGATGGTTGATGGCGCCTACTAGTACTGGAAAGACCATCCCGCTGTGGTGTATCTTCCCACTCATATCTTCCATCATCCCAATCAGATCTGCCTGCAAGATCCACATTTGATTCTAGAATGAGCAACAGCCCAATAAAAGAAGACAACATGATGTGCACAACGCTCCCGCTGCGGAGGCAGGTGCAGGGAAAGGCAGATGCAGATAGCCTTACTCCCGCATTGTGGAGAGACACAAAAGTTCAAACTTATAAGAACTATGACACAAGTTTCCGTGGAATGTGTTCTCCTCTCTTTCCAAGTGACATATACGCTTAGATGAGTGCAGAAATAAAGATGTAACCATATGCAAATGCATTGGACTATGAGGCTTAAAGGAATGAGCCTTCAGACACTTTTGAAGGTTTTGAATCTCCTACCAGAAGTCTTACAAAGTTGCTCAACACCCCTAGCTTATGGTTCCAGTAGGAAGACAACCTATGTTAATTTCTAAAAACTTTGATTTACCTTCCAGTTTTAGGTTAAAAATTTGGCAGTAACCATTATGCCACCAAATTATGGTGCCTCTTAATCTAATCATTATATTCCTCTTTAAAAAGCATATGCATGTGTGTGTGAGAGGGAGCTTCTAAACATGCATTGGAGAGAACCTTTTATGAAACCAGAACAAAACTCTATTGTAACTTAAAATAGTTAAAGGATAGACTGTAAACAAGTAAAACCAAACATAACGAAAATGAGAAAAATATCATAATACCAGGTGTTCTTCTTGCACCTTCATATCTAGCTTGTTTGCTTCGATAATCTCCACCATACTCTTGGCCATATCGGCTATATTTTGCCCTTCCATTATAATCATCAGTTCGGTCATTGTCACGCCACCTCCCTGATCTTCTTTCACTTCTAGTATCATCCTTATAGTATATTCTCTCACCACCTCGATCATCTCTCTCATAACTAGGACTCCTAGACGAAGTGCTCCTGGAACTCCTAGATGAAGGAGTTGGAACCTTAAAAACAAAAGAATATTGAAAATTAAGTTTGCAATCAATTTCGAATGCCCCAGAATTCAATACAAATGAGTGCATGAATGAAGCATCAAAGGCAGCTTTCCACACATTATGTGGGAGGAATGTCTACGTACGGTCTTGTCTGTCCCGACCTCACCCCCTGCGAGAGCTCGTGCACGAGAGTTGCTTACCTTTTTCCTACTTCTATTCAAAGCTTAACTGAATTTGACAATGTTTTCTTCATCAACTTCTAGACTTTTATGTCATCATTTCAAATTTATATGATAATCTTATAATACACTATTGCTCATAGACCCACAAAAGGCAGTGCCCATACAAAACATACAATAACAACAGTGCACTTTTGAGATTTAGCTAAAAAAGGAACTGGTTTAATAGAAGTTCAAGAATTTCACTAAAAACATAAAACCACCCCACTTAAAAATTTTCAAATAAAATGATCCATTTAGAATATAAATTCCATAATTCGTATGTACATAAGCTGCGTAGTACAGAAATTAATAATGACAACAGCAGAAAGAAAATATCGGACATACTTACATCTGAAGACATTCGCTCACTAGAGCGACGACTCTCAAATGCATCCCAATCCTGTGCTTCGCCACTAACCATACTTTCTGCAATCAAGGATCAACAAATTTACTTTGACAAAATAGAAATGAATAAATACATGTACAATGTACATTTGCAGACAGCTTGAAAGCATGTCCAAGTAGAAGTGGCTTCTATAAAAATGATGCTGTTACGATTTCCCCTACATAATCCAACATGCCTCACAATATTATAACAAATACAGATTCCATGGAGCTGTTTCTCATGTGATCCACATTCCATAGGACAACAAGCTGTACTCTTTTCTTGGCCGTGAACAGTACCAATGAACAGAAAATATGAAAATTGGGAATTTTGGTCACTAGCTTTCAATTAAAAGTTGTGGGATGATCAGGACTTTGAAAAGGTAGAAATTTTGGGCTTGAAACATTAAACAATAGATCTGGTATTGGTGAGAAAATAGAATAAATAAATAAAGAGGAAAAAACAATTGCACTCTTAAATTATTTTTACTACCCTATGTGAATGCTTTTTCACCATTCAATTGGCTCTTAAATCGCACTCTCTACTAAGAACATCTCATCCATATCCTTTATTGTTACTTCCTACCACGCGTTTCTCAATCCTCTTGTACAGATTTTATACTTGAATTTTCTACATTGTAAATGCTCGAACCATCTTAGACAATTCTGTTTTCCCCCTCACTTTGACCTCAATTTTCTACATTGTGACTACCCTTGATCAGATGAAGTCATTCCTTATCCTAAAAATGATTAGGGACATATGAGTTGCATAATTTTATATTTAAAAATGTTTTGAAGATCAGCAACAATGTATTTGAGGATCAAACTCGCACACTAAGTACCCAAAAACAAAAGCAAATAAATTAAAAAAACAAAGGGTAAAAAAAATCCCAAGCAGTTGAAACGATCAAAATCCCAAGCAATTGATCGTCATTCAGGACATGAATTACAGCAGTGCTATGCTGTCATTCATATTTCAGCAATTAAGAACGCAAATTTTAAGAAATGTACCATCATCCTAAGCTGGACAGAAACTATAATTTCCGATTGTTAATAAAGCAACTGATTAGCATAAACAAAGCAAGGTGTGACTAAATCTTCCAAAGCAAATTTTAAGAAATGTATGATTATGCTAAACTGGACCTAAACTATAATTTAAAATAGTTAATAAATCCACTGACTATCATAAACAAAGCTGGGTATAACTATACCTTCAAGAGTTCTTTCACTTGAATCAACTTCACGGTATCTCCTATGCACGTGACTACGAGTAGTAGCGACCACATTACTCCCGTCTTCCTCTATGCTGGAAGACTCAAACTTCTCTTCCTCATTAATGGATGAGACTACTGAAGTAACTCTCTCTTTTGGAACCTTAAATCCACCCCGTTTTTCATTGGCAAGTACATCTAACCCTGCCAAAATCCAAATTTTGATTAATTAAATATCTCTACTTACAACAGAGTAAAAGGCCAAACAAGCAAGTCAATGGAAACCAATTTAGGGAAAAAGGTATCCAAATTTTTCAAATGAATGACTAGAATATCAAACACGGGAAGGATATGATGTAGTTTCAAACTACTAAAGGTAGATTTTTTGTCTAAGGATCGAGTGAACCAGAAACGTTTTTCACAAAGGATCCCTTGACTCTTTAAAAAAAATTGAAAAGAAAAAAAAATTAGTGGCTTCCTGCATCTGGATGGGATTGAGGGTAAACTTGGTCCAAACTCCAAAGATTCCAAGTATTCAAATCATAGACTAGTTTCATTATCAAGTGGACTGCTCCGTTTGATAGCATAAAACTATCCATTTTCAGGTAAGGAGCTCGTATAGACTCACCCCAAATTGGAAATTGGTATTACCCAACCACTCAATAGATAACGACTAAGGGATAGGAGTCATCAGGCATTTACAGAGTTAAGATTGGAAATGTTAGGCACAACTTGTGCGGCTGCCACACAGAAAGAAAAGGCCACAAAATTAAAAAATGGTATTCAAAGAACTGGGTGCCATAGTTGACAAAAGGCAAGGGAAATTAGTAATGTCTGAGGAGAAATTGGCAAAGAAACTAATGGATGCACTTCATGTGAGGATTACAAGTTGTATACATATGCAATCGAAGGGAAAGAAAGTAAATTCCGTGAGACTCTGCTCTGCCAACAGGTAAATTAATCAGGATTTTCTGCCATTTTTTGACCCTTCACTTCCATTAGATGCATTTACAGTTCCAGACGAGAACCAAAAATTGAATAGCTCAACAAGATATCATACCTAAATGGGATTTTCTCTCTGGTGCCCTGAACTGAATCCTTTCCTTGCCAGGAACATATAATCCCCCGCCATCAGTCTTGTCAGGTTCCAACATTACCATACCGGCGTCCAAATCAATTGGTGTAGCATCGCCATGTTTCTGGAAAAAAAATTTGATATGAGAAAAAAAAAAATTCTTCGCAGAAACTACAAGAAGACTTCCACATTTATCAAGCCAATGCAAGTCTAATATTCTTCAGCACATCCACTACAAACCTCCATGTTGAATTGCTAAAACAAGGCAAGGAACGTAGAGCACTCGAACCTGCAAATACCTCTAGAAACACAAGGAAAAAAACAGTTTCTTAGAAAAACATAGTTCACTGAAGTTACATCAAGAAAACATTTGAATTTAAACTTGTAATTAAATATATAAGACAATGACAAATTTCAACAAATATTCCTCCGCGAAACAAACCATCTACTACCAGATTAGCTTACACGGAACAGAATTAAACAGAGAATAAATTCCGAGCAACCTTAATTACGTTCTAATGCTAGGGATAGCTAGTGATTTCAACAAGATAGAAAACAAATTCCGATGATCTTGGCGTAATTTTCCAAATAGACTCAATGCAAAAGAGAGGTACTGATGATGAATCAAGAATGGGGGCCCTGATTTCCACCCGCATCAATATGCTGCCATTGGCGTCCGTAAAAAACGCTAGGGTTTTGGGTTGTTCTGAATTCTGATACGGTGCGTGAATTTCAATATCGTGAAAGCATAGAGACGGATTCAAGACGTACCTTTTTATCGTTGAACTCTTCTTCAGTAGCAATCCCAGGAAGAGAAAGGCAGCTCTCGTAGAAACTGAAACAAGAACAACAGAAGTTGGTTCGCTATATGAGAATGAACGGCTCTGCCCAATTTAAACCGACCTTCGTGAAGCGATACTGCTGGCTGCTGCTCGATCAGATTTCACACTCCTAAACAGGGAGAGAGAGAGAGGGTGCGTGCCTTATTGGGCCGTGTCCACGGCCCTGTATCTTAAGGCACTAGGCCCAAGGCCCGAGTCCTCTCTAAGACTCTAACGAAGCCCTTTTGTGGTGCAGATCAGCCGCGGCCGGCCCGCCTTACACCGCGAAAACCGCATACGGGCGGCAACGACGGTTTTCTGATGACAACATAAAACCGCACAAAACTGAGGTTGGACCTCGACATCGTTATCAAACCGCGAACCGGCGGTTTGCCAAAAAATCCGCTGATTCGTGTAAAGGCTGTTTCATGTCTCAAATTTGTATTTTTTTACACATAAAAAACAGGGTTGTTACTGTGTCTTCAACAGTTCAACCCCAAATTTCGTCACCCCTTATCAGTTTAATGCATAGAGTTGAGACTTGAGAATCGGAGGAGGAGAAAGAGCGGAAAGAAACACTAGATACCAACCCTAACGACTATTTAGCTCTAGGACTCATAAGATATTGGTGTTCTGCTGTGCTATTTTCCAGCTTTGTTGTGTCTTCTCCTAGCTCTGCCGTGTCCGTGTTTCCATGCTTCTGCTTCGATCGATCCTCTTCAGAGTTCAGCCTTCTGAAGATTTCTCTAAAAAGGCTCTGTGCCCTATCTCTATCTCTTTGGGTCTACAACTTCCAACTTAAAGGTTAATGTTGTTGGGCTTATTTTCTTCCTTTTAGTCCACTGCCCAGATACTATGGCAATTCAAGTTCTTTCAGGCAGGCTATTAGCCGTTGTATGCTCAGCTTTTGAATCTAATGCAATAATAATTTTATACTTCTTAATCAATTAAATACATTGTTAGTTGTTTTAGTTTGTTATATTTGATCTTTGAGTTATATATAGGTAGTATATAGTTAAATATTTATTAATTTATTATGCATTATAAACCGGTGATTCAACCCTTATCGTATCAATTGAATCTCGAAAACTTTAAACCATCAGTTTAGGCAATTTGATGCACATTACGGTTTTTAAAACTATGCCTAAAATTTGCATAAGTTTTAAATTTTAGATATACACTTCTTATAGTTTAGGTCATTTCTAGATATGCCACTATGTTGTTTAAAAATTTTAGTAAACACTCCCTATATTTAGATTTACCTCTTGTGCATCCTTTTGTCGATTTCTTGTTGAACTAATTGATGTCATGTTTGAGAACATTGTTGTTTTTGCATTGTCCGAAGAATGTGGTTGGAGAGTAAGGTATTATTAAAAGTGAAAATCTAGTTTCTTACTTTAATAAATAAAGTTCAGACGTATCTTCTGACGAAAAAAATTACTGTATATATCAATTATGAAAGAGAATGGAGAATATATCTAGAAATTATGCAAACCACATGGGTAGATTGTTGGTAATATTTAACCTTTCTTATATTTCCTTTAGCTTTTAAGCATGTATTTGTTTTCAGTTCGTCTCTTAACAAAATTCTTAATATTTAACCTTTCCTTAAACAAGGCAAGGAATGCATAGCATATATTAAGAATTATTGGACACACTCATAGTTAAGAATAATATACTGAACTTGTAGAACCTGGGCAAAAAACTAGAGAAGGAACGAGTTCTAAGCTGGAACTATACTTACACCCCAACTAGAACCCCCCTGTACAAGCAAATTTCAAACCCAACAGAAGAACATTAAAACTGAAATCGTTGCAGCACTACTTAGCCAAATCCCTTGTTCTTTTTTCAAGGTAGCCGACTACACTGTGAAGAATATGAATGATCAGAACTAGGCAACAATTTTATTACATCACATTCCCATCGAAATGGAGAAAAAAATAGAAAATTAAATTACATATGCAGCTACTTCCATGCTAGAAGTTAAAAAAACAAAAAGAAATTGTATTCCTCCCAAATGATGCCATGAGAACTTGCTTTGCTTCCCCAAAATTTTGGACTTGATTGAAGGATTGTTGGAATTCAAAGTTAATCCGGGCAAGAACAGAACATCCGATGCAAAAATCTAGAAATACTGGACATTCCACAAAGCCATTTAGACCTTCATAATATATATAACCATCACTTTCTTTCTTGCTTTCTTTGTTTCTCATGTACCAACTCTGTCAAGATTTTCAGAGACAGTTTTCATTCTAGGCCTGACTTCAGGGTCTCCTTCAGTACAAGCAAGGGCAACATGAAAAACTGCCAACACTTCCTTCTTGGCATGCACTTCTTGTAGCAAAATAGGATCCACCATATCTGACAATGGATTCTCTTCTTCAAATCCCTTCCTCACCCACTTAACAAGGTCAGGTATTTCTACCGAAGAAGTTGATGTCGTTGGTGAAAGCTCCGGAGATTTCCCAGTTAGCAATTCAAGCAAGACAACTCCGAATGAGTAGATATCCCATTTCTGGGTTGGTCGACTACCAGGTACTCGAGCCTCTGGGGCTTTGTAATTGTTGGTTTTCTCTGTTTGGATTGTGTTTAGATAAGGCAATGCACCACCCATGAAGCCACCTGAAGTGGACGGATTGTTGCCTGTAATGGTAATGAGTTTATTGAGACCAAAATCAGAAATGAGAGGCTGGAATTCATTGTCCAGGAGGATGTTGGAGGGTTTAATGTCTCCATGGACAAACTTTCTTGGACTGCATTCATGGAGGTAGGCCAACCCCCTGGCTGTTCCCTTGGCGATTCTCAGCCTTGTCGACCATGACAGGCTTGATGATGCCTGACCACCTCTGCCTGTAATAATAAGAAAGTAATCAATAAGCACATCAGTGGATTACCAATACGATTTGACCTCATAAAACCCAATTCACAATCTTAAAAACTATAGCTAATCCAAGTATTTGTTGCTGTCACAGTTGGCAAGATACAAGAAACTTTTTGGGGAAGGCACATTTCTCTTCACCAACCAGTTATTGAAAATTATTTCAACTGAATTCACCTTTAAATTAAGCACAACAGCTGGGGAAACCAGAGAAATTTCATTCTCTGCCTTGTGTTGCTGGCAAATTAACATAACCACAGGGATAACTGCTGCACAGTCATGTCCTCTCTAGTCTTTACATTCAAGTTCCACCTATACTTGTCCAAGATTATCAGACTTGGGGGACCAAGATAATTAGACCCTGGGTCCAGTGACAATAACAAGAGAGACCAACTGGTCCCACCTAGTCAAAGAAAAAATACAAAAAACAACTCTTGATTTCCATATTTGCTTGGAGGGCAACCAAGAAGGCAAGAAACGTCAAGCTCACTTTCAAATTGAAACCAAACTTCCCTAAAATATCGAAAAATGGTCCATGAAGCTAGAACTTCCATATGCAAATGTCAAATGATAGACAGCATAGGAGGGTCATAAGACCATAAAGATAAGACTATCTATATGCCTTTCGAGTGGGGTTGCAGCATTCATACGCTTAAAGGGAAGGCTCACTAAAAGCTAGTAGGTAATGGGTTGGGTGGTGGGTCAGAGTCCTCTTAACCATCACTCGTTCGATTAAAGATCTTGAAATGATCAAGCCCCAACTTATTACCACCCCATACCAGTCCAGTGGTGCATGTCAACTAGTCTGGGACCCATAGCTCACAACGCACACCAACTTACCCGGTCAACATGCCTCTACAGGCCGGAGATTTCCAACTCCTTTCTCAGTTTTAATACAATCCATGATAAGTCAAACCCTACCAAGACTAAATAGTCCAACTTGTTTCAAAGTTTTTCTTAAATCAATTCCTATTATCAAATTGCATGTAGACATTACTGTTCCCCCTTTTGTTTTCAGTCATTCACTGCAACTACTTTTGTATTATTTGGCCATATTTTGGCTTTTGAGTCAAACTGTAAAGTCTTTGGCACTTTCTGGAGTACAGTTCACCAAGGGAAGTGAATTATAGCTCCACGGGTGACGGGGTCCCCCAAAAGTAGAAGCGGAGACCGGGGGCGGGACTCACAAATCATGACCTGTAGCCCGTTGGGGCATATTAACATGCAACCAGCCGTAACCCAAATCATAACTAGCACTGCACGTCTACTAAATGTTCCGCTATGCTAATAAGCTACAACTGATATGATTGCAAAAGTTCTACCTCATTTGGATTATAACAAGTTTATTAAGATATTCCTGTTAAAAATAATTAGTTCGGCTTTCATTATTGTAAATCAAAGTCTAGCGTCACAATAGTATTACACCCAGTTAGAATCGAACTGGGAATCTCTAAAGTCCATACCATTAGCCACATAGAAATTCAACAACTAGATTATTACCCAAGTGATTTACGTTCCAATTCAAGCCCACTAGAATTCACTTTTAAATCAAGTTTGAGCTCAATATTTTATATATATAAATGATATCAACTAGGGATGCTAAAAAATTATCAGAATAACCGAACCGAACGATCGGTTATTTTAAAAAAAATTAATGAGAACCGATAGAATAATTGAACACCGACCAATGAGATGGTTAAATTATTGTAAAAAAATTGATTGTTTACACCCCATATCCAGCTCTCCACAACAAAGTTTTTTTACCTAAATAATATATTGTATGAAGTAAAAAGTGATATAGCTTTTGAAAAATAATAATGAAAAAAAAAGTCAAATAAAATAAAATAAAAATAAAAACTGACCTCGAAGAGCATTAGCCAAGTTGCCATTAGAGATAAAATCACTAATAAGAAGCTTTTCGTCTGGGGCCCAATAGTAAGCCCTCAACTTAACCACATTCGGGTGCCTAACCTTCCCAATCGCCTGCACCTCCGCCACAAATTCCTTACACCGCTGCTCGCCGCCTTCTCCGAGCCTCCTCACCGCCACCGGAATTCCGTTGCCAAGCACCACTTTGTATACGATCCCCAGCCCACTCTTGCCCAGAACGTAAGCAGATGCCCTCAACAACTCATCAAGCTCAAACGTGAACCCCTTGTCAATGGCCACAAGTTCCCCTTCTCCCTTACTTTTTTCCGGCTCTTCCGGCTCCGAATCTTCGTTTCCGATGCCATTAACGCAAGAACAGAGTAAACACGCATTGGGTTTCTCGTTCCCACCCAACTTGCTTTTGCCAGTACAGCTACATCCGTTCGAATCGTCTTTCTTTTTCCAGTAAACGTAGACGATGATCAGGCCGATGACAGCTACGACGGCGGCATCTGCTACTGAGATTAGAATGATCACGCCGGGACTCAACCCTTTCTTCGGACTATTACCGGACTCAGGCGATGGACTCTGGCTTCCTGGTGGAGTTTCTGTAGATTCCCGGCAAGTTTTTTGGAGAGGAAACCCGCAGAGCGAGGGATTGTTGAGAAAAGCCGTTGGTCCTTGGTTTGCAAACGACCCCGTTTGAGGTATTTCGCCACTGAAATTATTGTTTCGTAGGTCAAAACTCACCGTTACCGGCAGATTCCCGAGCGACTTGGGAATTCTACCTGAGAGATGATTGAAGGAGAGATTCAGAGCACCAGAGAGAGACTTCAGCTCACCGAGATCGTTCGGGATCGATCCCTTGAGCTCATTTGCAGAGAGATCGAGCTGAACCAAATTCTCGAGTTCCGGCCAAATCCCCGCCGGAATTTCACCAGAAAACTTATTCCTCGCCAGAATCATCCGCTGCAACTGTTTACAATTCCGTAACTCCGAAGATATGGAACCAGAGAACGAATTATTAGAGAGGTCTAGGTTTTGCAGTCGAGGGATATTGCAGATCGAAGGAGGAAGCAAACCGGAGAGATTGTTACCGTAGAGAAATATACTATGAAGCGACGTCGCATTGAACAGCTGAACCGGAATCGACCCGTAGAAATTATTGTTATGAAGGTTAAGCCTCCTCAGATACACTAAAGACCCCAATTCGGACGGAATATACCCCCTGAGATTCTTCCCTGCAATGGCTATCCCAACCACGCGAGGGTCCGGGAATCCAGTAACATTCATGCAGGAAACTCCAGTCCA
The DNA here is from genome assembly GCF_013401445.1 of Tripterygium wilfordii. Classification (NCBI taxonomy): domain Eukaryota; kingdom Viridiplantae; phylum Streptophyta; class Magnoliopsida; order Celastrales; family Celastraceae; genus Tripterygium; species Tripterygium wilfordii. The sequence goes on along the minus strand of NC_052241.1, from coordinate 940,593 downwards.
CCGGCACGGTGTGGTGTCGTTCTCCTTCCAGTCGGAGAAAGGGGAGCCGTCGGATGGCTGATCAACGGCTGATTTTAGAGAGAGCAGAGATAAGCCGTCAGGAGTAAGGGAGAGAACGAAGCTGTGATTTTCGAAGTTAAAGAAGAAGAGGAGGAGGAAGTACAGAAGTACGAAGAAGAGGTCTCTGGTTTTCTTCATTGTGATGGTGGAGTGTGTGATTACTGGTTAGCAATGGCGGAGGTGTATTTACAGGTGGAGGTGGAGGGGAGTAGTTGGAAAATGAAGGGGGCTTTTATGAGAGAGAAAGAGACTTAAGAGGGACGAGATTTCGATTGGAGGTGGGACCCTCCTCCCGCCAAAAGTGGGGAGAGAGAGAGAGAGAGTGTGTGTGAGTGAAGTGTTAACGGTGGTGGATGGAGTGGAGGCGATGGGGGAGTAGAAGAAAAGCAAGGCAAAGCCAAGTGAATTTGTGCGTTGGCTGTTCATGAATCAATGATATCGATACTTTGTATGCATTTAGCTTGCCAAACATTTTGTTTTTAATGGATAACGACACCATAAAAGTTTGTCATTTCAACGTATCATAACTTAAACTCAGGTCGTAAATGCATCTAATTTCCTAAATGACAATCGAGTAAGTTGAGTTAAAATCGAGTTTATAGTCACAAAAATACTACTCTCACTAGAATCAAGATCTTCCGAGTCAATATTGTTGAGCTTTTTTGACACGATAAACATTTTTGTTACCATTTTTTTTAAAAAAAATAATCGATATCCTTAGCTACCCTTAACATTCCATTGAGGTTGTTATCTAGAATTCAAATACTAGTGATATATGAGTTATTCATTTAAATTGTTTTTGATAAGGATGGATGATCCTTAAGTGGAAATATCATAATCTATCATTTATGTTGCAAATTAGAAATCACTTCGGTGACAATCTATTTGTGAATCTATCTATCTGGGGTCAAACAGTATGAATTCATGAGATTTGGAGTTCAATTTCCACTGATAACAATATCTATGTTGTCATTTGCTGAGTTTTGACCCAATTTATCCTCTGTCGTCAAGTGGGAAACTTCTGTGCGCAAGGGCCCCATTTTATACTCTACCAGATTTTTAAAGGGTGAGCTTGTATGGTGTCATTTTCGGTTTAAAAAATGCAAACTAAAATGAATTTGTCTCTACCAATATATATTTATATGGAATATACTATATAGTGAAGGCATGGTGTCTTAGTTGTAAAGCATAAAAGCCAAAATTTTCCTACACCACAAGCAAAAGATTTGTGCATGTAGTCTCTCGTGGCGGTTGCTACCAAAAATGGATGGATAGGACCCTGCAGAGAAAACCAAATTAGGGAAACCTATAAAGTACAAATAGTTTGCTTGGAAATCAGTTGTGGTAGAAATGTCTGCACAACACGACAGGATTCTCACCTAGTGACTGACTGTTTGACCTACAGTTAAAAAAAATTTTGAGATAATCTTTTACTTTTTATTTGATCTAAATATGTTTGGATAGGTTCTCTCAATTCATTTTTTTTTTTAGCGAGAATGCATCGTACAAACTTTAAAACTCTTTAAAGACATAATAGATCTTTGACCCGTCAAAATTCTTGGTATTTGAATTATCTCACTCTCCTGATATTTAGATTGTCTCACTCTCGTTTGTCTCAGGTTTAAACTCTAAAAATATGTGGTACTTTCCATAGTACCAAAAGCAAAGATTGTTCAAAAAAATCATCAAAACCGAAACCGAAATGATTGATCTATTTTTTATAATACAAAATTACATATTTCTCAATTAAAAACCTAACCAAATCGACAAAACCGACCATTTGATCGGTTATTTTCATATAAAAAAATCGATCAAAACCGATCGCAAACACACCTACCAAAACCCACAATTTGTTGAGAATTGGTGTCAAATTTTCAATTGAATAAAAAAAGACCACAACGGTGCTTATGGTTGTTAATATATTTCCAAAAGACAAAATAAAACGTCCATAATACTCCATGTCAGTAAGTCAATAACAATCATATAAATGCAACTATAATCTTTCGATATCAATGTCATAAATAAAAATAAAATAAAACAATGTCTACATGATAGGATTGGCAAATGATTCGCACGAGTTTAACAAAGCCAACATGGATAATTGTAACCAACAAGAGGTGACTCGATTGACAATTAATTGGCTTACGCATATGTGTACCCAAAATTTGATTCCAACTGCAAACATATTTATCTACAATATTTCAAAAAAATATGTATAATTGTATCTCAATTTTCCTCTTATTTGACGTATAGAAATGCATACATCTAACCCATCAAATATTAACCATGAACATATTAATGACAAGTGACTCGGTTGACAATCGATTAGGTTAGACGTATATTCCAATAAAAAACATATTTAAGCGGTATTTCAAAAAGAAAAACTATGAACATGGATAATTGTATTTCAATTTTCCTCTTTGACGTATAGAAATGCAAACCTCTAACCCATCAAATAACTATGAAAATCTATAATGGGTTTTTCCCATATAATGTTGGCAATCTATATTCACTCAAGTACAAAATGCATCATTATCATCATGAAAATTTTCTTCAAGGAACAATTTTGATGAATTCAACAAACTTCATCAAATGATAAGAATGTGACTTCACTACTGATGTAATCTCTTAACGTTCTATTGATGAATTTTACTCGCCACTTTTCCTTCAATGGCAATCACTTTCTGGCAACCAACCCACTTTCTAGCACTACAATAACATAAAATAATCTCATTGACACTTCTGTTTCACATTTCCATGCACTCACATCCCACCCAGAGTTAATTAACTTGAGGAAAAACATACGCGACTTGTCAACATTATATTAGTCAATCGTCTTAGTGCAGAAAGACATATAATGATTAAATCTCTCTCAATTATGAAAACATGCTTAGAAGCTAACTAAGTGATGAGAGAGACGGTCACTTATGAAAACAAAAACTAGAGAGAGAGAGAGAGGAGGGTATGGACTTTACAGCTTATACCATTATTCATATAACACATGATTAATACTCTTATAATATGTCTATAAGCTCAGTATCTTCATATGTTTTTTTCCTCCTTAATCAGAATCAAGCAATAGCTAGGTTTCAACCACTAGGTTTTCTAAGCAAGTGACAATTTAGAATGTCCTAAAGAAGGCAATATTCCCAAGACGAAGGCAAACAATAGCTTCCTTTGTACTGAAGGGAAGCAATTGATGTGTCATGAATTGAACCTTACCCTCATTAGCCTTTTAATAATTCAACTTACTAACAACTACTAATAAACCTGGGTCCCATCCATAACGATATTCGTTTTTCATCAATACACATTCATCACACCCCGACCATAATGCTAAAGGCTGTAAGAGAAACTTAATGGAGGAATATCTCAAGATTGTCTTCTGATTTAAAGTCCGAACAAAAAAAAAATATCACCTCATCACTATCATCCCCATTTTCCATCCATTGGCAACATTTTCTTCTCATCTTTCAATTCCAACCCTGTTGCATAAAAGTTCATTCACATCAGCCGTCGGCTTTTCGCAGTTAGGAGAGTTAACAATGAGTCCATGGTACCTTCCCTTAAGCAAACCTCACCTCATTTACACCATTCAAAGCCAAAAGAATGCTTCATGATGTGTCTTAATGCTGTGGCTGCTCAAGATTTGATCAAATGCTTAGATATTCATCGTCGCCCAACTCTCAAAGGGTCCGTTCATCCAAGCTTTCTTTGGAGAGCTGGAACATTTTCACTTCTTTCAAAATTTAATAACGTCATTGACACAGAAACCCCTACATGACCTATAACCATAAACAGAGGGACCAAGCAGTACTATACAAACTTAACTTCTCAAGCCTTCCAGTGTCAAAACCCACAAGAATCTAGACTTGGAACTTTATGTTAGCTACTAAACAGGCTCGCCTGTTTCTCAACAAGTACAGTTGCACAGGTAAGCAAGCTGTTCTTTGATGATTAGACCACGCGCAATCAGTGGATGCAACTCAAATCCAACCAATTACCCAAGGAAAAAAAGGCTTGCCATTTGCCACCAGCTAGCTACCCTTAACAGTCATAAAAGCACAGGGTTTGCATAAATATATCACACAAGCACAAAAGGGCACATTAATTGATCATGTGTCTCCAGTCTCCAGAGTAGAGCTTGCTCAGGCTGTCAGGCATATCGAAATTTCAGTAAAAACAGAAATGTCTCATAGCATTGAATTCCATGGTCTTCAGATAATAGCAGTAAGGTTCTCACACATTTACCGAAAACCAGATCTACCAATGAACTGTTTTGATATAAGCACATAATACATAATCTAAAGAAGAAGAAAAAACAACTCTTCCATTGGATACAAGGAAAGGAGGAAGGTCTTAAACCTGGTCTAAATTAAGCGAGACCCTCATGCCCCGGCAACTTCAGTCATTTCCTGTTCCACCGTACTTGGTGTGACTGGATAGTATTTGTAGTGGAGTTCTCCAACATCATCACCTGATAGCTTCTTCCAGCCATTTGGTCCCACATGATAAACTGAGAAAACAACAAGACAAACCAAAGTAAGTATTGAAAGCAAGCACAGACGAAGAAGTCAGAATGCAGCACCACCGCTTCCACACCCACCCACACAGAGGAAGCGGAGAAGGGAGGTTGGGAGAGAAAAGAGAGAGAGTACCGCTTGCAACTCCCCCACTAGCTCCATCTCGGAAGGTTGCGTGGTAAATGGCTCTTCTAGCCAACTCTGCAGCTTCTTCAACTGACATATCATATCGATACCTGGTATACATCTCCCAGGTCAATGGGCTATTGTCTGTGAGGTGTAGATAATTCGGGGGAAAAAAAGAAAAAGAAAACTACAACCTATTACTCGGAATGACAGACAGGACAAGCTAAACAACTATAGATGCCTATTAAAAAAAATTATGTGAACGCAACTCCATCCTCTGATGGAAACAAGGAGCACATAATGAGGAAAGACGAAGTTGCATGATGGGAAAAGACAGTAGTCACAATCACAGATAAATATGATGATTAACAATTTCCAAAAACTCGATGCAGTAGCACAGATTCCCGTAAGGTTCCATCCTACAGACACCGTACTAATATTCTCATCATGCACCAAACGTGAAACAAACTATCAAACATCTTCTACAATAAGTTGTGGGCCATAATCTCATTACAGGATGCCATGCGGCAATTAAACAGATTCGTGCGCCACGAAATCTTCAAACTACACCTACTCCAACAATCTAATCATGCAAATCTCGAAAGATAAACTTTCTCACTATGCTTGGAAAGCACTCCTTTTTTTCATTCTAAATGGTTTCCTTATTCAGCATGGCATTTTGTTTCCTAAGGATCTCGAGAGCAGACAGAAAAATTCATTTGCAAGACTGGCTCAAATATCTGCATAGTAATGGACCTTATAAAAAACAAAGAGAGAGGGAAAGAAAACACACCCATTATCAAGTACACCATAAGCATATGGAGAACCAGATCCAACAGAGAATCGCATTCCTTTAAGCCTTCCTCCTTCACTATCCACATAATATAGTCCAGGTCCCTAAAACCAAGAGAGGATAAAAACTCACGTGAATCAAGAAAAAAATATGCAATCTAAGTATGCAGCCACTTCTATATGTCATTACCGTTTCATCCCATCCAGCAATCATAGTCCCAACAGATAGACCCATTCCACGATAAGAATACAGAATGTTTGCCAGAAGTTTGGATGCTCCTGTAACTGATATTCTCCTCTTGTTTGCCAATTCATGCAGTCGACACTGAATTACATCAAACAATTGTTTGTCAGCACATTAACTATGACTATGTGAGAACAAAATGGAGAATGATTTCAAAAGCCCCTGTGCTAAATAAACACGCAGAAAAACCATGCAGGGCCGTCATGTATTCACAGCTAGGAAACCAGGGAATAAGATCTCACTAGGCTAAGCCACCTATCCAGTACTTTGGATATATAAATTACTCACTGTCTACCAAACAATTTCCACGAATTTATTTACAAAACTGACAACACAACTTGAGTATGAATATCAAACTTGCTTTGACATGTATCTCACAACTTGAGAAGATGTGAAAATGAACAAAGCCTCAACATTGAGGCATGCAAACTCTCCACCCTATTCATCGACTAACTGTGTCTGCCCTTATTCATCGTTCGTCTGAGAGTGTATTTGGCAGGACTGCAAGCATGGTTGTGAATAATGTAACTACTAATGATTGCAATAAAAAAGTAAACAACTTCTATGCACAAGACTCGTAGTAGGCGGGTCAGGCACAAGCAAGATGTATGCAAACCTTACCCCCTATATAATATATGGAAAGACTATTTCCAAGCATTGAGCATGTGACCTCTAGGTTACACACCTGCAACTCTATCACTGGGCCACATGCTTGCTTGTAAAAAAAAAAAAAGTAAAGAAAGAAGCTAAGATCATTGTCACCAATGTTAAGGTTGTGCTCACATGAAGGTTTCGGTTCAAGGATGCAATGAATTTCAGAATCGAAAAAGATGAAAAGACATTAAATCTCCAAGATAGGTCAATTGGATATTAGTACCAAATACGATACGGTTGAACATGCATCCATGAGGTAGTTTTAATGCCCTCCATTACGACTAGGATGTACCCACAAAGCTACGATACTTTGGTAAGACTAAATTTGCATAATTAACCCACTGTGGATTGCTTCTCAATGTCAACGGCAAAACACCAATGTTTCAAAGATCCTTTTTCTTTCCCAGAGGTAAGACATAAGTAACTGATACAGCTTATGAGTTTCGAACTTTTCGTTTGTGGTAGACAAGGTTTTTGACTTGAGCAACACTACTCATTTCCTCAGCACCAACTGTAATGATCTAAACTGATAAATGTTAATACTAGCCACCAGTATTCACAACAACAAATTCCCTGTGCAATTATAAGTTGTTGATAGACCATAGTTTATAGGATGCACATTGAAGAAAACTATAAAAGTGTGTCACCTTAATTCCCAGATTTCTGTGCCAAAACTGACAGTCAGCAGCTCCTCCAGCCATCGTACCAAGCATGTAAGGATTAATTTCAATTATTTTTTTCACTGACTGGGATGCTGCAAGTACAGGAAATGAATGTTATAATCTACAATTACTCCGAAACCCCTTACCTGGATGCAACTATGAATGATGCATCAACATGAATTTCTATGTAAAACATGTGAAGATAAAAGGCATGTAAATGCTGTTAAAACATGCTAACTAAGTCCGAGGAAAAATGCCTAGGTGAAGACTAGTGAGTGTGCATTAAGTATGCTCATCTGTAAGTTCACGGAACTCTTAATCACCTATCCAACAATACAACAAAATAAGATGGGGAAATAACATTCTCTTGTAAGGTTGAAGGTTTTATCCAACAACAATAGTCGACGCCAATGTATAATCAAATATGAATATGTCTTACACAAACCAGTTGGAGATAAGCAACGAAAACATAAAGTTCAAACCAAATTACAGATATAGCCGCCCATGCTAGCTCGAGAATCAGCGGCAACCATAACGCCCTCCTTAAAAATAAAAGCAAGAGTAGTTGTCCCCTTGGCATGCTTCAACAACTGTGTCGTCTCCTTTTGAAATGCATCAAACTGATACAAAGCAAGAAAAGCATCAACTGAGCCGCAAATTCAACTCCTCCAACGTAATATCACAATTTAACAAAAAATTTGCAGATACGCGTATGTAAATCTCACATTAGTAACATCCGGAACCTCGAAAGACTGTGCAGACTGTGCATTCGAAATCCCCTCAAGAGTTTCGTTGCCCGTCCCAAAGTGTGGCATAGGGGATTCAAGGCCACTGGTGTCAAGCTTCATGATCTACAACGACGGAAAACAACCGAAAATCAAATTGCGTGAATATAGAAAAATAAATCTCACTCGAACAATCGAATTAAGCATGATATATTTACAGATCGAATTACACGATTATGCATAAACCCTATAAAACCAATCTTGTAGCGATTTTCAAGAGTAGCTGAAATTTACATAACAAATCGAGAGATAAACACGCAGTACCTTTGCAAGAGATGATAGTGTATGAGAGTGATCGAGAGCTTTGCGCGGATTGATGAAAACCGGAACGAGTGACTTGGGAGGAAAAAAAAATGAACATAAAGGACGTTTTCTTGGGGCGTGGGCAAGAGATGGTGGGCGGGCTTTTGTTTACTTTGAATCCACTGCTGGATTCTTAATGGGCCGATCTTGGACTAAATAAAATGTTTCAATGGATACGGCCCTGATCCAAAAAAGGGCCAGCTCAAGCCCAATCTTTGAAGGAGCCTTTAGCAGGCTTGTCACTTTTTTTTATTTCCAATAAGCAGGCATTCTTTACAGTGGACACTGGGCATTACCCTTTACATGTAGTTTTAAAATTCTATTTGTCTTTTTTTAAACCGATTATAACACCATACAAGTTTGTTATTTAGACATCTGATAGGGATCTAAACTCGGACAATCAGGTTTGCACGAACATAAATATTCCACTTGATAAGTTAAACCAAAACTTAGCATGTGGTAATAAAGATATTGCTTTCCGTGTCTTTCTATATTTGTGCCAAAATGTGAGCGGGTAAAATTTAATGTACAATAATGCTAACTCTATGCCCCTTTTTTTCTATTTATAGATAATATTAAACAAAAATAAATAAATAAATTGGTCACATAAGTTTTGATATAAAGGGAACAAAATATTTATCGTGGTGGTCTCAATCAAATCAGTACAAGCTTTCTTCATCCAAGTATTTTGGAGGACCAACAATTTGGGAGATCACATGCAAGGAGTGATTGTACATTATTGTTTTAGTGGCACAAGTCGGTCATGATTAGATACCTCAATTACTTAATTTGATTTGTTAATTCAACATTAGATGCCTTAATCACTTCATTTGATAATTAACCACCACGTTTTTTTCATTTACGTCCATCTAATATTCCATCATTCGGATTTTTAGGATTGTTGTTGAATTTCCCTAATAGACGAGTTATAAGCTACTTATAAATAAAATAAATGTGAAATTATAGTAAACTTGTATGATGTTGTTCTCGATCGGTTATAAAAAAAACCCTGGTTGGTTTAATAAAAAGATCCATTCTTGAACTAATTAAGTTTTTAATTACAATAGTCTTTAATCTTTAAAGGGATGCCCTCAAATGGCTCACGAGTGTTTTGTGTTCATTTCATACCTAACACAATTTAATTTAAAAAATAGTCATAAACAATAAAATATTACAAAAAAAAGTTAAATTCCATGCATTTCATGAGTGTGTTAAGTCAATCACATAAAAGTTAAACGGCAACTTATTTCAAAATAAAGTAGTCAAAGGCTCAAAGCTATGCAATTAATGATTATGTTACAAAGAATATATGCTTGCATGCTTGTTTTATGATAATTTCTTTTTGGTGATTTGATTTGCCGTTTTGTCTATTTTAAATTGAGATATTTGGACTAATAATTAATTAATTAATTAAATATTAATTTTTCAAGTCCAATATGCTTTCAAATTATTAGAATATAGAACAACATACATTTAAATCCAACAAGCTGCCACTCAATTGAAAGTGCCGATCAAGAGAGAGCCGAGGTGCTGGGTCGTACAACCGGCATCCTAGGAGCACCACTTAGGTGATCGACACCTAAGGGAACCGAAAGTCGTAAGAAAATCAGACTCTTACTCGGAAATGAAGAAAATTGATTCACCTCCCGGAAGACTCTCCTAAAAATCAACGAGGAAGAAACATTTCGTTATCAAAATTGGACTTCCCAATACCATATAAGAGGACCTTCGCGCCAGGTAATTCTGAGTCTCAAAATTTGTACTTAACTTCTAATTACTAATCAAGGAAGAACTCCGAGAGATGAGAGCACTCTTAATCCCGATCCATACTTGTATTCTCGGGATCCTCATAACTCTCACTCTTCTTTTATGTATATCATCCAATAACAGTCGAGCAATCACTTCATGACAACTAACCCAACCTACAAAAACATTGGGAATTCGAGCAAATTTTGGATTTCAATCACATATAGGGCTTGTTTGGGAATGTTGTGAGGTGCTGTGAGTTATAAAACTGTGGTGCCGTGAGGTGAGTTGAAACGCAAAAAGTTGTTTGGCGCATAACTTTTAAAACTGTGGTGCGGTGCTGTGAGGTGCGTTTGACGTATCAAAATTACACTTATATTAGATGACTAATAATATTAATATAAAATCATTCAAGGTTTACCTTGTACATTAATCTAAAATACAATAATTGACCTAATTTGATTACGTAGGACAAGTCAACATATATTGTATATTGTAAGTGTTTGGGAGTGTGGTGAGGTAAAAAGCTGTGGTGCTGTGAGGTGAGTTAGAACGCAAAAGCTGTTTGACATGTTATAAAAAACTGTGGTAGTGTGAGGTGTGTTGCAACTGAACACAGTTACAACACACTACCAAACACATACATGGGACTTTTTTGGGAATGCTGTGAGGTGCTGTGAGGTGTGGTGTGATGCTGTGAGTTATAAAACTGTGGTGTTGTGAGGTGAGTTTGAACGCAAAAAGCTGTTTGACGCATCACTCTCCGAATAAATAATTAAAGTCGTTTTCATTAGCGTATGACACATTGACACTGATTGAGATTAGTTTTTATTTAAAAAAAGAAAGAAAAAAAAAGGTCGTGTATTGTCGTGACTAAAACAAATTCCGAATGAATCTAATTTTGACTTGTCTCTCATTCTTCAAAGACGTGACGCATTTGTTTCTTGTGCTCCCTCGAGCGGAGACCGCTCGATTTTGCTTTCGATCGTATCCACCAGTTCATGTGGGGTCTTGGTCCCACTACTCCAACTGCCATACCTTCTGGTCCCACCAAAATTTTATAATATTTTTCTCGAATTCCTACAATGTCCTGTAGTTTGATCTAATTTACAAAGTTCACATTTTTTTTGTGGGTAAGCTTTTGTGCTATTTACTTAATTAATTACTCGTTTGATAAACAATTTTGACAATAACATATACAATTCTTGAAATATTGGTAGATATTTTATTATATTTTTGTTATAAGCATATTGATGTTAAAATTATTGTGACAAATTACGTATATGAGTACTATGCATTTAAGTTGTAACGGATTAAAATAAATAGTTAAATTTATGGAAAAAATTTATAATATTAATAAAAACATTTTAATCAATTAAAAAAAATTAAATGTTAGAAGCTAATTTAATTAATTATTCTATAAATGCTAGAAGCATTAAAGGGTAATTTAATTTTAAAAAAGCTAAAAATGACATATAACCTTTGTGATTGAGATCATTTCTAACTACGCACCTTTTGATTCAAAATTGTTAGAATGACATCTCTTATACTCTGTGTTTAAGTACCACCGCATGTTGCTTCATTGATTGACCGTTATTTGACTAACGGACTCTAAAACGATATCATTTTGGTCTTAACCAATAAAGAAAATGGTAAAACGGTTTTTAGAATAATACAAGACAAAGGAAAGTGATAAAACTACAATTAAACCTCTATAAATAATACCCAATAGTCCAATACACTTCAGCTAATGACAAGCAGAAAGTATGTTTTAATAGCCTTTTGTTCATATGTTTAAGAATCCGTGGTCACTATCCTTGGGATGTGATTAGGTAAATTCCAATTTTGTATATATGTTTGATCAGTTTATGTGGCTGAAGAATTATCCTCATTGTCAAGAAATCATTAGAGATTTTGCAATAAATGATATGGTCAGAATCTATCTAGGGGTACATCCCGATTCTGATGGGTCTCATTTGGTTTGGTTTTAGAAATGTTGGAAGTGATTGCGATTACTCATATATAATAATTAATTTAACTCGTGTATTTCACCAATCAAAAATAAATACTCATTTCCTAAGTCCTATTTCCTAGTCAGTTTTTTTTTTAATATTATTTTATTCATTTTCAAGCAGCTTATGACAATAGATCTCCTTCATCCATCGCGGATCTTCGATCGTTCACATTTTTTATGTGTTACGAAGACGTATATTTGGTTTTATGGTGATGAGATTTTCAGATCTGAGGGAGATCGGTCTCTCTGATTGAATAAGAAGCCAAGATCCTTGCTGTAAATCCAAATTGTAATATGTGTGTTGGTTTTTATGTTTAGCCTTTGTTACTTGCCATAAACCGATGGAGTACGAAATCATTCGGTTGTCGTTGGGTGATGTCCGGTGTAATACAGTGTTGTCCGGGAGTGTCCAGCGATCATCGTGTTTGTGTTTTTTAATTTTTTGCCTTTTTTTTAATTCTTTTAATTGTACTCCATTTTTTATGATGGTCCGAATGTAAATGGATCTCGTTTATCTAATTTATCGAGTAACATAATATATTGTGACCTCTTGAAAAAAACACCTTGTGACCAAACTTTAATCAACCACAAAAATATAGATTTGAAAGGAGCTTTGAAAGATTGGTCATGAACAAAGAAAAAAGAAAGCATCCACATGGTGGTAGGCGAATTGCATTCATTATATTAAATTCAATGATTAATATTATAGTCAACAAGAGTCACAACAACAATAGAAAATTGGTATAGTGGGACCTCTCTCAACGTGTCACATATTCCATAAATCACAACACTAAGGTTTTGTTTGGTATAACATTAAAAAGGACACCCAAAAGAACAGGAGTTTTTAACAATAAAAAAATGTTTTATAAAAAAACAATAGTTCATGAATTTAATCATTTTTGTTAAGAGTGGGACAATCCATATTTATGTGACTGAAAAGTCCACAATTTCTCATTAAAAAAATCAAAATGTCATTTTAATTAATTCAAGCCATCTTATTTTAAAAATTATTTAACCGATCTTACATGAGATATGGTGGTCGGACTAACCCTTTTTTTTTTTAATGTTTATATTATTATTTAAAATAAATGACTAAAGTAATAATCATATTTGAAATTAAAATATCAAATTGATCATCATCCATTAACTTAATAAAAAAATGAAGAAGAAACTAAAAATTCTTCATTTTGTCCCGTATTAAATCTAATTAATTTATCACTATTATTAGTATTATTGATTATCAACAATTACTGATGTCAATTTAAGCAATAAAAACAATTTTCAATTACCAACGTGAATCATTAAATATATATTTTTGTTTAACCAATGTTATATGATAGTTATCAACGTAAAATACCACAAATTGGAATAAAAATAGTTTTCTTTATTCCAATTATGTTAAAACTTAAAACTATCACATCGGATAGTTGGGGGAAAATGATCAAACATATAAAGAGGCCCACATACCTTAACACACAACAACCGATGTTCTAAGTAAATTTTGGAGGTCGGTTGGGCCAGACCTCCTTAACCTAATTCAGGGAGGACAAATCTGTGAGGGCTGAATGGGTTTAGAATGGATAAACTATTGTGTGTAGTTGAGGGTCCAAATTATATTAAATTATTCAATTATATTACTAAAAGTTAGACAATTTAAGTACTTGTGTTATACAAATTTTATATTATAAAAGATTTGGGTCCATGAATTTTCATCATAAAAAACATTACAAACAAAAACAGAAGACAAAATATCAAGAGGGTCGAGGCTGATAGCTTTTTGACCGTCGATCTGGGGGGGGGGGGAAGTGGAATTCCCGCGAAACCCGGATCTGATGACGTGTAATAATTGGGACGTTAAATTCGTGGTGGAAAACACGTCCACATGCACTCCTTTGTGCGGACTCCACTCCCAATCAAATTGATTTCTATTGACAAAAATAATTATATATGTATTTGAAATTTTCATAGATCCTAAATTTTATTTTTTTTTTTGATAGGAGATCCTAAAATTTAAATTTAATTGACTTTCAATAAAAATATAACACTAGTTATAAAAGAATAAGATATTTGTTGTATACAATTTAAAAAAAAAAACCTTTATGGTTAGCCTCCATGTTGGCTCCACTTAAACCACACTCACAAATATACCAAAAATAAATACTGACTCCACCTCTATTACACAAAAAATGAAGCCAATAAATTTACACAATTATACAAATACATGTAACATTTAACATTTCATTCACATTCCCAACCAACCAAGCAAAATACCTCTCCCAATATATTTAATTGTCCCCAAAAGCATTACACCATTGTGGTTGCTCTAAGTGAAATGACATGTGAGACCACTATTTTGGGTCTTATGTGTTCAAAATCAATGGTGAAAACATATGTCCGATATTTGTTTTAAGTCTGCATAAGATAATTGCGCTCTATATGTGTGTGTAATAATATCTTAAACTAATTTCGTATGTCATAAGTTAGTTATTACTTAGAAAAACCATAAATACTTTCTCATTGGGTATTCAAATGATAATAACATGCCAAATTTAGAAAGTAAAAATCGAGAGATGAAAAACTTCATCATCTTTATAGTTGTTGTGTTAGAGACATAATGATTAATGATGCATAATAGTTGCATTTATGGTTTTATTTAACACGCGAAAGGCATCATAAATCATAATCACAACTTTTTGTAGGATTAATTTAATTTTTACTTTATTGCATTAACTCAATTGAATTTTAATATCTAGAGGATATTATTGTAATTTCGCGCATTTATGACAGATCTGCTACCCAACAAACGAGGAAGTCGGCAACTGTCGGCCGGTGTAACCGGGGAGACATTAGCGGCGAAAATTCCCCAATTATTTAAAATTAATTCCAATAAATAATTATTTTTATATTCAACTTCCCAATCGCATTCATTATTTGTTAAATTTTCATAACTTTATCTTGAAAGGATGAGCAAGGGGAACTAGCGTAGCAAATCCCGTTTAATGTGTGACCATAATAATCCTGACATGTTGTGAAATATTCGGTTTAAGCCATGATTATTGTACAAATGTGAATTCATCATCACAATTTTAACTGACAATGAACCATTTCCACGAGTGTTTGTGAGGCTCCCAAAAAACCCAAATTTTAGAAATAAAATATGAATAAATATCGCATTTTATTAGTAGTTAACTCGCAACCCTCTTTAGGAGAGTTGAACTCTTACTACTTGGTTGTTTCTTCCCAACTTAAATCCACTCCCCTTAAGAGTCTGTTTGGATTGAGGAAAGGAGAAGGAATGAGAGGAAAACTCAATAGAATGAAAGGTAAAATATTTTTCATTTTTTCAGGTTGGATATTTTAAAAATTAAAGAATTTGTTACTTCTATTTTTTATAAACATCATAAAAGAGAGAAAAAAAAGAAAGAAAACAATTGGTTTCATTTACCAATCTATCGTTATTTTTATATTAAAGTATTATATACAATAGATAACTTAATTCAACATTCTCTCCGCTCCAAAACGAGTAAACGACCCCATTTTGAAATAGGTATTTTGATAAAAATTTGATGAAATCTTTTTCTAAACTCATTTTCATTCTCCTCCCACTGAGTCCCATCCGAAATCTCTAAATCCAAACAGAATCTAAAATAGGAAATATATATATTTTTAGCATTTTCACATATTCATTTCCAGCCAAGAGTCCAAGCCACCTCAGTATCTCTCCCTCCCCTCTCTCTCTCTTGCGAGAACTCGTTCTCTGCGAAACGACCGATTTGAGGCCGAAAGAAAAGAAAGAAACCTAACTGTAATGTAGTGAGATGGAATAGTTCAACAGATCATGTAAACCCAAAATATCCGTTTGTTTACCTGGAATTTTGTAAATGCTATTTGTATGAAACCTCCCTTCGATTTTCTCGGTACGTGATTTTATTTTCCGCTTTGTTTCCCAAACCCTAGATTTTCGCGGTTTCCGAGTTGTAAATATTTGGTGTTTTTTTTTACTTAATCTGGTTTGTTTCGTTTTCGCTGGTTCTTTTGCGTGCTTTCTGTTTCCGACTTCGCGTTTTCAAGACTGGAAGGTGTTTTCATTTCCTCATTTCTTCTGATTGATATGATTTTGATTTGCTGGGGTTATTCTGTTTTTGGAATCCAAACTGAGGGAACGTCTAAATGTATTTGTTTGTTCTTTTCAATCCCTTGTTGGTTGTGTTGTTAACAACACCTTTTTATCTTCGAGGAAACGTTGCAATCAAATTGGCTTGCCTTTTCAGGTATATCGCAAGTTCTTGGCGCGTTCACCTTACTTGTTTGAATTTGTATTGATCTTCTGTGCTCCATTATTTTCACTCCATTTTATTTTGGCTTTAGGGACATGAATTTGAAAATTTTAAGCCATTTAATTCAGATTAATATGAATAATTTTTTAAATGGGTTTTGTGATTAGTAGTTGGTTTTTGACGTATCTATCCAAGAAAATGGGATTGAGTTTTTTTTTTTTTTAAAGATTTTCTATTATAGTTGAATAAAACAAAAGTTTCTTTTAGCTTCAGTTACAATTTGTTTTCTCTCTAACTAATGTCTTTTTTGTTTGAGTGGGTTTTCTATCAATTATTACGAAGATGCTTGTTTTACTAATCGGGTTTTATTATCCCTTTTTTCATTTCAGGCCATATAAATTTGCTTTATATGTTTCCACAATAAACACAGATTATGGATATTGTTGATGTTGAAGAAAATTTATTTGCAGCGAGTGATGCCAAGGTATGGGCTTGAGTTTTCAGAGGAAATTTGAAATGTAGGAACTGTATTTTGCTGTCTTGGCTGTTTGTTTAAACTTAGCTATGAAAGTATTTGTCCGTTGTTATTCAAAATTTTTGCTTGTTCAGACCGGGATATAACTTGCAAAAAATTAACTTTTTTTTAATTGTTCCATACCTGAAGTAGATAACTGAGAAGGTGTTCTTCTTTATATGCAGCTACATGGAGAAATGTGCAAGTCACTCTCTGCAATTTATTACAAAATCTTGTCAATTTTTCCCTCTTTAGAAGCGGCACGACCTAGGAGCAAATCCGGCATTCAAGCATTGTGTTCTTTGCACATTGCCCTTGAGAAGACCAAGAATGTTCTTCGGCATTGTTCGGATTGTAGTAAACTTTACTTGGTATGCCTTATATTTGCTGTATTATTATTATTTTATTTTGAGCTGAGATGCCGTGTGATTTGTTTTCTCTAATATAGATGTTCTGTCATGTAGAACTATGGGATATGTTTTCCTCTGTAGATTGCCTTAATCTCTTGGAGACTGTTCAATAATGTCTGCATATTTGCTTTATTGCAGGCAATAACTGGGGATTCTGTTCATTTAAAATTTGATAAAGCGAAGTGTGCTCTGATCGATAGTCTCAGACGTGTGGAAGATATTGAGCCAGAGGCCATTGGATGCCAGGTAATTTTATATTAGAGACAGTTTCAACTCATGGTTGTAAGGACTAAGGAGTGGGGAATCTTATTTTGGTAATGCAATGGATAATCATTTCAAGAGAATTCAATTAAATATTGAGAGTGAGGGTTAGATCTTTGGAGATATTTCTGTGACTTTTTTTTTGGATAAATTATGGGGTTATATTCTTAATATTTAGAGGGAGGGAACTCAGGGAAGAAGTGAAACTTGCATATGGTGGCTTATCCTTGTTATGTCATGGCTTTTCACTAATCAGACTTCTCTCTTTTCTTCGAATGATTTTTTTTTTCTGTTTTGATTTCTGCAATCTTTCCTCATGCTTTTAGAATTACTGTAGGCTATTATTTCTCCCCGAGTCCCTGGTGGTTATGCTTTGTGGCCTTTTGAAGCTTTTACTTTAATATGAACCTTATTTGAAGTATTATTTACCCTAGCAAATAATTCTTTTCAGATTCTGGAGATTGTAAGCGAACTTGAGAATACAGAATTATCGCTTGATCCTCTAGAGAAACAAATTGGTGATGAAATAATTGCATTGCTTCAGCAAGGGAGAAAATTTAGTGACTCAAGTGACAGTAATGAGCTTGAATCTTTTTACCGTGCTGCTACTAAACTTGGTGTTACCTCGTCGAAAGTGGCTCTTACAGAGAGAAGAGCTCTCAAGAAACTCATAGAGAGAGCTCGTGTGGAGGAAGACAAGCGAAAAGAATCAATTGTGGCTTATCTCTTACATCTTATGAGAAAATACTCCAAGTTGTTTAGAAGTGATCTTGTAGATGAAAATGATTCACAGGGCTCAGCGCCTTCTTCGCCAACAGTTCAGGGTTCTTTCGAGGATGGAGGGTCTGGTGTGAATGGTCATGCATTTGAGAGGCAGCTGACAAAACTTAGTTCCTTTAATTTCAAGCCAAATTTTAGGAAATCTGGGCAGATACCTGTTCCACCGGAAGAATTGAGGTGTCCAATATCGTTGCAACTAATGCATGATCCTGTCATTATCGCATCAGGACAAACATATGAAAGGATCTGCATTGAAAAATGGTTTAGTGATGGGCATGACACCTGTCCAAAGACTCAACAGCAACTCTCTCATTGTTGCTTCACTCCTAATTACTCTGTTAAAGGTCTTACTAATAGTTGGTGTGAACAGAATGGTGTGCCTATTCCAGATGGTCCCCCGGAATCCCTTGATCTGAATTATTGGAGGCTTGCTTTGTCTCAGTCAGAGTCCTCAAATTCAAGATCTGTGAAGAGTGTTGGCTCCCGCAAATTGAAGGAGGTAAAGGTTGTTCCTATAGAAGAGAGTGGAACCATTGAGGAGGTCGAAGTAAATGAAGCAGAAAATTTATCTCCTCTGGGAGATGTGTCTCAGCTTGATGTGTTTGATAGATATCAGAATTTTCTGACTATCTTGAATGAAGGGGAAGACATAGGGAAAAAGTGCGAAGTTGCAGAACAAGTAAGGCTCCTGTTGAAAGACGATGAGGAGGCCAGAACTTTTTTGGGGTCTCATGGCCTTGTTGAGGCGCTAATGGTGTTTCTTAAGTTCGCTGTTCGTGAAAGGAACATGATGGCCCAGGAAATTGCTGCTATGGCTTTGTTTAATCTTGCTGTCAACAATGACAGGTTTGTAGGCCTTTAACCTCGTATTTCCAGTATATCTGTGAAAATATCTGCAAAGTTTCATATTTCCTTCAAAATTCCTCGTGGCACATGAAAAAAGTTATGCGATAATTACAATAGAATGGTCTGATTCTTATGACATGTTTATTAAATATTTCTTGCGTTCTTTCTATTATTCTCATCTCCTATCATTGATATATTTGAATGTAGTCAATTGAGTCCCTTTCTTCAGGAAGATGGTTGCCTAAGTTTGTTGTCTCTGTCTTCTTCATTTTGTCTGCTTCAGATAAAAGGATTTGGTGTTCTGAAGATTGGTTTTCTTCCCTCTAATGTGGGCTCCCAATCTCATATCTATTTTTTTCGCCATGTCCTTCCACATTGCTTATTCATACTAATTCCTGCTATGCAAATTAAAAAAACGTGGCACTTTTATTTTTGCAAGTCAAGCTGAATATTCATTTTGAATGGAAAACTATGATTAGGAAGTGACTAAATCATAGTACAGAGTTCCTTTGTGTCAATGGAATGTTGCATATATAAATATGTACTTCTCATGGTGATTTAGTTTGCACTCATTGATTGAGAACACTTGGTAGTGATAATGGAACAATATCTTTCCCAAAATAGGAGCATTCCCTTTTCTTCTTTTTTTTCAAGCTTGAGCCATTTTTCTTAATTTTGTCAAGATACTTTATAAAATGTAGGAGCAGAAAAATTAGTGACCAATCCTGGATCGACCAATCATAAATGTATGCTTGCTGTCCAATGTATAGTATGAGTTGCTATATCTTCTATGGGCCTGTGGCTCAACTATTTTGTTTTGTGGCTTTATCCCTCCTCGTAATATAGTTACATAATATGGATATCCGTCAATAAATAATTAATAATAGTTTATTGTTTCCTGAATTTTAGGAACAAGGAAATGATGTTGGCAGCTGGCATGATACCATTGCTGGAGGATATGATCTCCAACACAAACTCCCATGGCTCAGCAACTGCCCTCTACCTGAATCTCTCTTGCCTTGAACAAGCCAAATCTATCATTGGCTCGAGTAAGGCTGTTCCCTTTTTAGTCGGGATCCTTCAAAGTGAAGCGGATTCCCTGTGCAAACTTGATGCCCTTCATGCCCTCTATAATCTCTCCTCTCATTCTTCTAATATTTCAAACCTTCTTTCGGCTGGCATCATTAGTGGACTCCAATCTCTACTTGCTCTTACTGGGGACCATACTTGGACAGAAAAGTGCATAGCTGTCCTGATATATTTGGCTTTGAGTAAACCAGGAAAAGAAGAAATGGTCTCTGCACCTGGCCTTATTAGCTCGCTTGCAGCAATACTGGATGCTGGTGAATCCATTGAACAGGAACAAGCAGCCTCATGCCTTTTGATTCTGTGTAATGGGAGTGAGAAATGCAGTCAAATGGTCCTACAGGAAGGGGTGATACCTGCATTGGTATCGATTTCAGTAAATGGGACGACAAGGGGGAGAGATAAGGCTCAAAAACTATTGATACTGTTTCGTGAGCAGAGGCAACAAGATCGACCATCTCCTGATATTACTCTAAAGCGAGCTGAGACTAGCTCCAAGGCAATGCCTGCTCCAGAGTCAAATCCTTTTTGTAAAACAACGTCGAGGAGGAAGATGGGAAAAGCTTTTAGCTTTTTCTGGAAGAGCAAGAGCTATTCGGTTTCCCAGTATTGATTCTGTGCTGTAAGTTTCTGTTGTACCTTCTTTTCTGTATCTTTTAGTCGTCATTGATTTCTTTTTTCCTTTCCGTAGAGAAGAGTTGTACAGGCCATTGTAATCTGTGGATTTTTGTTTTTACCTTGCCTTCCCTTCTGGCTAGGAAGATATGTAGCCATGTATTTCATAATTAAAGCAGTAGAGTTGCCTTGATATCAGGCTTTTCTCCTTTGGATTTAAATTTTCTTTGTGAAGTTGTGATTTAATTAGCTATGCAGTGTAAACGGTCGGTTACTGTAGGTAGGTTTTTGACATTAATTTAACTGACTAATCGGTTGGTTTGGTTTCTACCTTTTTTTAACATCCCTAATTACATGTTAAGGGATGATTATTTAAATTCACAAGCTGTAATGCTTCACTGCCAGTGACATTGCGCGTACAGGGGCCTGTATGGCAGCTTAGAATATCTCCATTTGCTGGCCTGAGTGAAAACACGGCATCCATTGCTCTGGCTGTTCTTCTGATTCTTCTCCGGTCTCCATTATAGTTGGAACCTCTTTGGCTTTTCTCTTACTTCGAATCTTCGTCGGGCTTCCGAAAGTCCCCACTCTTGCCTTCCTCTTACTACCAACCGGTGTTTCACCTTCAGCAGATTCCTGTTCTTCTTCTCCGTCATCTTCTCCCAGTTCGCTACGCTCCGTCTTCTTCTTTTCAAGGAATTCAACGAGCCCCTTGAGGGATACATTGGCATCTTCATTTTTCATGAGCTCTTCTGCAATCTCTGCCGGAGTTACATTGGTTTCCGTTATCAGTTCATCGAGTCGAGGGAACAGAGAGTGGTCAGAGATGCCTAGATAGTTAGAAGCAAGAATCTTGAAGCCATTAGGAGTGCAGTAGGACATGTTGATGTGCATATCCATCCTGCCTGGCCTTAAACAATGCAGGGTCTAGCTTGTCCTTGTGATTGGTTGTGAAGACAACGATTCTCTCATCGCCACAACTTGACCATAGCCCATCAATGAAATTAAGTAACCCAGATAGAGTTAACTGACAAAGAAGATGAACAAGAATCATTAGTCACAGAATTAGATGATTTAGTAAAAATATTTGGTCACAGAATTGTAAGAAATTCCACCCCGCACAACCAACTATATTCTCCGCTACTTTGGAGTTTCGATTCTCATGGATAATCGGATTACCCTCATGAGTTTGTTCCTCCTAAATCTAGTAACCATATTGTCGCTTTGGGGTTCCGATTCCCGTGGACATATCGGATTACCTTCATGGGTTGTTCCTCTCAAGCCCAGAAATTGGCCGAAGCCCAACCCACCGAGCTAGGAAAAAGCCTAGATGATTGTAGGGAAGTGAGCTTACCTATATAAACCATTTGTCTAACCAATGTGGGATTTATGTTCATAACACTCGCCGCACTTGTGAGCTTAGTTATGTCAACAAATGGAGTATAAGCTACGTCGAATTGGATTGAATTGCTTCATTACCATGTCAGAAATCCCACCCCATACAGCCAACAATATTATCGCTTTGAGGTTTTGGTTCCCGTGAATACATCGGAAAAGGCCTAGTTGATTGTAGGGAGCTGAGCTTCCTCATATAAATCACTCAATGGACATTTGTCTAACATATTCTTAACAAGAATTATATGATTTAGTAAAAAATACTAGGTCATAGTCTAACCTGGCCGGATCTTCTTGCTCGTTGATTCTGTAAATCAATGCTGCAATCAATATCCTCAATCACAACTATTGATCTGTTTTTGGTGGAGACTAACAGGTTTCTTAGGTTTGAGTTGCCGAAGATACTCCCAAGCTCCAAGTCATAGATGTGGAACTTCAAGTAGTTAGCCATGGCTGCAACCAAGCTTGACTTCCCAGTACCTGGAGGACCATACAACAAATACCCACGTTTCCACGCCTTCCCAACTCTCCGGTAGTAATCTCTTCTATTCACAAACCTGTCTAAATCATCCATCAATGCCTTCTTGAGAGCTGGTTCCATTGCCAATGTTTCAAAAGTTGATGGATGATCAAGATTAGTTGATCCCCATTGTCCGTCTTCTCGCTCTCCACCGCCTCCAAGGGAATACAGCTTCACTATCTTGGATTCTTCTTTGATGGCATTTGATTTCTCCATGACAAAAGGCAAGAAAGAGCTCAGTACCTTCTCCATGTGCTTCTTATTGAAGCTAAGTTCAATGACCCTGCTCTCAAATCTTCCATTTTGAGCCGGCTCTTTTGTTTCAGTGCAAACTATTTTCCATATCAGTTGGATTCCTTGGAATGTGTCAAGAATTTTTTCTCCTTTATTGATCGTCAGTTTCAGGATCTTCTCTCTTGGAGCTTTCAGGACCCTGATCTTCTCAAGCGAAGAGCTGATTTTCGTCCCGAGATAGAGTTCTGAAGCTTCATACATTTGGTTAATTGAGTAATCAGTGTACTCATCAATGATAAGAGTTGTCATTTGGGAAGATGGGGTTCCCCAGAAGGATCCGGTTTTTGATATTATCATCTCTTGGAGTTGTTTGGGAACCAACTGGGTAGTTATGGTTTGGACTTCATTGATCACGGTTCGAGCCAGCATTGCAGATGCAGTAAAGGCAGAGTATGCTGATAGAACTGATGTTGTTGAAGGCATGGTTTTGAGAGAAAACATGGTGGGGATTTGGGTTTTTCTGGTGAATGAAAAGGAGAGATTGCTATGTGTTTGCTTGATTGCTTTAGATACGGTTCATGTGTATGCTTATATGGAAGAAAAATTCAGAAAGTGAAGTTTCCATGGGAAGTTTTTGATGTTTAGTAGCAAGTACCATTCCAAAGTCAACTTTCTACCTGTCATTATATATACACGCTACTTTCATTATGGGAAGAGTCTTCTCGAGCAATTCTTTGCCCATATCCCTTTGGAAGTTTGATATGATCTTAAACTCGAGCCATCAAGCCCGCATACACAGAAATTTTTATCCTGACGATATGGCTAGTAAAAAGTCGATTCTAGGTCGAACAACATCACATGTCTAAGAAATATTTATATGTCCGAACCCTAACCGGATTGGATTTCGGACATACTTAATTGATCAAACCCGGATTGGTTTAAATCTGCATAAGTATACCGGACAATAACATAATTCGGGGTAGGATATGGACAAATAAACCGGACAAGATTTATGTGTTCAGATCCGGATTCGGTTTTAAACTGGATGAAAATTTTGTGTTTGGACTCAGATTTCGAACATATAACTTATGTCCAAATTTGTTGAATTCGGGTTGGAAAAATTCGGTCATCCGAATCCCTGCCAGATGACATGGTAAGTTGGGTCATAACCTAGCATATGGTCACAAGGGTATTGCTCCTGGTGGGAATCGAACTCAAAAGCTCCTGAATCCATACGGTTTGAACACAAAAGGATGGTTTACAAAACATTGTACTCAACTAATAGAAATTGCAACCATAAATGTATTTTTTGTCAAATTCACAAACAAAACTTATCTGAACATATGGTTAGCACACTTTACTGCTTCTGATAGCAGTTCTTGATATGCATTACCACACTCATTTCCTTATTACATATAGAACCAACTTATAATTGCAGTAGGAACACCAAGCTGGACCTAACTCCATCCTCCTTTTCCCTTTTTCGCCGTCTTCCTCTTATTTTTCCCAACTTTGCCGTCACATTTCCCCCGGAATTCCTCACTTTCCTCCTCTTCTTCATCAATGTCTTTTCTTTTGTCTGCATTAGTGTCATTACATTTCATCAGCTTCTTCCTTTCAATAAAAGCAGCGACTCCTTTGAGTGCAATATCCACGTTTTCGTGTTTCATGAGCTCTTCTGCAACTTCTGCAGGAGTCACCTCTACTTCCTTCATCAGTTCTTCAATGTGAGTGAGGAAGGGATGACTCTTAAGTCCTAAGTAGTTGGAAGCAAGGATTTTGAACCCACTTGGAGTGCAATAAGACATGTGAATATGCTTGTCCATTCGTCCCGGTCTCAGCAGAGCAGGATCAATTCTTTCTTTATAGTTTGTCGTAAACACGATTATCCTCTCATCTCCACAGCTTGACCATAATCCATCAATGAAGTTAAGCAATCCGGAGAGCGTTAGAAACTGACATCAACAAGTAATGGTGTTATACCAGCAGTGCATCATGTAAAATCAGTTTTCATGGTTGAAAAAGGACTTGATACTCACCGTAAATTCATTTTCTTTGTAGCTTCCATTCTGTCGATTCTGCAACTCAATGCTACAATCAATGTCCTCGATAACAAGTATCGATCGATTTGCTGTGGAGACTACCAACTTCCGGAGATCTGCATTGCTGCGTATACCTTTGAGTTCCAAGTCATAGATGTCAAATTTCAGATAGTTAGCCATTGCTGCTATCAAGCTTGACTTGCCAGTACCAGGAGGTCCATACAACAAATATCCTCTTTTCCATGCCTTTCCAACTCTCCTATAAAAATCCCTTCTCCTCACAAATCTGTCCAAGTCATCCATCAATTCTTTCTTGAGCTCTGGATCCAATGCCATTGTCTCAAATGTGGATGGATGGTCGAGGTTGATCGATCCCCACAGACCTCCATTTAAACTTCCAAGTGAGTGGAGCTTCAGGACTTTGTTCTCTTCTTTAAAAGCTTTTGATCTCTCCACCACATATGGAAGATAAGCCCTTAATACCACTTCCTTGTATCTTTTGTTGAAAGTAAGTCGAAAAGACCGATTTTCGGTTGTTTCTGATGTATGGGAATAGTTATCATAATCAAAATGTGACTTCTGTGTTTCAGTAGAAACAAATTCCCAGACGAGCTGGATTCCTTCGAATATGTCAAAGACCTTTTCGCCTTTGTTGATTGTGACCGAGATGTTCTTCTCTCGCTGCGCTTTGAAAACCTTTAGCTCGTTAATAGAAGGCGTAATTCTTGAGCTCAAGTAGGTTTCAGAAGCCTGGTAGATTTCATTAACTGAGAGTCCATTGTACTCATTGATAAGAATAGTCATTTGAGAACATAGACTTCCAAAAAGCTCACCAAGTACTGATACCAAATTTTCTCTGATCTTCTGAGGTAGAAATTTACCAGTCATCGTCTGTAACTCATTGAGAACGGTTCTGACAAGCATTAGCAATGCAGCAACAGAAGTGTACGCTGACAATATCGATGTCATTGAAGGCATGTTCGACACAGAAAAGAACATGTTAAACTTTAAGATTTTCGGGTTTCTGAGATAGGAGGAAACCTAGCTTGGTATGAATGGATGGAAGTTGTAAACAAGATGGGTGGCCTTTTATAGAACAAGGTTTCCTGATATGCATAAGTTAATTCCTTAATGTTCTTAAGCAATTCTGAGAAGCAACAAGGCAGTTGAGTCTACTGAACTTTTTTGGTTTTATGGATAGAGTTCATGAATTTCAGGAATTAAATTCTTGGCATCAGTTCTTGGAACATTCTCCAGAATCTCCATCACTTGTTTTTTGTTTTAAGTATAGAATTTTGAATGCTACCACAATTGCTAGTGCGCTTCTTCTTCATGATTATTCTTTCTAAACCAAACATCATTGACCTTACAAATAAATCATATACGCGTCGAAATAACGAACAAATCAACGTTTAATCAAGGAAATAGACACTAGAATCCAGCAGATTTGAGAGAAAGGTTTTCAATATATTTCTTTAAAATCAAAAGTTAATGATGACTAGTGCCAACTACAACATCAAGGTAATGAACAACACAAAAACACCAAAGGATGAAAATGTCCCTAAAACATTAAAAGTCTCATTTGGACCCTAAACAGTGTAATTTGTCAAAAATAAGGTGTGGCCATTAGTCATGATCACCAAGTTGAAATGAGTCACTCGATCAAATTTCAAGCCATTCTGACAACGTGACGTTTCGATCCTACTAGTTGATTTTCTTGGTAATTGAGTGTCTACATCAACATCATTCACTGGAGACCATAAAATAAATATTCTTTCTCACAGGCATAATATGCTTGTGGGCTCATTTATGGATAGGAAACCTAATCACGATAGGAATTTACTATAAATTGCATAAACGAGTCACTCGATCAAATTTCAAGCGATTCTAACAACGTGACGTTTCGATCCTACTAGTTGATTTTCTTGGTAATTGAGTGTCTACATCAACATCATTCACTGAAGACCATAAAATAAGTATTCTTTCTCACAGGCATAATATGCTTCTGGGCTCATTTATAGATAGGAAACCTAATCACGATGGGAATTTACTATAAATTGCATAGACACAATGAACTTTCAAGTTCTTGTTGTACAGATAATGCAGAGATTGTTCAGTATTCTGGATTTCCATCTACGTCAACGAAGAAGTTGCTAAGAAATTTTCATCTGACTTTCCCTGGAAATCTAGGACATATTTTCGCAGAAAATTCAGCTTGCTACTGCATAAGTTCCACCCTTGTTGGCCACTAACTATTGTTCATAAAGTAAGCAGAACTTCACAGCAAAATATTCGTAGTATGTATGATTCACAGATCACAAAGAACTGCCCTTTCATTTGTCATCCATTCATCTAACTTGACAATCATGTATAAGAAACAGAACGTGACATCGATCTTCCTTCCCTTCTTATTCTTGGTTGCATGAGCCAAGCAGTCTCAAAAAGCTCTAAAATGTCATCTTTGCTTTCAGTACTTTCATCATTTTCGTTATTCCCTCATCCTTTGTTGCGTTGGGTTTCTTTCTCTCCGATATCAGATTGTTGGACCTGCTTCTCCTTTTGATATTCTCTGTCTGTGTTTTCAGTTGTCCCCTTCTTAATGCTTCCTTGTATGTGCTCTTCATGACCGTGACATACTGACATCAACTCTGTCGGGTTCTTCAGCTTGCGGAGCTTCAGCAATGGGCGGAAATGCCTCTCTAACTGCAATTGCAACATGGGTTTGCTTCATCATCAACAGTCGTTGACTCAACATTGCAGTCATTGCAGCTCTTATCGACACAAATTTCCTTTTCCTCAGTAGATTCTGTCAACTACAGAAACGCAAAAGTTGAGCCAGGAAATGACACCAAGGCCGGCCCGATCCGATAATGGAAATTGGTGGATAACCATATAAACTTTGCTGGTAGCATCATCAAACTTCCCTGGCAACATTTCCACAATTTCTACACACTGGTCAATCTTGTTGAACATATACTTTTATGGTGGAAACACTGTCTCGACAATGCTTTCAACAGCTAATATACAATCAAGGAACTCCTTGTAAATGCACGAGATCGCAACTTTAACTCCCAACCCCTAGAGTTTCAGCGTTATTAATTTCCCACACGAGTTTTGGCCAGGTGTTTCGCACGCGTGGAGCGCACTGGGCTGACGACCTGAGTTTAGAACTGACCCGGGTGTCCGGTGGGAATGGTGAGCCTGGAGAATTCTCGGCTACCAAAAAAAACACTAATATAATATCATCAACAGAAGACAGGAGTGCTAGAGACTGATACTGCAATGCAAAAAAACAATGGTTCGATAAACTTGGCAATTTTGGCTACCCTTTTTCAGCCGTTGAACCTATCGGCCATTCAAATCTTGCCCCTTTGTGTAGACTTGGTGAGCAATAGCTAAGCCTGAGACTCCATATGTATGCAAAGGACGCCGCCTGGAGCTCATTCTGCCGGAACCGGCAGTCTCTCTGGATTCCTGAGAACCACAATTTCAATAAATTCTACAAACAAACATGCCTCCAAAAATCTCAGAGATCATCAACTTTTGCATCGCAGACGAAAAATTCAATGATCAAACATGCCTAAATCAACAAGAATTTCGTTGCGATATCTGACAGACAACAAACAACCGTACAAAATAATTTCTTTTTCTGATATCAAAAATTAAATAATAAGATAATTATAAAACATAAACAAATTCATACTTTGACTCTTACCAGTTACCTTCAATGAGAAAGGCGATCTGCAATCCACGATTTCTGGTTATGCCCACCAATGAAGGAAACCCCGATTACTGCGAGCTTCAAATGCCCGAGAGAAAAAACGACGCGATTCGTTTCCAGTTCTTGATTTTGGACAGTCAACGGGGCTTTGAGGTTGACGAATCGGAATGACTATTGGGCTTCTAAAGGATCTTGGGAGGAGCCCACTTTTATGGGCCTAATTTCACGTTGGGTTTGTATATATGAGATGTTGGCCCAGTGCCCAAAAGTCATACTCTATGGGTTTGGACCATCTATATATACTTAAAGTTAAACTACTTATTCTTTTCTCATCTTTTAGATTTGAGATTTCTTCTAGATCAAGCTGTAAGATTGTTCCTAAGGAAATTGTAAGTTGGGTCAAAACCTAATACGTGATCATAATAAAGGTATTGCTTTCCACTTGATAACATGGTAAATTAGGTCAAGGCCTAGTGCGTGGTCATAAAGATATTGCTTCCAATGAAATCGAACTCAAAACATTCTCAGTCAATATGATTTGGTTTGTTTTGGTCATTAGCTTTATAAACAAATTAAGAATGCAAATCAAAGAACTTGAAACTCAAATTATAAAACCAGACTACACATTAAAGCCTCATGTAATTCATTTATTTTGCGCCCGGTTCAAAGTTTTTGAAAAACATCATATTAGAAGGCAAACTGATGATGTAAAATGATCAATCCACTACCACAAGCTTGTTATATTCTTTACCAGAAATGGCATCTACCATGCTGCTTACAGGATCCAATTCACCACTTTCTTTCAGAAACATTTTCAGTAAATTCTTGGAGAACCCACTCACCAATGCCACCCCTTTTTGGTTGCTTGGCACTGGAGTTGCCTTGGAGTCTCTGAGGTTCCAAAACACAATCTCTGGCACTGATGAGAACCCTTTTTCCTTGAATTTCCTTGTGATTGCTTCATAGTCTGTTTCCCAATTGTTTTCTGATGCCTCATCAAACTCCATATCACTAAACACAAATAGCCTCTTTATCATCTGATCCTCGCTCAGTTTGCTCTCTTCTGCAACTTTCAAGATCACATCAAAAACCTTCCGAAAATTGGTATTCATTCCCCACTCCATCCTTTCGATCCACCGAATCTTTGATCGAAGATCATCTCCTTGAATGTTCTGAAGCTGAGGATTACGGCTAAAGGTAATGAGGCTTCCCTTCCAAGGGAACTCACTCAACTCTGAAACTAACATACCAAGTGCCACACTTACATCCATTGGCACACCAGTCATGCTTCCTGAAACATCACAAATAGCAAGGCAGTTCTTGAGAGACCCTTGCGAAGAAAGATCTTCAACCATTCTCTGCCATTGTAACAATGCAACTTCAACTTCTCCATCAGGGCTGTCTTTCACTGATGCTATAATCTCATGGGGAAGCAATGCCCCAGCTGAAATCTTTGCCTTTCCTTCTTTCACTTTATCTAGGTATTCCTTGAACCGTATTTCATCGTGTTTGAAGAAGCAGTCGGTGTAAGTTTTCATAGCAATGGATGGTACTTGGCTATAAAGAAGTGAGTCCCATTGATTGGAAAGACATGTATATTTCAGGCAATTTTAGGGCTTTGCGAAGTGGCACCAGGATTTTCTTTCGAAGACGATCTCTGATTCTGTAAGCATAATGTGCATCTTCAAGGCCTTCATATTCTGGGTATTGATCTCTTGTGAAAATTCTCCTTGCAATGCTCTCGCAAAGAAGAGTTGAACGATCATAAATAGAATTTAGAGAAGGACACCACTTTGCAGCAAGACTGATATTGCCCAAGTTTCCAGAATTCAGATTCTTCATATCTGATTTCAATTGCTCAGCAAAAATTGTGGATATCTGATTATGCAAAGCCCGAAAAACAGGATCATTATTGTACCTTTCTATGCCTTTTTTGCCTTCAGAAATTCTTTTCTCCTCAGGTCACATCTTTGCCGGATTCTTGTACTCGCGATAGTCCCTCCTCTGATAAGCCCGCCTTCTCTTCTCCGCGAGTTTCTTAGCATCGGGACCTTTCAGTAGAAGATCAAGAATCTCAGGCAAGTCCTTGAAATACCCAAATTCAGCAATGGAAGCAGCATTACTTGACAAGGTTTTTGGGTGATTCTCATGAAGCCACAAAGCTGCTGCATAAAATCCCTCCCTGTCCATCTTTCCCGTCCCTTTAACACCTCTCAAGTTGCATAATAGTTTCAGAGCCATCAATGAATCCTGCTCCCAAGCCAACTGCAGCCTCTGAGTCAAACTGGAGGCCGGTGTATTCGGAACAACATGGAAAAAAAAGTCTAAGCAATGATTGCCAGTGGAGTAGAAAGTTGGAGAGTTATTTTCTGTGTAACCCATATATGGTCTTGTAGTATCATTGAAGTTAGCCACCATGGCATCCATGAATGGATCTTGATGTGTCAAATATATACATACATTTGTGCATCCTTTACACATAAGTTCATTGCATTTTGAGTTGATTAAGAGTTAATATTGCCTAAGAAAGCTATATTTGCATATTGTAGGTGTCAAGGCAAGAAAGGGAGGAAAAGAGTGCAAAATGAAGATTTGGAGCCCAGTACTGATTTCCGATCGATCGGCCATATTCCCGATCGATCGGACCTGCCAAAACACCTAAAAATATCATCGAGACAGATTGTATTTCCGATCGATCGGACTATTCCCGATCGATCGGAGTACTATTCACAGCACTGCGCAGTTTCGCGGAAAAGACCCGAATTCACGTGTTTCTAAGCCAAAACGACCCCAACTTGTTTTGGAAACGACATAAGAGTTTGGAGAAGTATAAAAGGACATAAGATAGGGTTTTGGAGGGGAGCTTGGAGGCTGGGGAGCTGGATTTCGTGCTACTTCCATTGGAGAGCTTGGAGGCTACCTTGGAGCTTGGAGAAGAAGAGGATCTACAAGGGGGTTTCCTCTCTCCTTTTCTATCCTAGTTTCTATGGTTGATTTCCTTTGTTTAATGATGTATTTTGCTTCCATGAGTGGCTAGATTTCCTACTAGGGTCTTAATGTAACCAAACCTTGAAGATTCAATAAACTTGATTTCCTTATTTCTTGATTTCTCTCTCTCTTGATTGTCTATGGGTGTGATTAATGCTTTTGAGTGTTTGGCCATCATTCAATTGATTTGCTGCCTAGATTGAGACCGGAAGGAGATATCTAGGGTTTGCCTCAAGCCATAGATGACATAGGGTGCATGAACCATAGGAATATAGGTTTGTGACTTATGCAATCGCTAAATGATTTCCATAGTTCGTAATGGGTTTTTGATATATTAATCCGATTGTTAGGAATAACAGAGATTTATATTGAAAATACGTTTGATGTATCTAGGAATAGAACATTGAATAGGTTGGGAAATCGATTGTCATTATTGAGAGATGAATTAGGGATTAAGGAATCAAGGGAATTGAATTGGATAGGTGAGGTGAAGTTAAGTACCCTAGTGCTTTCCATCATTGATTTCATATTTGTGTTTGATTTGTTTTTGTTCTTTTTAATTAGTTTAGTAAAAAATCAAAAACCAATCGCTAATCCTTTTCTCCAATTTACATAATTGTAGCTTGTTTGACATTGATTTCTTTTGTCAACACATCCCTAGTGGAAACGATAATTTACTCATCTCTTTATTACTTGTGCGATTTGTGCGCTTGCAATTAAATCCATATCAGATCTCCAGTACTGACTGGAGTGTTTTTGTTGTCTCCCATGAAAGGTTTTCCATTACTGGCCATGCTGTTTGTGTTCAGTTCCACCACGGAGGCAGGGGTGAGGTAGATTTCCGGCGGCCCAAGGAGAGGAAAAACAGAGTTAGAATAGGAGGCTTTCATTATCGGTAGCTGCAAATTCGAGGAACGGACAAGTTTCTGACCCATTTTTGGTTCACCTGACAAATAGAATCACAATCATAAGTAGCATCAAAATCACAATCCCAAATGAGAAGAAACTTCAAATATTTTTATTCCAAGAGCTTATAACTGATCAGAAATTTACATGAACAAAGTTGTTCTGTTATTTAGAACATCAATTTTCATCAAACACCTTCCCAGTCTCTTCAAATTTGGAATTGGGACATTGAAGAACATGAAAGAAAGAAGAAATAACCAAATTGGGATTGTGAAAAGACTAACCAGAACATTAAACTGAAAACCCATAAATTTATAGGTGCACGGCAGCAATAGATGAAATAATCCACCATATATAGTAGCCTCCCAACTAACAAGAACTCACCACTCTCAACACATTCCCATACTCATCAATTATTCCTTCACTATGTGATAAATTTACCAGAAAGAAAGAGAAAACCCTAGCCCTAAATCGGGGCACAAGCCTTTTCAACAACAACAAAAAAAAATCAGTGGCAAACGCAAAATGAGAATAAAATCACACATCAACTAATTTTCATATGCCTTGAAAACCCATTATTCAGAAACGGATTTGCGACCTAAATGCACACTCAAGACATTGAACAATCTATGGATTATATAAAATAGTCGACAATGTCACTGACCTGTTGAAACTTTCCAATATCTTATACGATCTCCACCGCGAAGGAGCTCAAGATGGCGTGAGTACGACGGAAGGCAATGTCGTGCTAATTGATGAGCATGGATGCGTGGGTTTGACAGTATAGTAATAATATTTACAGAAAAATGGGATTTCGAAGACAGAGAGAGATGTTTTAGAAGGGTTTATCTGGGACGTGGAAGGGATTTATTGTGTTACGAAAATGAAGGGTCTCTTCCGATGACTTGGGCATCAAGTAACTCACAAGACTAAATATTCTCATTAATGAATAATGAGATTTTTTAATTAATTTTTATACGCAGACTAGAGGCCGCTACGGCCTAGATTGGTGAATTATGGTAATACGTTTTTATTTGGATCATAAACTCTGTTTGGCTTAATTAAGGCCATGATTTAGTTCATAATTTGGGGATGCCATTAAGCCACACTTCTCTCACGGTTGGGATTGGGGCTGCAATTCCTTCTAGCTGGAATTGGCTACAATCTCTTCCAATTAAAATGGGTTATAGTATTTTGGGTGCTCATGATGTTAGATTATATATTTTGGAAAAAAAAAACCTAAATTCTTTTATTTTTTGGTAAGTAAGTGGGATGGAGATTCGAACTTGGGTATCACAAAGTCGAGTATATGCCTTAATCATCTCGGCTTAGTTTCCAGGGTTGTTGATCCCTAAACCCTAATATGCTTTTCGTGGAGGAAAAAAAAATATGATTTAACATGGTTTTAGAAGGAATTATAACAAATTCTTGCTAAAAGATTGCTCGTGTGAGATTTTTTTTTAAAAAGAATTTCGGAAAACGTATGCTTAAGATGAAAATAGAAGAGATTTTCCTTTTTCATTTTGGGATGAATTAGAGATTCTAAGATTAAATTGAGGGGAAAAAACCATTACCATTGTTATTTGCTATTAATTGTTGAATATAACTGATAATAAACAAAAATATTGAGCTAATGGTTAAGAAATGAAACACTGTTATGCACAAGCACATGCCTTTATGTACATAAATAAATAACTAACAAACTAACAAAAAGGGAATAGTATGCCTTTATTCACCATCCCTCCATACTTCCCGGAGGAGCCGATATCTGACAACTTTCCGGCCTTTGTTACCCTTTGGCGTCCAGTCAGGTACTGTCGAAGGTGAAACCTTTAAGTTGTTGATATCAATGGAAGTTATGGGGGAATCAAACTCATCAAGCTCATCACCACTAGTAAGCAATGTTGATCCACTTCTCAGAAGGGTTTCATTTCCCACCTCTCCTGTAATGCTTCTTAGGGTAGATGTAGGAGGAGCTGAATAGACTGTAGGAGCAGCAGTCCACGGAAAGCTAGTGATCAACACTTCCTCGTCGTCCGAAAAATCCTAAATGCACAGAAATGGTTAAACCAAACGAGCGGAGCAGGATGTGTAGGAAGACAGGAAAGTTCTTGATTGACTCACCTCAGAATCCAGGGAATCAAGAAAAACTTCTGGGATTGGATCTGGGTTGAATTCGTCCGGGACAAAATTGCTAAGAACCCTTCTAATCATAGGCGCACCAAATGTAGGGCATACCTTAAAAGAAACAAGAAACAGTTAGCAGCAAAAACAACTGGCATGCTGAGATAATAATTTAAGGTCCTAGGTTTCACCTCTTTTCTGGTGGATTTGTCTGCAAGCATTTCAAATGGAAGCATCATGAGATCGCTCAATGCATTAAGAAGATGGAATGCCTTGAAGTGTGTCTCACATTCTCTTCTGTTGTCATCCGACTCATTTTCATTGTTCAGAATGTCATTGTCATCAATGCCGAAAAGATCTGTTAGAAATCTAGACCAGTTTCCAACCTGGTAAATAGAAAACATAGAAAGATCAATGTCAGCAATTTAGGACGGAGCATCTCCAACGCCCCAATATCATTGCTGAAGAAGCAACAGTTTCTTAAGAGAAATACTTCAGGAACTGGAGAAGTAATTAAGAGCGAAGGCTTGTTCTTCTGATCACTCACAGCATTTTTCAGTTGTACACCAGCACCAAAGCTCGATTTTCCGGCAGGTATAGGCAGAACCTTAGCATCACTAATGGGGTCTGACATAGGATCTGTTGGCATATCTTCGGCTGATTCACGAAGAATGGCATTGAACATGGCCACATCTAACCTATCCACCAACTGCTCCATCACCTGAAAACAAAGAACTTGCATATGTTTTATAGGGCAATAAGAAACTCCATGAGGAAGGAGCACGAGTTCCAAGCACATTATTGTATTTACTTCATAAGAATTTCTAGCATTTGAAAAGGAAATAGTAGTCTGAGCATACCAATCTAGCCAGTAAAGGCAAGCAGCCACATTCGTGGCCACTAGCTCGAACTGGACAAAGTCTTTCACAGGCATCCTTAAAAGCCTTCTTCCAAAGATCGATAGAAAAATTTCCTTGTTCTTGATCTCCCAATCCGGGCATCCTGGCATGACTTTTCTTTGTGCTGGTGCTCTTCACAGCTGTGGATTGCATATGCGGAGTAAGAGTCTGGAGAGCACAAAACAGACAGCAGATAAGCCAAGAATAGAACAATATCTTAGGTTGTGATGTAACTTTTCAACTAAAAAGAATGCAGTGGCAGCAGAGAAAGAAGAAGACAAAAATTGGACCTGCCACCAGACTGACTCAATGATTCGGGAGAATATCCAAGCTTCAATCTTTTCCAGAGCAACTACAAATGTTTGGGGTTCTTCCCATTCATCAGAACCTTCTATCATATCATTTTTCTCTTCATGAGGAGAAAACATTGATTTTGGAGAAAATCTCTTGGTCTTTGTCCTCTCGTTATTGATGATGGCTCTCAGCACAATTGAATTTGACAGCCAGAAAGTTAACCTGTTTGAAGAAGATGCAATGTCCAATGAAATATCATCAATGGAACAGAAAAGCAATATCTGAAAACTGGGAACTTAACTGAATAACCAAACTGAAATTTATATGAGTTAGGGTGCCTATTACCAATATTTCTGCATGTCCTGACTAACCAAGTTCCTAGTGTTAAAAAACATATATGCTGAATTTGAAGAAATCAACTGTTTTGAATTAAAAATTTCGAAGTGTTGTCAGTATCACACACCTTGGGACATCATTGCCACATGCTTTGGAAACCAAAACTAATCCTGAGACCACAGCTCTAGCCGCACTTGCACTCCTAGCTTTAGATCTTGCTTTGCAAGCATGAAAATAAAATCTAGACAGGCGCCAAACTGGAGCATGGACCTTACTTGTAGAACCTCCATGCTCAGCCACAACAGAATAAAGGCCAACCTCAAGAGCAGCAGCTTCCTTTAACTCTTCCTCAAGCATTTCAACTTTGGACTTCAGTTCATCTTTGTTATCCGAATAGCCACTGGGTTTTTCCTCTCTTTCACTTGCTGCTTTTATATTACCATTGTTAACACCTCGAGATACATCAACTTTTGATGCCTTCTCCAGGAACTGACTATTCCGGGAGAGGCCATTGCTTGTGGTGGATTCCAAATGCAATGGAGCAGAATTCACGTGCTTTAGTTTATTGTTTATAAGAGTTCCATTCGGCACTTCAAGTGGTCTATTGGCTACTAGAGTATTACTTCTTAATTTGACTTTCTCTCTTGCAGCATCTCGAGGTAATTTTCTGACTATATGGTCATCCGTATAACGTTTCTCCACGTCCAAAATCTCCCTGTCATGTCCATTCTTTTGTTGCTCCTTTTCTTCTTTGTTCTTCCAACCATCAGTGTAAGGTTTAATGGTTAGAGAATCCTCCAGACCATTTCTCTCACGGCTTAAAGCCTTCTCATCCATTTGATTGATTTCAGGAATTTCAAAGCTTGACCATTTAGGGCTCATACCTAGCGAACTTTGTACGTCTGGTGACATAACATTGGCTGCAATATCACTTACTGGATCCCTGAGTTTACCAGTGGATAAGCCTGTTGATGATGGATGGGTTGAACTCTCATTCATATCTTTGTAACTTGTTGTTGATGATGGCTGCGATGAACTCCCATTCGTATCTTTGTGAGCTTCAGCTATCATATTCACCACTGGGTTCATAGCTACATGTCTGGATAAAGCAGGCTCCCTGTTAATCCTTCCCGTGTTGTCCTCTAACAATTCTGATCCACTCGGCATATTAAGAGCAACTGGCTGCGGAACAGTTTAATATTTCAAACAAGGATTATCTTAGAACAACCATCTAGTCAATCACATTGTGCAAACAAACAATTGACTACTATAATCAGATCAATTCAAAAAGTTCCTTAACTATGTATGACCAAGTGGAAGGAATTGGTAGATATGCTTACCATACATTTCATAAACCGGAGAAGTTAACAGATACCTTACCGTGTCTGGCATATTACTTGACATGAAAAGAAACAGAAATAACTCAAGGGAAGCAAATGCAATATGTAACATATTTGCATCCTACAATTTTATGGTAATTGTATGATGCTCTCCGCAAATGTAACTTTCCCTCTGGGTTTGTTGAATGCATGATCCTGGAAATTGCTAACTCTGATTTTATTGTGCCTGTAAATAATGGATCTCATAAATTTCTTACGGAATAATCAGGATTGCATTGTGGGCTCTAAAGCCTATTCGTGTAGAGAAGGTAATGTGAA
Organism: Tripterygium wilfordii; assembly: GCF_013401445.1. Lineage (NCBI taxonomy): Eukaryota > Viridiplantae > Streptophyta > Magnoliopsida > Celastrales > Celastraceae > Tripterygium > Tripterygium wilfordii. Next base: position 902,778 of record NC_052241.1, on the reverse strand, counting down.
AAACCCAAAATTTGGACAAAAAGAACCAGAAGCTGGAGTTAACAGTTAACACTATACACTGACTTTGATTGCAAATTTGGGGCCTTGGAAGAAATTGGATGCCAACAATGGTGTATTTAAATGGCTTCTTTTTGAACCTTTCGTCCACCTTTTGACTTGATTTTGCTCAAGATCAAAACACAAATAAAACTCTCGATATAATTCAATTCAGTGCCATGGACACCATGGTTTTAAAATTCACTCAAATGGACAAAATGCTAAAATGGGATGCAATTAATTTGAACAAATTACGAGAACAGGAAAAAGATCAAAATATAATAAATTACCTTATCATGTTGACCGGACGAAACTCTGGTCGATTTCAAAGCAAAAGAGTGTGAAGATAGTGATGAATGAGCAGAAAGGTCATCATCATCATCATCAGTAAATGCGGCAATCTCACTTCCATCGTCAATCACTTCTTTTGTCACTTCTGAAACAGATTCACTCCCATCTTTGTCCAGTGATGCTTCTTTCGACAAGCTGCTCTTTGGAGATGAGCAGGAGCTATCTCTATCAAATGACTGAAAGGTAATATAAAGAGATGGTTGTTGCGCTGTGTTCTTAGCACTCTTCTTGACATTGATTGGAGCATGAAAGCTTAAGCTTTCTGTGATAACTCCATGATCTGCAAGATTTATAACAGCTGATCCCAAGAGTTGACCTCTCACTGCCTTCTCCTTTTTTATTTCATACAAGTAAAACTCTAAGTTGTTCTTCTGGAAACCACCCCCTTTTCTTGATGATTCCGGAGATAGCTTAACCGGAAGCCTAAAAGACTCACCGAATTCAACTTTCCCATCAATGACATTAGTAGTTAAGTAACCAGAACTCCGATCACCATTTTCCCAATGAAGCACCACAGATTGAATAGACCTCAAAGATTGTGATGGAGGCCAAGGTTTAATCTCCTGGACATGAACAAGGTAATCAAGCTGCACTGGAAGGCCCTTTCGATTCTTCGATCTTAACCCAAGAACCATACTTACTGGCTTTGGTCTTAATTGATGAGGCCAATCACAGTGTCACTCTATATTCAGAAAATCTCCACACCAAGTAGAGCCAATACAGGCTAGATCAGAACTCCAAATCACATATATTTAAGTAGAGACATAAAAACTCTAAGAATTTTACAGATATAAGTTAATTTTAGGTAACAAAAAAAAACAAATGGACAGAATCTATCAAGAGAAAGATCCAAAAAAGAGGGTAGAGAGAAAGTTCAGGTCTTCACAATAAAAAAAAATATAAAGAGGGGAAGAGAAGGGAAGCAGCAAACACTCAAAAAAAGGAGTATGAGTATCAGAATCAACTAACCCAATCATACTTTGTACAGAGACTCCAGAGAAAGAGCACCCAATAATGGTTTTAGACAAACAAATAAACCATAATAAATAAGAGAAAAGAGAAAAGCCCAGTTCATTGGAGGAATTACAGAACCAATGGAGATGAAAGGAGTAAGGACATGAAAACAGAGGGTTTTTTAGTCAAAAACTAAAGCCAATTTCAATTAATATAAAGAAACCCAGGCCACCTGATCAAAACCATCATCATCACAGCATCAAAGCAGTAAATCTAAGAGAATGAAGAAAAAGACAAACAACCCACCAACCCACCTCAAAATTCAGCACCAGATCCGGATAATCTCCACCAAAACAGCAATATAATCCAACCCAGAAGCCCTGGCATCAACACAAATTCAAATTCTGTGAGAAGAAGTGAAGATTGACAAGGAATATTGAAAAGCTGAGACACCAGAGAAGGAAAGGAATATGTAGCGGAAGAGAGGTTAATACTGCATTGTCAGATATGTGATATTCTATCTTTCCTCAATTTGTTTTGGGTGTGAAAACTGAAAAATCAAAAAAATGGCTTTTCTGAAAATGAAAATGTTTTTTTATACATACATACATACATACATACATATATATATATATATAGTTGATAATTAAAAAATTTGAAGGTGGATTTGAATTTTTCTTTTAAATTTGAAAATTTTAAAAAAGGGGTAAAGATTAGTTTTAAGTATTGTATTATTCTGTTCGCTCTTACAGGAATTGATAAGAAGTTAAGAACAGATGCTAAACCTTAGCCATTAAGGGTTGAGAAAAGTCAATTGTTTTAATTAAGCTTTCAACTTTGAAGAAAAAAATAACCATTTTGGTTCACTTCTTTTTTTACAAAATCTTAGAGAAATTATAGAATATTTGTTTGGACAATATTCTTTAATAAATTTAGTATTTTAATATATAATGAAATGTGTATTCATCAAACAACAATAAAAGAAATGGAACCAAACATTGGACTACGAAAATCTTGTTTGTCTTTTGTCGGGATTATGTCAACTAATTAAGCAATTAGTCTAATTATTTTTAGAATTAAAAAAAAAAAACTCACATTGATGATAATTCATAACCAAACAGTTTTGACTAAAGATGAGGAAGTAAATAGAAAAGTCGAAGTGTTGACATCTGATTAAAATAAAAGTTGTTGATGAAGATTTTTTTTTTCCTGTACTACGTAATCATTTTGATGATAACATAATGGTGAAGAGTCGAATCACATAGATTTTGAAATTTCTCAATTTGATTATCAAATTGAACAATATATTTGTGGTCACGTATATTGGGTGTGGAAATTCTAAGTCTTCATTGTCTTCCCCTAAAAGACCTATTAGAGGGAAGTAGGGTTTGCTATTATATACAAGATTTTTGTTGAGTTATTACCCGATGTGGGACTTTTTGTCCAACACCCCGCACTTGTGGGTTGGGTATCTTTGCCCAAGTCCCAACGAGTGAACTTCTTACCGAGGATAAGTGCACACCTGTTCTTATACCATGTAAAAATTCTAGGCCCCCATTGTCTTCCCCTCGTGGGCCAGGTATCTCTATCCAAGGCCCAACGAGTGGACTTCTTACCGAGGACGAGTGCACACCTACTCCTATACCATGTAGAAATTCTGGGTCCCCATTGTCTTCCCCTAAAAGGTCTATTAGAGGGAATGAGGGATTGCTATTATATACAGGATTTTTATTGGGTTATTATCCTATGTGAGACTTTTTGTCCAACATTGGGTTTTAATGAAATTTGTGTGCATCGAAACTATTCACGTCACGAGTTTAACATCATATCATATATGTGCATACTTGCATCTCGTTTACAAACAAAAAATAATAATTACTGCCATGTGCAGTGGTAATCGAGGCAATTTTTCATTCTTCGACACTTTTCAGCTAAAATTGAGGCAGAGATGAAGGGAGTTAAATTTTTTTTCCCTATCCTTTCAATGGATGATACCGTGGTAACAATGGAGAGGTGCCAAGGTCAGGGCTCGTGGATTCCAATCTCAATTGGTTAAGAAACAAAACTTGGAAAGATAAGCATAGCCTGCTCAGATGGATTGATAATTGTACGAAATTGTACATCTAAATCACTTGAATAACATGTTATAAAAATGAAATTTCTTTTGAAACGGTGGGAGAATTCGAAACCTTAATTATCAAAGTAATACACTCCATTCTTATTACATTAATTAATCGTTGAGTGTTGTTATAAAACTTTACAGCACAAGGTTTTTAGGAAATGACATTTAGAATGATACAATGCATGCACTCACATATGGTATTATTGTTTGCAGTACTTAGGTTGGCCCCACATCAACCTTTTCTCGTACCACCATCGTATCAATCCAGAGACTTTTAGAACAACCACAATAATGTGGTTTTATTATAACCAACAAAACGTATTGCAAAATGTGTTTTGCTTACGAAATTAAGTATTTTGATAATATGGTTGAATCAACAAAATATATTGATATAATAATGTAAATTTGATAGATTACCTTCTTGTGTAATAGAGGTCAATGGCGAACCTAGCAATTTGAATCAATGGGGGCACAAAAGTATTAGAGGGTCCTAGGACAGCGCCTTATGATTTTTTTTTGGGTTCTATAAGTAATCGATTTATGATTATTGATTCCAAATATAAAAACACATTAATAATAGTTTAAAGCAATAAGAAGATACATTGTAAAATTATCACAATAGCATTCAATATGTCTCCATCTTTTATTTGCAAAGCCAATGATAATTCATATGTAATCCCCAACACAGTCAACATTAGTTCCAAATTAAAAATAAAATCAAATGATTGCAAGTATCTCAAAAGGTCATGTGCTGGAGGTTTTTTTTTTGTTGAATATGTAGCGTCACATGAAACAATTTATAGAATTTATGACGTTGAGTTGGGTCTAAACTAGTTAGTGGATTGGATAAAAATTAATGGCGGCCTTAAACTTTATTTGACATGTAATTAACTAATCATAGCATATTTAGTATTAAATTTATTTTTTCACTGGGGGCACGTGCCCCCCTAGTCCTTTCCACGTCGGTACGCCATTGATAGAGGTGGTGCCTAGTATTTATTTTTGGTGTAGTTATACGTATGGTTTAAATGAGACCCATATGTTAGAACTAACATGGAGGCCAACCATCTCTCATGCCCCCATGTTCTCCACAACAAATTACCACCATTGAGCAATTGCAATGGATGAATTTTAAGGGGGCAAGGATCCAATTTATTATCCCATTTGTTGAGCCATAGATAAAAAATGGTTCCAATGAAGCCAATTTGTTAGCTCTATTTTCATGGGACTAGCATGGGAAATGACAAATCCCATGCCCCCTTGTTGTCTCTTCAAGTGGGTCTCATAACAAAACAGACTTACATCTACACCAAAATTAATATTGAGTTCCACCTCTATTACACAAAGTAAAACCAACAATTTTACACTGTTGTATCAATATATTTTGTTGATCTAACCACATCAACAAAACACTTTTCCCAATACATTTTGTTATCATCAGCAAAAAAACTTAGAGTCTATTTTATTCTCATTCCCAAATATTGAGTCTCACCTCTATTACACAAAAAGTTAAGTCAACAACAATATATTTTGTTGATCCAACCACATCGACAAAACACTTTTTCCAACTTATTTTGTTGTGATCAGCAAAAATCTTATAGCCTATTTTATTCCCATTCCCATTAAAAGAAACAACAAAAGAGTTCCATCCCCCGTAAAATTGAGCCATTGTAGTTGCTCTACTACCATCTCTTCTTTGACAATGAAAGCCTACTTCCCAAAAATTTTCTACATATGAATTTATGTCAGGTACCTGCCACGCAGATAGTTGAGAGTTTGAGACACAAAAATTAGGGGAAAAAAAGAGTTAGGAACGAAAATTAAATGACGTTATACAAAAGTTATATCTGTTATTTTAAAGAGGCAGACAGAACATAAATTAAAACTTGTTGTAGAGGATTCCGCAAAACCCTAATTACTTTTTGAAGTTCGCGCGATAACACAATCTGCAACTTTGAGATTCCATTCTCTATCAATGGCGGAACTTCCGATCCTTCAATTTGAGGAGAAGATTATAGATACCGTACAAAAGAATCCTGTGACGGTTATAATCGGGGAGACTGGGTCGGGGAAAAGCACCCAGCTCTCTCAGATACTACACCGCCATCGTTACACCAAATCCGGAATCATTGGCGTCACCCAGCCCCGGCGAGTCGCTGCCGTCTCCGTTGCTAGGTAGAGTGTGTTTCGTTTTACTTGTGACTATGAAAGTTGCCCTTTACTTGTAGTTACCAATTAAATTAATGAATTTAAATGCGTTTTTCTTAAGATTCGTATAATGTTAGTTTTGTTGAATAATTGAAAGTTCGTTTAACCTGTTCACAGTTATCCAAAATAGTAAAAGAAGCATCATAGTCTTTGTATCCTCATTTTCTTGGCAACCAAACGGTTTATTAGATTTTGTTATTCTAATTATAGGTAATTATTCCGTGTACCTTATTGTTGGATAACCTGTGTGTCTGGCTAATTTATGTTTGAATTATCTAATGTGCATAGACGAGTTGCACAGGAGCTTGGTGTTCGGCTTGGGGATGAAGTGGGTTATGCCATACGCTTTGAAGATAGAACTTCTGAAAGAACACGAATCAAGTAATGCAACTAACTTGTTTTGAACTTTCAGTCTGTTGTCAATGATTTGCAGAAATTTTTTGATATTGGGGTTCTGAACTGCTCAGATATCTGACTGATGGAGTGCTCCTTCGTGAAAGTCTGTCTAACCCCGAGCTTGATCAGTATTCAGTCATTATATTGGATGAGGCACACGAGAGAAGTCTGAACACGTAAGATTTCTATCTTCTTTTTTTTCACAACTATCTTCAGCACGCACTATTTTGATTTTTTCAGCTTTTGGAATTACATGATACTTTTCCAAAATATGTCATCTTGACTGATTTTTTGAATCAACTTATTTGTGGGGTTTCAGAGACGTGTTACTGGGGCTAATGAAACGCTTGGTCAAACTACGCACTTCCAGTTTAAGGGTTCTGATCACTTCAGCAACTCTTGATGGTGAAAAAGTGTCGAAGTTCTTTTTGGACTGTCCTGTATTGAATGTCCCAGGGAAGTTGTATCCTGTGGAAATATTATACAGCAAGGAGCGCCCTACGAGTTATCTTGAGTCTTGTCTTAGAGTAGCTATTGGTATGTGTTGAAATATATATTGTTTCTTATGTATGTCTCTTTCTTGATAATTTCTTTTGTCATATTTGGTGGCTTCATGTTGTTTATGGAGGTTTTTGCTTGTGTTGTGTAATTAATTGGTTCCTTGCAGATATACATATTCGAGAGCCTGAAGGTGATGTTTTGATATTTATGACTGGACAGGTAAGTATTTTGTTGTATAATATTTTATGGTTAACTGTTTTCTACTGGACTATGATAACTTTTGATATGGGACTTTGGCAAATTTTGATGTTACCGCTTGTTGTACAATACTCCATGTTGATTCTAATGGTTCCATTTGGCATTATATAGGATGACATAGAAAAGTTGGTCGCAAAGTTGGAGGATAAAATTCGAAGCTTGGAAGAAGGTTCTTGCATGGATGCTATAGTCCTTCCCCTTCATGGTTCTTTGCCACCTGAAATGCAGGTAATCCTTTTATTTTTCAACATTATTATATATATAATATATATATCTGCCTAGTAAACTTCAGTACCTATTTTTCTCCCACTGCAATTATTGCATCTACTACTTAAGGGTTCGAGAATAGTTACTGTTTTAAATTTTAATATGAGGCATTCAAATAAAATCTCTCACTTTTTTTACCAGTATGTCATTCTCGTCTTTTTATTTGGCGGCAAGTGTCATGTAAACTTCTTGGTCAATTGCAGTGCACTTCCTTTACCTTTGTTCATAGTAATAATCATGGTGGTAGTGGTTTCCGGTTTCCATCAGCTTGCGATGTTAATGCATGTGCCAAACCATGGTGAATTGGTCTTGCTGAACAAACAGTTTCACTTGGACTGTATGAAGCTTTCTGACTTAGAAGTAATCCTCAAGAGCATTCTTTAGTACTTGTTCGTTCTTTCCTTCTTCTTTTTTTCTTAATGTTATCAGGCTCTATGCTGTTTTCACATTCACTTGTCAACCAATTAACGCCTAAGCAGTGGCCTTTGTTTCGAATTAATTGAGCACGAGGGTACTATCTAAGTTCATTGTATTTGAGATGCTCATTGTATTTGAGATGCAGATGTTTGGGGTCTTTAAGATATCATAACACTTTTTGGGTTGATGCTCATGTTTACCATGGTCGTGCAGGTGCGTGTATTTACTCCTCCACCTTCAAACTGCAGAAGATTTATTGTTTCTACGAACATTGCTGAAACTTCTTTGACTGTTGATGGTGTTGTGTAAGGAGACTTGACACTCGTAGAATTTTTTCCTTTATATCAGTGTTGTTTATTCTTTGTATGGTATCATCTTGGTTATTCTTTGTATGGTATCATCTTGTTTATTCAGTTAAGTGGAATACTTACACCGAGGAGTTAAGTGGAGTACTCACTGTCTTTATCCTAAGTCTCATGCGTTGAGCTCAATGTATTAATATGGTCCTAACTTGGCTCTCATGATTGCAAATTATGTTTGGATGACAGGTATGTTGTTGATTGTGGGTATGTGAAGCAACGGCAATACGTACCATCAACTGGCATGTACTCACTTGATGTTGTCCAAATTAGCAAGTAAGCACTTAATGCTTTAATGGACTTTTACTGTTAACAACATCCGAGAAGTCTCCATCGCAGCTTGTCTTCCATTTGTGGTTACCCTATGACTTAAATTTGAGTATATTTGTGTATTCTTTTATCTCTCTGAGCTTTGATTGGTCGGTTTTTCACCACCCAAGATCTAATTATCAAATGAAGGGCATTGATCTGATGAATTTTACATTCTGTCCTTCACTTTCAGTAAAGAATTATCAGATGTCTTTAAGTAACTCATTCCTGCACACATTTGCGTGCATTGATTGCTTGGAAGTTGGAAGTACAATGACCTCTCCGTATATTTGCAGAGTGCAAGCTAATCAGCGTGCAGGGCGAGCTGGAAGAACTCGTCCTGGGAAGTGCTATCGCTTATACCCCTCCAGAGTTTACGAGGAAGAATTCCTTGATGTAACGGTTCCAGAAATACAGCGATCTTCTCTCACTGGCAGCATTCTTTATTTGAAATCATTGGATCTGCCAGATATTGATATTCTCAAGTTTGATTTTCTTGACCCCCCTTCCTGTAAGAATAAATTCTTTCTTTTTTTATTAACTGGTCAGGCATACATTCAAACTTTGTTCCAAGTTCCATTTCTTCACTTTCTCCTCTTTTTCTGCCCTGCTCTGAACACCCCCCCCCCCCCCTCACAACCATGTCAGCATTTTATGTTGGAGGTGGATATTATTAATGCTGAATGGATTTGCTGCAGCTGAGTCTCTAGAGGATGCATTGAAGCAATTATATCTTATCGATGCTATTGATGAAAATGGATCAATCACAAGCATTGGGCGAACTATGGCTGGTATTACTTTTCTCTCATTACTGAGTGTTTGTTATTTATGGATCTTAATATCATCTAAAATTTTTTAGGAATAATGCTTGCTTTGTTGGGAGTGTGGTTTGAAATGTTATGCTTTTAGCTCCTTATTTTACTGTAAATGCTTGTGTAGCTTTATGTCTTGGGCTACTTCAAATCCATTGTTTTCTTCCACAACTTTTTCAGTGTCTTTTCTTATATACAGTGTATTTTCATGTTAATTGTTACTTTTCTTATACTATTTCTTGTTGTTTGAAATAATTTAGTATTTATTGGATCCCAATATCGAGGCATTCGCTACCTGATGCTGATGTTGATTTTTGAAAAGCAATTTATTGATGTTGATATTACTTTTGGTGTATAAATGACTTTTTTTTCCTTGTTTAATGCAGACCTTCCTCTAGAACCCTCACTTTCAAGGACATTAATGGAGGCAAATGAGTATGGTTGTTTATCCCAAGCTTTGACTGTCGTTGCCATGTTGTCAGCAGAAACAACGTTGTTACCTGGTCGAAGGTTAATTCATTGCGAATTTGCTGCTTGACTCTATGATACTTTGTGCCAATAACTATCAAACCCATATGCTAAGTGTACATTACATTTTGATGTCATCACAATCTTATTGAGCTCATGTCTGACAAAGCAAAAACTGACTGGCGTTTGACTATATGATATGGTTGTCTGTGATTTTAGATGTTTGGCCAAATTTTGCGTTTCTTGTTGTCTTTCATCAATTATTGTTTGCTACTTAGTTTATCTCTTCGGATCTGTGCAGCTTTTGGGACTTTTTAACATTGATGGCATATTGGGATAGGGGTGTGTGTTGTCTACTTGTCTGTATTTTTTTTGTCCCTCCCCCCCCTCCCATTCTTGGTCAAAGTTGCAAAAGACTTCAGACAATGATATCGCTATCCGTTGCTTGTGCACGCAACAACAAGACTTCCTTTTGTTGATTCAAGAATTAATACCCTACTCAGGATGTTTGTTCCTTCCTTTAGTGGGCAAGAAAAGGATATTGACAAAGGATTGCTCATGAATAGTAAATCAAGCATCATAGACATGCTGACATGATTGTACGTGATATATTTATGTTTGTTCTGTAACTAAACAGTTGTTTTGTCTATATTCACTTGGGTCTTGAATAGCTTTATGACGATATAGACGGAGTGTTGTGTTATGATCTCATAATATGCTTATTTCGCATGATTAAGACATGTACAGTTAATCTAGGAAATCTTGATTGCTAAAATATGGACCATTTAAACTTCAGTTTTATGGTTGACATCCTTCTTGTGGCCCAGGAAGGCATGTACAGGTGAACATGTGACCCAGTGGTAGAGTTGTAGGGGTGCAACATAGAGGGCACAGGTTCAATTTCTAGAATTAGGCGCTCCACATATGTGGACATATTATGTGGGGTAAGATCTGCTTACATCTTGCATTTGCCCGACCCCGCCCACTATGGGAGCTTTGTGCACGGGTGTTTTTTACTTTTACTATCCTTCTTGTGGGATAGTCTTACGTTTGTCTTCCATGCGCTGGACGCTCTTTCGTTTTTTCCGTATCTAGTTCTTTTGGCCCAGTCAATGACTAATTTTACTGAAAAAAAGGATTTGAAACTTGATGTTATTACTGGTTCCATAGAATTGAAAATGACATTTGATACATCACAGATGTTAAAAAAAAATCTTTCACATTCCTGAATACCTCATCCTTGAGCCAATAAAAGTTCTGTGTGTATGCAGCAAGGGGGCCAGCAAGGGTGCTGAAAAGAAGAGGAAACACACACCCTTGGAACTTCCTGATGGCTCTGGTTGGGGTGATCATATCCAATTGCTGCAAATTTTTGAGCAGTGGGATCAAAATGGCTATGATGTTGATTGGTGCAAAGATCACGAGTTGCAGGTAATTCTGCCTTCCATTTTAGAAGATGTGTTATATGGGAACACACTAAGGATGCGTAGGTTTTACTTAAATCAAACGAATAAATGAAGTTGATGTCTGTTGTGCTTTGATAATTTCCATGTGTAAAGTTTTTGGAGCTTACATATTGTAGGTGCGAGGGATGATGTTTGTCAAAGATGTCAGGAAGCAATTATGTCAGATAATGCAGAAGATCGCCAAGGGTTGGTATTTTTTTTGAGATGCTTACGTGCGATAACATGTGGTGCAACATAGAGGTCACAGGTTCAATTCCTTGAAACCCCTCTCCACATTATGTGGGGGTAAGGTCTGCGTACATTATGTATGTCCCCGACCCTGCACACTATGGGAGCCTTGTGTAGTTTTGCAGGGATGCAATCTAGAGGTCTCAAGTTCAATTCCTGGAAACAACATTTCCACATATTATGTTAGGTTATGGTCTGCTTACATCCTGTCTATCCCTGATCCTACCCACTGGAGGAGCCTTATGCACGAGAGTTTATCTCTTCATATATTATATGGGGGTAAGGTTTGCATACATCATGCATGTCCCCAATCCCACCCTCTGTGGAACCTTGTGCACGGGAGTTGTTTACCTTTTTACCAGTTATTGGTATGGTCTAGTTGGCATAAGTAATGTTTTCCCTTTTTTAATCTTTTCTTGCAATGCTATTCTTTTAGGTTATGTGCATATAAGTTGATGCTTTATCTAGAAGTTTGCATATTGTTAATTATTCCTTTTCCACCTGTAGGGTTTTATTTACCTACCACAAGGCCTTTTCCATTGATGCTATATGTTGTATATGAAAAGCAGGATCATTAGATGTACGACCAAAAGAAAGACGGAAAGAAAGCCGTCAGGATTATAAGGATTTGAGGAAGGCTTTATGTGTTGGTTATGCCGGTCAAGTTGCTGAAAGAATGATACGCCACAATGGCTATCGGACAATAGGTTTCAAGTCCCAGCTAGTTCAGGTATTTAAATTTTGGCTTTGTTATAGGTCAGAGATCTATTACTTATGGGGGCATCTTTATAATTTTGTAAATTTGATATGATGTTTGAAACACCAACCCATGTCAGTTTGGGGACATTTCGATATCAATGAAACGTCAAAGAGTCCCTGACAACCTTGTATCTTGCTTGTAAAAACTGTTGTGAAGGATTCATTTCCTTGTGGTCTGAAATTGGAAAAACAATAAAGTAGAGTCTATGAGAGTATCTCACCTTCCATTTGTAATTTGTGATCTTGCAAGTTAATTGTTGTTTCAAATATATTTGAATGCTTTATTCTTTTTGGCTTTAGGTGCATCCATCCTCGGTGGTAAGATCAGATGAAGAGGGCATGCTCCCAAATTATGTTGTGTACCATGAGCTGATTGTCACATCTCACCCATACATGCGCAATGTGTGTGCTGTAGAGATGCCATGGGTCACACCCATTCTAAAGAAGCTTGAGAAGATTAGTGTCAGTAAACTGAGGTAATTTTTACCATTTCTCTACTTGTTTCGAAGAAGTTTTTGTTAAGAGAATAGCAAATTGTTCTATTTATTACTCTATGGGAACATATCTTAGCTTGCCCTCGTTGCTTGTGTGATAAGCAGTGGAGGATCTGGTCATGTTGGAGAGGAGACAAATCGAAAAATCGTGGACTTGCCCAAGAAAGACATGAATGTTCAGGTCCCTGATGACCATGAAAGTAGAATTCAGGCTGCTAAAGAACGCTTTCTTGCTCGGAAGTCGAAGAAATGAGTTATCAACTCACAGCATATTGAGGAAGGAGCACAAGTCACTTCTCCTTTTTTACAGGTCAAGGCTTGCCAAATTAAAGCAATTATCAACCTGGGATTACTGATTGGTTTCCAATATTTTCTGGTAAAACCACATGTACCATTCGTGAGACACACGTCACAACTTGGCAGATGGTAGTGTATTCACAGTTTTACATGGACAGGTACTTCACCCTTCTTTCTAACACATGGAAATAACACAATTCGCTGTTAGGTCGAATTTTTAACAAATAAAAGCTGTCAAAATTGTACAAAATCTCAGATTTCGAAACACTTTTGCTTCTTCCATCCATAATGCTAACCACATGGTTTACACTATTTATCTTTTCCCTTGTAATCCTTTGACTGAGAAAAATCCCCATATATGGAACAAGGCAACTTAACTTTGTGTAGTCGTCACACATACCTGTATTATTCATCCAATCATGAACAAATTGTGCCTTTTTAGCTTTATTAATGATATGGTATTTTTGATGTGTTTTTAGAAGCTTTGTGGAAGTTCCCTTTCATGTCTGGCATCTTTCTAATTTTGAGAAGCTCATAAAGAACGCTCTTGGATATTTTAAATTAGTTAGCTTGGATTTGTTGCTTGTCTACAGCAATAAGGTTTGTTGAGTTGTTGCCAATACCAGCAAGCGATTACTGTTTGAGAGGCTGCTGACTTTCTAGAGGAGCACGAACTTTAAGTGCAAGAAAGTCCTCTCCCCGAGAATTAGATCCCCTATCTTGTGTTTGTAAGTATATGTGATGGCAGATAATGCATTGATCAAGCTCTATGGTTGTTGATGACCATGCCTGGAATACAAAAAGGGGAACTGAAAGTTGGGGGAGAGTTGAAGGCCTAGTCAGTCTGAAGCAAACTCTGAAATCATAGATTGTTTTGCCAGATTTTGTGCAGAGGAATGGACTGAATCGTTTGTTTTTTTCTTTTTCTTTTTTTTTTAAGTATATGAAATTATTAACAACTGATTTTTTTCTCTTGCATTTGTTCCCACAAACCATCACATGAGCTAATGTAGTAAAAAATTTCTTAGACTGAAGCTACCTTTGCCTTTTGTTTTGTTTTCAATGCGTTCGATTTTCCGAAATGATAAAAAAAATTCTACTTTAGGTTTTCCTTGCATTCTATTTCTGGATGAAGAGGAGATTGAATCATCGATTCATGTAATTCAATTAATGTATTGTTTGACATAGAATGATTTTTCTAGAACTTGTCAATAGTCTAGTGGTTATCTTTGGCTTAAAGGTGAAAGTCCCTTAAGGTCGGTCGGGAGTTTGAACCATGGGATGTAATTCCCTGAGGTTTTTTGGGTCGATGGCACGAGTCTGTTTCTTGGAGGGGTTGAGTCCTATTATTATGGCTCACACTGAGCTTTAGCTCAGGGGCGGTTATTCGAGGTTTAAAACTAGTTTAGGAATCATAAAATGATTGTTCGGCTGTGATTTTCTCAGTCATAAAAAAAAAAAAAAAAAAACACTTGTTGATTTATGTTATAGATGAAATATAAAATATACTTATTAAACAGAATATTTTCATGTGAAATTACCTATAAAGATATTGAACATATTTAACAAAATTAATAACCTAGGTAACATGGGTAAATAAACATACAAAAAATGACTTCCCCAATGATATAAATTAAATTAAAAATTTCCGTTGGATCGACCGACGTACCAATAGATAATGGGCCTTGATACTTATTATATACCCATAGAAAAAGCGATAAAGCATAAAAAAGCCCAAGGAAATATTTATACTAGATTTGCGGGGCCACCTAACGGTGAAACCCTCCAAAAAAAAGCGTATGCCGCTATCAGCGGCGCGCACACGGTATTCTTTAGTAAAAGGCGAAAGAATAGTTCGCTATGTGCGCACCGCGCGGCTGCGTGATTTTACAAGGGGTACTCTTCATACTTTTATTCAAACCCAACTGGTCTCTGTTTTAAATGTTTTCGATGTGGGACTTTAAAACACCAAACGACACAACTCCATCCGTTTTGTTTTGTATAGATAAACGGCTCGCTCTCCCATTCAGCTATGCGTCTACGGTTTGATTGACATGATTATATCTCTTCCATCAACGAACTCAAGATTTTATCTGGAATTGCTCGATCGGAGCTCCATCGAGAGGCTTTACTTTCATGGGAAAGCATCACATCGAAGTAGCGTAACCTCCCCTGCGGACTCCTCTCCTTCAGAAATCAAACCATTCTCAGCAAGTTAATCGTCAAGAGGACGTAACGGGCGATGAAGGAACTGATCTCGATCGAAATCTTCGGAGGCTGGAAACCTTCTCGACATTTCTCGGCTTCAATCAATATTCTCTGAGCTTCATTTTATCTTGGACTGTTGTCGTGCTGGTAGGAGTGGCACTGCCGATTGTGATACTGGAGTTCCCGAATTGTGACGGTTGCGACTACCATCACATAAAGGATTTCGAGCTTGATATCGTGGCATCAGGAAGTTTCTCTTTGTTGATCGTAGATTCGTAGTAGCGGTCACATGGACTGATTACGGCTGCCTCTATTTTTTCCAGATTTCGGTGAGTCTTGGAGCTTATGCGTTTTTATGTGCGTCTATAGTTGTTTTCATGCTTAATTGATGCGAATTTATTGTTTCTTGATTCAAGAATGCCACATATATGAAGATATGGGGGATTGAATTGTCATTCACTAGGAACTCTAATTCTGTTTATATATATATTTTTTATTCCATGTAGTGTTTCTTGCAAATTGTTGGCACTGTGTGCATCAATACTAAGATTTTCATGAATCGCTATTTTCCAAAACCTGCATATTGGCATCGGCTTTGGGAAGGGTAGCCTTTCGTGTTGGCATCAGCTTATTCATTATCTGCATATGCTAAGATCAACACATCTATGATAATTGCTCTTTGCTGGGACAAAATTTTGAAACTAGAGTTCGGAATTTCTTATATTTTGTTGCAAACAAATGAATAGAATTCTTAACTTAGTTGAGTTCATTGGTAAATTTGGAGAATCAATCTAAATATCTTAGGTTAATTGGTCTGTTTCCAAATTTGGTGAATCGAACTAAATACCTTAGGTTAATGTTGTAGACTTGTAGTACTTAGAACTTTGCAAAAGATGAGATCCTATGTAAAGAGCTTCCCAGTACCAAATATTTTCTCTTTTATAATCGAGCTTAAAAGGGAAAGCGTGATGAGTCCCAAAAAGACTATTTAATTCGTCTTCCTTCTGATACAGCTTAGATTCACCATGTCCTGATTACTGATTAAAGAAGAGGAGAAGTCATCATTTTCGATCATGAGAATCTGGAAGACTCAATGTGAGTCTGTAATGCAGTAATGCCTCTTTTCATTTCATTTCAATTCAGGAATTTTGAAGTTAATCACATGGCTGGCATATGCTCAACAATTCTGGGTTATGTGATATTGATGAAGATCAAGGATTATAGCGCCCAAAGCCCAAAGGGAAGTAGCTTTTTTCATTCCGATTATCTTGCATCTTTTGAGTTGTCATTCTTTCTTTTGCAATATTTGAAATACCGTTTGTTATCGAAAAAAGAAAAAAAAAATCATTTAAGAGTTAGTCCAGGAAATATACCAGATAGCTTGATCTATGACCATCTATTTTAGAGATTCCATATTAGATGGTAGTAAGATAATTTTTCTACATAATTTCTTGCCACAGGAATCCATGCGCTTGCTTATATGGTGGTCAGTACCATGTTTCATTCGAAAGGGTTTCGTGTGAAGTTATCCGTGGTTTATACGTACGTAATGAATCATGGTGACAATCTATTGCAATCATATTTGGTTTGATCTTATCCTGGACTTATCACTTATGTAAGTTCAATATTTCTTACAGCCAGCACCTTATTTCACTTTGTCTGCAACCTGCAAGTTATTCACTTCGATGACTGTGCAAAGCTCCTGGAAAGGGAATCTGATGATTTAGTGCTTACGGAGGAACATGTCCACCTAAGATATCATCTCTCTAAGATAAGCCGTAGATTCCGAATTTATCTTCTAGAGTTCTTGGTTGTCACAGCTAGCCAATTCATGACTATTCCTGACCACTGCGTACAGTGGAACAATTACTGCCATAAATGGTGGTATTTTGCGGTAAGTCCTTCACTACTCATTTCTTCTTTGCACCTTTTCAGACAAATCATATTTGTGAATTTAAGTCCTTCAGGTCCCTTTTTCAATGGCTTCTATATGTATCTGAGCCTCTGAGGCATTCTCTCAGATGTGGGGCACAAATATCTTGTATAGGATCCTTAATTGCAAAATGACCAAACAGTTTTTTTTTATGCACACCATTTGTTGAATACTTCTATTCAATAAATATTTGGTTTTGTAATTGTTTTGCCAACTTCTCAGGTCTCCTCCGTCGTTCAGGTCATTGGGATAATTATTTCCATACATACTGCAACAAAAATATCCCATAGAGCACAAAACATTACTTCTCTAGCAAGTAGATGGCATGCATTAGCAGCATGCTGTCCTGCTGATGCATCTCAACTGAGAACTTCAAACAGTGAGTGTGGGCAACATGGAAGCTGCCAGTTCTCCAAACTCGCTTCACATAAATTATTCTGAAAGTGATTTGGTGTCACTCGACTATGTTTCAATGCCTACAGATTCACGTTTGGCTTCTTACATGTCCTCATATCACAAGAGGCATGCCTTTGGTAAGAATTCGTATCTTCGTCTGTATGAGTTCTGACTCCCTCTTTGCATACCATATTAAGCATCATGATGCATCACATCACTTCTAAGTTGATTAACTTTCACTGATGTTGGCACATATTTGTGAGTTCTAATTTTTTTCGTAAAATTCAACATTGCGAGAGAAGGAACAAATCAAATGATTAAAGCATGTAATAATGCATTGTTGTCTACAAATCAACTGCACTCATCCATTATGGAGCACAAAAAATGGAAAGGGGACCAAGGGAGAAAAGGGTCAACAAGTATTGTTCTTTCCATAGTATGTTACAAATCACATTCTAAAATTTTTATTTCAGTAAGAGCAGGGCAATGATTAGAGCCTATTGGCAAGCATTAAACTCTAGTATCTAGGAAGCAGCAATATCAATTCTGGCCTTGGAGTTGGAGGTGCATGACCTTGTGCATTGTAGAGAACTAGAGATTGAGAGCAGAGGTCAAAGTTCCACCCTAAACGTAAAACTGGTTCCTAAACACCCTAGGTTTATGAAAAGTATCTTATGCAATTACAATGTCCATGTAATGTTCATTCGAGTCCCCTATAACGAACAAAGGAAGAGGTTAGGCTTATGTGAGGTGACCCCCATTGTGATAGTTGCGCATCATTGCTGATATACTTGGCTGATTATGAAATGCACATGATCTTTGTAGTCGAGCACTTGAGTTTCTTATTTTCTTATGAGTCGAGAAATATTGGATGAGCATCACATTACATAAGCTAGTCATTTAGGATTTAAAGCTTTGAACAACGATAATGATTTATGACTCTTTTTGGTATAAATTGAATGATTGTGTTTTGATTTTCTCATTAAGCTAGAAGAAAACAAGAATACGAAGGAAACTTTTTCTTTTTCTTTTTCCTGTGCACTACGGGCGACCTCGAACTTCTAGGTGATTCTTTTTGGCCAGGTAAATCATTTTTTGCCTAAGCAAATTATATGATGCTCCCAGAAATCCTATGATCTTACAGCATTTTTTGACATCATTTAGTCGCCACTAAAAGTTTTTTACAGCGACGTCCGCAGCACCATAGATTTTATTGTGACGGAAGCGAAGTTCCGTGACATCATTTAGTCGCCGCTAATATATATATATATATTTTGTGTGCACGCGCGCCGTTTTAGATCAGTGTTGAAATGGATTATTGTGTACTAGTACACAAATAAATGTATGCTCAGTATATTTTCTAATAACAATCTTTCTAATTCCCATTAATGCATATATTTGTGCGTCATGCATACATTGAGCAAAAAAAAATCCTCTGACATGAAAAACTCATTGTTGAGGGAAAACAACTTCTAAAATAAGGAGCTGTTTTCCATTTTTTAGTATCATATTTTCAGTTACTTATTATAAATTTGGTTTGACTAATTTTATTTTCCACACCAAACATCATATGATCAAGAAAACATTTTCAGGATCGCCACCCAAATGGTGCATAGGAGCGTTGGAACTTGCAAGGCGCCAACTGTTGCAACTCACAGTGGACCGATTGTGCGCTTATGGAAATGCTACAAGATACAAACGCTGTTTTACTTACTAGCAAGCCTGCATGGCTATATTGCCCACTAAATAACGAGGGTCATCCACCCCCCACCCCACCAATATCGAAATGCATGATGTTTCACTATGCTACAGAATATTCAAATAATAAAATATTTGTATATTTAGGCTCATCCGGAAGCATACACCAACCTCAACCTGGCCACCTTACTTGATAGTGGAAAAGCTCTTCTTTAAGTAGCAAAAGGCCCGTCGCCACCACTACCCACAGAAAGCTATGTAAGTACCATCATTCTAATCAAGGCATGCCCTCCTATCCCACCAAGAATGATGTTCTCAGTCAGAGAGAGCCCATGGTCATGACATCTCACCCCTCCCCCGCACACTCCTCTATTCTATGACAAAATGATGAAAGAAAAAAAAAATACTAACATTTATGGTTGCTCACTTGCTCTATCAAAGTGCATTCGTTCATAATAGCTTTCGTCAAATGGAAAAAAGATCAAAAGAAGCTTTCCTTAAGCCAACTATACACCAAACACTAATTGCACAAAATGCCAGAGTCATTAAGAAAAAGGACATGCAATACCAACAGAAATACAACAGAGAATTCATTCCAAAAGAAATCTGAACAATTCAATTTTTGGGTAAATTTATCAAGGCCATAGCCACTTTCCCCAAAAGTGATGGCAGACACGACCAATCTGATGCAGGACAGAAGCCAAAAAAATGGTGATGTTCCTTGAAAGAGAGGACAGGGAGGGAAGAAAAAGGCCAAAATTCATTCTCAAGTAGAATCGATGAAAATAATATGTTTGCAAGTCATAATGCTAGCACAATAAAGAACACCTCTTCACCGCAACTACCATCTTGACAACTTTCCAAGGCAAATAAAATGCAACACCACAGTTTATAATAGTAAAACTGACCAAACAGCAACATCCAGAACATGTGCTAAAAAATAAAACAAAGAACTTTTCAATATAAAAATAAGATGGTGAAAGAAACTACTCATAAACATAAAGAACTAACGAAAAACCATTCCCAGAAATCACTTTTGAATACCAATCTCAAATGAGTATCATTTCATTTCATTTCATAAAAGAAAGTCTAAAATTAGTAAATTACCAAAACTAGACTGCGAAAAGAACTGAACAAGCTCAATTAATCACCTCCACCAGTTTTAACTGTAGTGGTGAGGGGTTGAAGCGTTTCATCTACAAAGATGCTTGGGGTTTTGTAGATGAACGAAACCTACGGGTACAATTCCACACAAGTTACTGATTAAACTAATGCATGAAAAAAAAGTCACTACATCAAATCTGAACAGACCAACTATTTCATTTCAACAAATTATAACAAACCATGTATAGTACCTCTAGCGAGCCTGGATAACACCTAATTGGAAGTTCTATAAAATCCACAGTATGCAGGGAGCCGCCTCAACCTGCTTGCTTTGATGCTGCAGTGACATTCGCAGACGATGTCATAAAAAATTTCTGGGAACTACTAAAAGGTTTGAATTTTCTCATACCATCAGCACAGAAAAGAACAAAAATTGCAAATAGCTGGCCTCTTCACTTTTAAGTTATAAGTGATTGAACTAAATGAATAACACAAGTATTAAAAAATGATGTACTTAACGAATTCCTATATTTAGCAAGCACAACATTAGTCCAAATTCAAATACTTTGTTTTCATAATTTGAAGTTTTTCACCCTTCTTTCATGCTATGAATGGAAACATAGAAACAAAGGTTAAGACCAAATTGCTCATTTGATTTGACACCCTCTCAACAGAAGTGAGCCATCTACAATTACAATTTACAACTAGTGAGAATCCATTATATAACACGGGTTTGCCTAGCTTTTGAGAAACAGTGCAGTTATGACCATATATGCTACATCAATCCCCCAACAACAAGAAAATGAGAAGTTTCCATATAATCCACCTGCTTAATGTGTATTTTCTTACCCTTGAATGTATTTGTGGGTTTTAGAAAGGATCTTGCAGCAATTTATGTTTACATACTAGTTAAAAATGAAGTAAAAATTAGCGCATGTATAATAGTTTAAGTTCATCCATCAAGGTCCCTGAAAGAATGATCCTGATATAGATCAGTCTCTACCATGTTACTTAGCTTCTCAGCCAGAGCATTCATTGAAGTCTTTTTTTTTATTTTTTTATTTTATGAATGTTCATTGAAGCCATATTTCATGCTACAAGAGCATTCTCGCGTATTTTTAGCAGGGCACCAGTATCACCACAAGTTTGCCCAATAATATTTAACACCACATATGTACCCAAAACACAGCACTAGATCAAACTGATTAAAAGGGCAAAGAACACAAACTGCAAGAATCTTTAGTTCCATCAACACAATTCAAACAAAAACTGGCATTACTTTATTGACTTAGAACATACACCACCTTTTTTTCCCTCTATTGGCAACACTGTACTACAGAATTATAGCAAAAACTATACCTCAGAATTATAAATCACTCATTCCTGTAACCAAATCCTTCACAGTATGGCCTCATGGAAGAAATAATAACCCCGATCCCTGACAACATTCCATATACATCGAATTGATATATTACCTCGGAAGTACATTGGTTACTGTCAAATTCTTCGTCAGTGAAAAGCTATGAACGTCTTCTCCACTTCACACCAAAGGTCTCTTGCAAACACAATGTGAACATTAAAAAAAAAATACAGAACTGATATGGACAGAAAGTCCACAAGGTTCTACTATTTAAACAGAATTTTAAAAAATTGTTTACAATGTCAGAACCAAAATATGTTACATATCCAAGTTCCAGCCATTTTAAAAGAAAGGGCATTATGCCACACCTTGCAATGCAAGCAGTGCCGCAGATGATTTTCTAAGCTCAACAAAGTTAACCTGCACTGGTTTGATAGGATGACGCAAATAGATTCTCCACCCAGATCATCACTTCATTCACTTGTCCTGCTAAAAAACAGTATGAATGATCGTCTGAAAAAGAATACTGTGAATTTCATCTCCATGCATGCCTCTCACCTCAACCATGTCCATTTATCACAAACAGTCAAAACTAAAGCATGGAGGAAAAATCACTGCCAGTAAAGCTTAGCCAAACAAACCACTGGCCCCAAAATCCCCTTGCTGCAACTCCTTTTTCCGTTGCTCTTCCAGAGGATCAGGACTCTTCATTATTCTCCGTAGACGCCTGTTAATAACCCCAAAAGAGACTCAGACAAACAAAATGAACACATAAAGCTACTCCTGAGAAGAAAAACTATCAGACATGTCAAGGGTAAAAAGGTCAGGATACCTTTCTTGAGCATGTTGAGCGGGAAATGTAGGCATAAAATCTTTAGACTTTGGGAGAGGAACTTCTTTAAACCACTCATGGTCAAGAGCAGCTTCGGCAGTTATCCGCTGCATGATGCCCATGACATTTATAAAAGTCACTAAACGCACTACAAAACCATTAAAAACCCGTAGAACCAACAGCTAATTAGTGCTTTACCTTCTCAGGATCATAAGTTAAAAGTTTGCTCAACAAGTCAAATCCTGCGTCAGACAAAACTGGGGATCCAGTGAAAGAGGTTGCTGGAAATTTCTTACGCAGCATATTATACCTGAAAGGAGTATACCACCAATTAATAAAAACAAGTAGAAGATACTATCTCACTGAAAGTATCACCAAAAGAGGCCACACAGCCAGACCAAGATCACCCAAAGCAGGAGCCTGGGAAAACAGCAGCAATATATGAACATCAGCACATAATCATGGCTTGGGAAGCTATAGAGTCATGAAAAATCCACACTTACTGGTGTTTGACGAAATTGACCTTCACTCCTGGCAGCTTTGAAAACCCAGGCCAAATTGTTTCATTTGGTGCCCCAAGGGTTCGAAAAATCTGGGAGCAAAAACCCTTAGTATAGTTACAATAATGGTGAAGAATACAAAAGAAGATAACATCATGCCACGACAGCAACTTCAAGTCCAAAAAGTACATATCTACTAAATATATTTACCTTTCTTCACTGCGAATTTAATTACCTTATCAAGTTGATCAAATTCTGTTTTCCCATTGAACAGTGGTTCCTTAGCTAATAATTCAGCCATAATACAACCAAGTGACCACATGTCAATTGCCGTTGAATATTGTTTTGCTCCCAGCAAGAGTTCGGGCGCCCTGCATATGACAAAAGGGATATTAACTGGTTCACTCAAAAATTATCTAATGTATAAGGAGAATGCGTGTGAAAACATGTTAAAGCCACCTATAATCAGATAAGAACTCCGAGCCAGACGTGCACACAAGTATAGTTGGCTAAAAAAGCCAAAGTATAGCTGGCCAAACAGTGAAAATCACGCAGTATGCAAGAGGAGACAACAATACCACTAAACAGAACAGGTCCAATAATGAGAATATTTCTCGCACACTTAAGCATATGTAGATAGCTTTCAATCAGAGGCTTTGGCTACAATCAATTTATCAAAATAAAAATATACCAACCAAAATGCAGATAAATATTTGAAATAAAATCTCCATAAACCCATAGGTAAAGAAGTTCAGAAAATCATGTCAAACAAATATGTCATCTCATACACATTAAAAGATAAGCAAACAAGGCAACAGGGATAATCAACTCTACAAGATGGGAAATAAATAAATGTGCAAGTGCTGCTCACCTGTACCAAAGAGTAACCACAAGATGTGTGTAAGGTTTCAATGGACTCCCATACTGACGAGACAACCCAAAATCACAAATCTTCAACTCACCTCGATTGTTTAAAAGCAGGTTAGACGTCTTCATATCACGATGAAGAACCCAGTTATCATGGAGATATTTCACACCCTCCAAGAGCTGAAGCATAAGGCATTTAACCTCACTCTGGCTAAAGGGCTGCTTCATTGACTCCATGAGTCCTTTCAGATCATGTTCCATATATTCCATCACCATAAAAATACTATCTAGGCTACTCCCTACAACAACTTCTTTAACATCCACAATTGATGGGTGATGAAAGGAAAGGAGAATGTTTATTTCCCTCAAAGAAGTTAATGGAAAACCTTCTCTTTCTTTCTCCATCTTCACCTTTTTCAATGCTACAATTTCTCCTGTCTTCTTATCTTTCGCTCTATATACAACACCATATGTTCCTTCATCTATCTTATTTAGTCTTTCAAACTCGTCCACAATTCTACAGCCCTGAATCATGTTTATACTTCTTTGGGGAGGAGACGGGGGCTCTGGATTTGCATGAGAATCAGTTTCTTCCTCAGTATCCGTACCTGAATGGCTAAGACTAGTATTGTTGCGTTCCTCATCAATGTCCATGTAATCCTTCTCAAAATCAGTACCAGTGCAATCATCCCCACTCAAAGACCTAATATGCACACCTCGTTCATCAGATTCAGATGATCTTGCCCGAGCTTCTCCAGAGCCTTCTCTCTTTGGCTCTCCTGCCTCGGGAGTTATAGATTTACTCCGTACTTCAGCATCCAAGGGCTCTATATGCATCATTTTCTTCTTCCTTTTAGGCATTTGCTCTTCTACAATTTCACCTTCATCCATAGGAGAATTGTTTTCAGCTGCCCATCTAGAAGATGAAATATTCCGGGTTGGCACATAATCATCATCTTCAAGCTGTTCTGCTTCCTGATATACTTCCCACTGTTGCTCCTTTATTGGAGAAGAGGACAGACCCGAAGGGGATCCAGAAAGAGAATCTTGGGCACCGCTAAAAGCCACAGAAGGATCAACTGGTGAAGACAATTGCAAATCATTGGTTTCACTATCCTCAATTGGAGATATTTGTATGCCCCCACCAGGAACAACATTAGGCGATTGACGATACACCTTGGGGAGTGGTGGTGGTAGAGGAAGAGCTGACACAGTTGTGTTAATTCCACTTGTTGATGAATTACTTACTTCCCTGTCATCTCTATCCCAAACTATAGGTGAAAACTTCCTCTTTTTCACCAAAGGTGAAGCACGAATCCCATTCACAACAGTCTCGAAAGCCTCAATATCTTTAATCAGTGATTCAGATTCAATGGCATCATCAGAACCACTCTCACTTGACAATTCACCAGGCTCCCTATCAACAGCTCTAACTGAAAAACCACATTGCTGGGGCTCATGTCCACCACCACCGCTGCCTGAATCACTCCTACTTGAAGAGGACCTGTATCCACCGTTAACCACATCCCTCTCCTTGAGGTCTTTCTGTCTAACCCTTCCCTTATCTCTTACCGCGCAAGCTTGAACCCTTCTATCATTAAAAGAATTACCACCATTCCTGCTCCGACCATACTCCTCCTTGGAATAAGCAGATTCCCTTCTCGACACCTCAATACCAGACTCGCGGCCCCTGAACTCGTTATCACGAAAACCCCCATGTCTCCCAGCCGCCATAAATTCAGTGAACTAAAACCTCAACGAAGTAAAAAACCCCCAACACCAATTCCAACCAATTCACCTATAAAACCCTAGCCGTATCACAGAAGCAATCACTTCACCACTCTTTTTTTTTTTTCAATTTTCACAAAAAGAATCTCTAAACAATATCTAAAAGCAATAGCAATCAAGCAGCAGACCAATTAACTAAATTGATCTAAGACTCTCGATCCTCCTGTTGCCACTTGAATAATTTAAAGATTTAAACAATATTCAAGAAGAAACTCTAAAAATTGAAGCGCGGGACGATGAAGCAAAAAGGGAAAGGAAAAAAAACCCTAAGAATCGAGAGGATTGAGCGATGAGTATCGACCTCTCATACGTGATATGGCTTACCGGAAGTGGAGAGGAAACCCTAAGAGAAGGCGATCAGTGCTTGTAGAAGGATATGGAGGGAAAGCGACAGATGTCCAGTCGAGAGACGAAAGTCAAAATATAGCAACCAGAGACGAGGAGGAGACAGAAAACGCGTCTTTTAGGTCGCGCTGCGATCCGCGACGGGATGGCCCTTGATTTTTTATTTCCTTTTAACACGGGATCATTCGGAGAATATCGCGATCCTCCATACTTTGTCGGAACGTTTTGTTTTCTTAATTTGGGCTGAGCTAAGCCCAAATATGATTCATTGAATTTTGCATCAGTGCATAAATGGGCCATAATCATAAGGCCCAGGTTTTATTTACCCACGCATTCCATTCTCTAACCATTTTCTTATCTAGTAGCCCAATACAAAACCCGTGCAATATAATCTTCTTTTCTTTGGGCTCATTACAAGAAACCCAAACTGAAATAAAACAAAATTAACCACATGAATTACCACAAGGCCTTAATATGTTAATATCCCACATCGGTTTGGAATGTCCAAACTATGTTGTTAAAACCCATGATGCTACCACACTATAGTTATGGGTAAATTCAAGTGGACAATATCTTTGATGTGAATAGGAATGGAATTGTCAACATGGTTGGTATCAGAGCCTCTACATGTCCACTTGTTGAGTATAGTATAATTTAGCCCACGAGTGCAAGGAGTGTTAATATCCCTCATCGGTTTGGGATGCCCAAACTAAAACTATGTGATTTATAAGAAAACCCATAACCCTACCACAGTAAGAGGCCTTTTCATGGATCTAAGTAGTATAAACTATGTGCTTTATAAGAAAATTCACGACCCAACCATACTAAGAGGCCTTTTATTAGGCCTAAGTAACTGAAACAGTTCAGAAAGAACAAAATCCTGTAAGTCTACATATCCACGAGAATCAGTAAACTCAAAGCGGATGTAAACTCAAAATGGATTTGATGTGAGTAGGTTTGGGATTTTCAATCTAATCATCTATCAAAATTAGCTCTATAAAAAAAAATTGTTGTTCGCAAATCATCACCGGTTTAGTCTTCTTGTGACCCAGTCAAGCCTCCTTCAGGGTCCATAATTGATAGTCACTGTAGGGCCCAGGCCCAAAACATCCAAAATTTGTGGACCCTATGCCAGCCTTTTATTCATCGAAGATCGATCACGCACCATCACCGTCGATTATCCAAATACAGTAAAAACGGGTACACGCAATTATATACAACAATGACAAGCCCATATCTGCTACGACCCATTCAAGGACACGTGAAAAAGCTCAGAAACCCATATTATTATAAAAGCCCGACAAGGCCCACCTGATACACTGACACCTTCCTCATCCACCGTCCACGTGTCAAACATCGGAATAGCCACCCTCTGTAACGGTTCCAAGGACAAACCATAAACAGCTCTCTCTTTCTCTCTAGGGAGCAGCACAAACTTAGATTTCTCCAAGACTCCGTTTAAGTAAATAACTAAATACATATAAAGTTCCCTGTTTTCAATGAAAATAACGGTTAAATTTTATGCTAATTTTTAAAAAATAATTTACCATAAATGGTTAGTGTTTTTTATTAATCTCCTCATGTGATACGATGTATGCAGTTTATCTCAATTGTTGCATTATATATACAAGATTCAAATGAATTCATAGGTTTCACGTGTTTCACATGATACACATACAATTTTATGCGTCAAACTCTGTAGTTGGGATACCAATTATTGGGATCTTTATCATTTTTATTTTATCTGGCAATCTTACAAATCATAGTATTTTTCCCAACTATACCAAATATTGAGTTGGACGTACATAATTTCATATGAATCATGTGAAAATTTCACATAAATCATGTGCTTATATTTCAACATTTTGATATTTGGAATAGTTCTGACAAAACATTGAATCTTAGCATTTTTTATACGTCATTGGATCTACATCTCTAGACTGACTAGTCTCAGAAATCTATGATAGTAAAGAGTGTTATTCTCTGCAAAAAAAAAAAACCAGACTTCTCAGTTCATCTTTTTAGTGGGTATGAATAGCGAAAGCTTCTATGCTTCCTATAGCTTGAGTTTTGAGCCTCCTGTTCTGTATTTTTTATGTACATTAATGAGTTCTTAGTGGGCTTTAGATACAAGTTCCTTCAAAGGGTCCACTATTTCTTGATTTGAAGCTTGTTTCAGATATTGTTGGAGTTAACTGGATGACCTTTAATGGGGTTTTCCTGGTTCTAGAATTCCCAAAACCCATTTAGAGTTCTTAGTTTGGAAACATTTACAGAGATCTCGCACTACAGACATTGTTCAAGCTCTGTGTTGAAAAATGAGATCTATAGAGGATAAAGGGTGTTACAACAATGGCGGATCAACACCAGAGACTTCAACCAGTACAGTCATTAACAACTTTGAGTTTCACAAAGGCCATGTTAATGGAGGTCATCATCATCACCATAGAACAGCTTTAGGGAAGCCAACACCATCAAAATGGGATGATGCCCAGAAATGGCTGGTGGGTTTGTCAAGAGTTGGAGGAGGAGGAGGAGAAAAGAACCAGAAGAACAAGCCAAGGAACTCCAATGCCGATGACCGGAGACTGATTGCTCCAGTTCCACAGAAGGAGCAGGACTACTCAAGCAGTGAAGATGAGAATGAAAAGCAAAATGGGTTTCCTCTTTCAGAGACAAAGAAGGTTGATTGTGAAGATTCAATGTGGAGAATCAATAAATCAGTAGCAGATAATCCAACTTCTGGTGGAATCAGATCAATTTGTTTGAGAGATATGGGTACTGAAATGACTCCAATTGCAAGCCAAGAGCCTTCAAGAGCAGCTACACCTATCAGATCCTCAACACCGGCTGCTCGGAGCCCGATTTCTTCTGGATCTTCCACTCCTGTTAGGTCTCAAAATGGAGGAGGACAAGGTGTTGTTGAGGCAACTAAGGGTCCTGAAAGGAAGGATTCAGAACAAGCTAGGAAGTTAAGTCCTCTAGAGGCAAGAGCATTGGCTTGGGATGAGGCAGAAAGAGCCAAATACATGGCAAGGTGGAATCTATTTTGTATTGTGTTTTCTGTGATTTGCAGATATTGGAAGTGATAATGATATTGGTGTGTATTGTTTTGTTGTGTAATTTCAGGTACAAGCGTGAAGAGGTGAAGATTCAAGCCTGGGAAAATCATGAGAAGAGAAGAGCTGAGATGGAAATGAAGAAGATGGAGGTATATATCACTAGTTCTGTCTCAAATTTATAGTTCTGGAAATTATGTTAGAATGCTATTGCTTGCAATGCAAAATATATTAGTGATTTGTATGTTAATACAGTAGAACATGTTATCTAGTGGTAGAGTTGCATGAGTGTAAACTTGGAGGTCATAAGTTCAAAAATCATGTACAACTTGCATGTTCTGCCCCACTGTGGGAATCTTGTGCATGGTTCATAAAAGAAAATTCTCTAAAACAATTGAGAAGGGATGAATAGGGCGACCAACGTAGCAAACCCCCCTTGGGCGAGTGTCTGTGGGACGCAATGTTAAAAATCATGTAATGTTAAAAATCGCTTGGATTCTAGCTGTTGAGCTAGTATATTAGATGGGGTGTCCCCCTCTTATTGTAAGCCGGTTTGCAACAGAAACATTGGGGCTCACATTTCTTTACATGGTATAGGAGCATGCCCAAGGTATTGATGGGGAACATTGGCCTCTATCTTGTCCACGTATTGTGCCTGGCATGACTCGGTTCACTTGTATAGGAAAGTGTTAAAAACAAAATCCCACATTGATTGGGTACTAGCGGTTGGGGGCTAGTATAATTAGATAGGGTGTCCCCCTCCCTTGTAATTGCAAGGGAAACATTGGGCCCACATTTCTTTACAAGCAAAGTCCCCCAATCCATGTTGACGAAATATGAGCAAATCTTGCATTTCATGAGTCTTAAATCCGCAACCCCCTGAAGAAGAAACAACTCTTGCCAACTAGGCTACTACCCCGTTTGATAAAGTGTATTGCTCAATGGGCATAAGGGTATAGTTAGACGTTCGGACACCGCTTAAGCTCATGGGTTCATTCTGTTAAGAGTAAAGATTCAAATTCACCATTCATAGGAAATAATATACAGAGACTTCAGGGTTTTCTGATTTGTGAATAATGCACCAGGTAAAGGCAGAGAGATTGAAAGCTAGGGCACAAGAGAGGATGGCAAACAAGCTTGCGGCGACAAGGAGAATAGCGGAAGAGAAGCGAGCGAACGCTGAGGCAGAACTGAATGAGAAAGCTGTTAAGATTTCTGAAAAGGCAGATTACATAAGGAGAACGGGTGACATGCCCTCTTCATTCTCCTTCAAGTTTCCTTCCCTCTGCTGGTAGCGACTCTGCAACAAGACTTAAAACACCCGCAACTCAACAGATTAAGGTACATTACATAGTCTGTTTTAGGGATTGGCGTTACTTTGGCACTGGACGTTCCAATAATGAGTACTATCGGGTCGGGTGAATTCAATAATGGACGCCGGCGCTCAATCGCAGCACTGTTCCAATAACAATGTCACTTTATGAATTTAATTTGTTTGATCTCTTGAAATGCTGTACAAGTTTTAACTCTCTAATTTTTATGATCATGTAGTCTGGGAAAAGCAGAACCCAATAATCAGTCTCATGACATCTGAAAGTGGATAGTGCATATATATATATATATATATATATATATATATATAGTGGAGTTGAAATTGTGAAAAGAAACTGGATTCTGTAGTGTTTAGGTTACACTCAAACTTGAGTATCAGGGTTATTGCTAATTTTCATCGATCTTTTCCTCAACGTATTAAAGTGGTAAATTTGGACAACTTGTTTCGGATAATGGCAGTATTAGATTTTTTAATGGATACTGTTTTTGTTGATCATGCATTAATGAGGAGCAATACCATTGTGATCCCACATTGAGTGTGAGAAACTTTTGTTCGAGTAGACCCATATTGAATGTGTAAAAGACAAACTTATATGGTATTAACATAGGGTCGTTGATTGAGATGGTGAACTTGACCGCAAGCGGGAGGTCGTGAATTCAAGTCTCATGGGTGTTTTCATTATCGCAATTTGCAAGATAGACCATTGCTCAACCCAGTGTGTATGAACGTCACCTTGCATTATCTTCCCATACTAATCAACTTGTCCATATGAGAGTTATAGGGTCTTTCATATGGCCCGGAGTTTACCAATCAATTGATCGGTGGGCAACTGAGTGAGTTTCATGCAACCAAAAAAAATGCATCATAATTTTTTTAAAAGACCCTTATTTCAAATAAATAATAATTGTTCCAGATAAGCTTTTAATTTGTTTGGATATTTGAGAACCATGAATAGCTCTCTTATAAAGGTCTCAAGTTGGAGTCTCACCATTCCCTTCCTTGTATTCAAGAAAAAAAATAAGATTGTTTAGATATTTGGGACATTTTCTGGGCTGATTCTCTTAGTGGACCTTTATTGGTCTAGCCCAATCAACTCGGCCCACTACGAGAACCGATCAGTAGCATTAAACATTTAAACCAAACCCAACTATCGCTGTGAATACAACTGAATATTGGCGTCATTTCGCCCTCTTCAAGCAGCTCCAGTGACAGGTATCTGATGATCTATGGCACATATAGGGTTTATCAGGGGTTTTACTACTCTCTACAAAGCAAAAGCCAGAACCAAAGCATACCCGTTTGGTTACTTTCAGTGTAGAGCCCTATCAGTATCCGCGAACTCCAATAACGGTCCTGATGATTCAGTGCTTCCAGTTCTGATTGTTGGCGCTGGACCTGTTGGTCTCGTCCTGTCCATACTTCTCACCAAATTGGGTATTTTATTTATGTTCCTTTAGTTCGTTTTCATTGGATTGCCGAGAAAATTCTGGGAAAAAGAAGGAAAATGTACTTACTTGTTATCAAAAGTTCACCTGTTTGCCTATATTATATCCCGGGTGACTTCTTTCTTTTCCTTCTTTGAACTCTTCTGTAGATTGGAAAAGTAGGCATCTAATGTAAAACAATTCATTTGATGTTTCGAAACTATTACACTTGTTATGTGGCGCACGGAAATGCGGTTTTACCTGAAAGCATGCTCAAATAAGTTTTATTGTATCCTCAATGGTGATTTGAAATGAAATTGTTCTGGAACGTATGATCTTGTGATTATGGAGTGTTTGTTCTGTTGAAAACATAGTATAATAGTACCCAAAGTTGCTTTTAGTTTCTTTCTTTTTTTCATGTCGAAAATGTGTTCGGATGGTGCACCATATTTGTAATTCAAATCTTTTCTGCCCTTCTTGGACTAGAAATTTCGTATCTCCTTTTAGTATAGTTGGGGGGTCAGTGTGTGAAAGGTGCTTATGTTCTTTTGTAGGTGTGAAATGCACTGTTTTGGAGAAAAGCAAATCGTTTTCTAAGCATCCACAGGCACATTTCATCAATAATCGGTCAATGGAGGTCGATTTTATAGTTGTGGACTATACTATTTTGGTTAATTAGAGGAGATTCAACCTCAGTACTGAAGTCATTGACCAAGGGGTTTCTTGATAGGTGTTCCGCAAGTTGGATGGTCTTGCAGAGGAGATCCAGAGTAATCAGCCGCCAGTAGATTTGTGGAGAAAGTTCATATATTGTACCTCTCTTACTGGCTCAATTCTTGGTTCAGTCGATCATATGCAACCGCAAGGTTTAAACAAGCTCTTGAATATAGCAATAATTTTTATGGGAAGGAAACTCCTTACTTCTTAGCCCATTTATTTTGTAGTCCTAATTTTTGATTTATAGAAAATATAAATTATATTTCTATTTTGATTGTGGTAAGGATTAGTCCCTGAGTAATTCCTTTTATTTTGGTAACCAGATTTTGAGCAACTTGTGAGCCCAGTTTCTGTTGCACACTTTTCCCAGTACAAATTAGTGAGATTACTACTAAAGCAGCTGCAAAATCTTAGCTTTAATGTTGTAACACCTGAACATTCTGAAGGCCTTAGTAATTGGTCCCTTGGGGGAAAGGAATTATTAATGGGGCATGAGTGTGTCTCTATTGATGCCACTGATCAATTGGTTACTGTGACGACTTCTTACCTCAACGATGGGAAGTATGTGGAGAGAACTATCCCATGCAATATCCTAGTTGGTACAGATGGTGCTGGCAGTACTGTAAGAAAGCTTGTAGGAATCAATTTGCAAGGTGAAACAGACTTGCAAAAGCTTGTCAGTGTTCATTTTATGAGCAGAGAGCTTGGTCAGTACTTGATCAATGAAAGGCCTGGGATGCTGTTCTTTATCTTCAACACTGAAGCTATTGGGGTCCTTGTTGCCCATGATCTCATGACAGGAGAATTTGTATTGCAGGTAACTAAGACCCTAAGATGTGTTAGCATATTATATGTCAATGTAATGCCACATTGCTATCGTTCAAAAAATTTAATATTACTGTATTGTGTATTGTGCACCAGAAACTAACTAATAAATAATTTACTGCTTCCTATCTTGTAGATGCCATACTATCCTCCTCAGCAAAACCTTGAAGATTTCAACCACAAGGTATATAATTCATCAGTTTACAATAGATTATTCAGATTAATTATTTTATCCCTCATCTGCTACCATTATGCGGTCAAGGACTAATGATAGAGTGAGGTTGAGCGAATGTGAAACCATTTCATGCTATCATACTTTTGACAAGCTTGTTGATTAACTGCAGGACATAGCATTTAGATTTACTTTTAATGACTTCTTTTCCATGTCACCTAATGGCTTTTCTGTTGCAAGTAATTTTTTTTCCAAAGTATTTAACTTCTTGCAGATGTGCAAGAAGCTTATATACACATTGGTTGGTCGGGAGCTTTTAGATTTAGATGTAATAGATGTAAAGCCTTGGGTCATGCATGCTGAAGTTTCTGAGAAGTTTGTGTGGTGTGACAATCGAATAATTCTTGCTGGTGATGCTGCACATCGGTTTCCTCCGGCTGGTGGTTTTGGTGAGTGGCGCTCTTTAGTGAAAGTCATATGGGTTGTGTGTTTTTCTGTTTTCAAGACAATCAAGGAGTCTATTGGAATGATTTGTGGATTTATATATTGATGATACTGACTCAGAGTCGATACTAATAGCTACATTTTTGTGAACATAAAGTCCATCAGTCCGATCCGCATTTTGCCCTCTTTCTGTGTGTAACAGTGAATGAGTTTCCAAAGCCTTCATATTTGGAGCGTACTGATGGCACAATATTAGATACTAAGGTGGTTCTACGCATCACAACTGATAGTTAATTGCATTCCTCTGTTTATGTGATTTATGCAGGAATGAATACTGGCATTCAGGATGCTCATAATCTGGCATGGAAAATTGCTTCTATAGTAAAGGGAATTGCTCCATCTTCACTGATTCATACTTATGAAACTGAACGTAGGCCGGTATTGTTATTATCTTTTTCAATTGGTTTCCATTAGGTTTTCCTACTGAAGTTCGATGAGTCCTTGACCTCCTTAACTTTATTGTGTTAGATTGCCATTTTCAATACAAAGCTTAGTGTTCAAAACTTTAGAGCAGCCATGGCAGTTCCTGCTGCACTAGGTCTTGATCCAACTGTTGCAAACTCAGGTAACCCAACACACTCATTGCATTGCTCTGAATTTTTTTTTCCTGTTTTCATTAGTGAGTCAAATCTTTTGGGTTGCTAGATGCTTGCATGGTCATGCTTGTTAGTGACATGTGATTATCTTTTATTTGGCTGCTTTTTCAGTGCATCATATTATAAATGAAGGGGTGGGTTCCATTCTACCATCTGGATTACAGAGGGCAGTTCTGGATGGAATTTTTACGTTAGGTCGTGCTCAACTTTCAGAATCTTTGCTAAATGAAAATAACCCACTTGGGTCTTCGAGGCTTGCAAAACTAAGGCATATATTTGAAGAAGGCAAGAGCCTTCAACTCCAGTTCCCTGCTGAAGATCTCGGTTTCCGGTATTTTTACCATGTCATGAGAAATAAAATCAGACAGAGAATAGTTTTTCATTTGTTTGAGATGGTTTTTTAGAATATCTGACTCATCTGTGCTACTAGTGTAGGTACCGCAAAGGAGCTCTCATTCCGGACTGTGGTAGTGCAACAGTTGTTCCTGAAGCACCTACCGGTCGTCGAAGGGATTATGTCCCTTGTGCAGATCCTGGTTGTAGGATCCCCCATATGCAAGTGAGGCTATTGTCAAATTCGTCTAATGAGGTATGTAGCTGGAAAGTATTGACATCGGACTTCTTTACCTGTGATATTGTTGGGGGAGTGGTCACCTTAACTGAATCTACCTTTTTCGGTCCTGTTGCCATCCCGCATACAGGCCTTTGTGCTTTTTTCTGCAATTGATTGACGGTTTCAAACATCAGTTCTCCCTTCCCCTGAGAGCAACCAACTTCTTTTCATTGATGGTTTCTGATTCCAACCATCAGGTCATGTGTTTACAATAGACACTGAATTCATCCGGATGAAGATGTGTAGACTATTTTTCT
This sequence comes from Tripterygium wilfordii, assembly GCF_013401445.1. Taxonomy (NCBI): domain Eukaryota; kingdom Viridiplantae; phylum Streptophyta; class Magnoliopsida; order Celastrales; family Celastraceae; genus Tripterygium; species Tripterygium wilfordii. The sequence goes on along the minus strand of NC_052241.1, from coordinate 867,545 downwards.
ATTTTAACATTTTTGAGTTTATGGCAGGAGAGCATTTCTACCTTGGATATGGTGTCTGGAGATAAAGTTGAGTTCCTCCTCATAATAGCGCCAATAGATTCATCCTACCATCTTGCACGAGCTGCGTTCAAGGTGGCGGAGGAATTTAAGGTTTCTGTTAGAGTTTGCGTATTTTGGTCAGCTGATACTGCTGGAGGCGTCGACATAGGAAGTAAGGGGGCATTGGCACCTTGGGACAACTACATAGATGTCGCGGAAGTTAAAAGCTCATCAAATCCTTTGTCATGGTGGAATATCTGTCAAATGACAGAGAAAGGCGCCATTTTAGTCCGTCCTGATGAGCACATTGCTTGGAGTGTGAAGTCGGGTGCTGTTCGCGATCCTAGTTTGGAGATGAGAAGGGTTTTCTCTGCCATTTTGGGCGTAAATTCTACCCAGTAGACAAAACACCATCAATTGATTCTTCGATTCTTTGAATAAGATGGAATTTTCCTCATGCTTAAATGTTGGAGAATAATGTCACCTGATCTGAGCCATGACAATTCATGAACCAGAGTGTATGGTTCAGAATTTCCTGACATGGCAATGAGATCTCTTATTTTTCAGCTAAACAATCAAAAATGTATCAAAGGAGTGATATGAATTTCGAACTCGTGGAATTATTTTTTGTGTATATTTATAATTTAACAGAATTTGTGTTATTTTGTTTTTGCTTCTCGGATAAGTTCCTTCTGAATGTGAAGCAAATTTAAGCAGTATGCCTTTTGAACTAGTAACATTTTGTCCGCTTTGCGTCAGTTCATATGGACTTGCACTGTTTGGATAAGTTCCTCTCTGAATGTGAAGCAAATTTAAGCAGTACGCCTTTTGAACTAGTAACACTTTGTTTGCTTTGCGTCAGTTCAAATGGACTTGCACGGTTTTGTCTTCTTAGGCTTAGTACCAACTCATTGATTTAAGCCCAGACAATTATCTGTTACTAGTTTGGAAGTTTTGTCTATCATATTATGCATTTTACTTCTTTCCTTGGACGATGTAGGATTTAGAGTACTGAGCCTCTTCACCACTTTATAGCTTGCTCAATAAAACTAAACTTGCACTATAGAAGCGCATAGCCCCACTCACACCGTCACTCGAGCCGGGTACTACAAATGCTGAATACCGTTCCAGGGCTCACTTGAGCCGGGTACCACACTGAGGACAGTTCCCATTGCCAGTATTTAGAAAATAACTTATTAATTTTGTGCTCCAAAATCCAAGTACAGGCAAGTGCAGCTGGACGATTTTTGAACCAAAATATAATAACTACAAGAAAGCTGCCACCGGAGAAAACACAAACTTCCAATGCTTATCACTAACCTAATTACAATAAACAGCTTTACAATTATGTCACCAACATGATGTGGTGTTTCATACAAATAAATTGGAATGAATAAGAAGAAACAAATTGGCAATAATCCAAAAGCCCTTCACACACAAAACCAGTCACATTACAAGCACTCAGCATTCTCCTCCATCTAACTGGAGGGAAGAGCAGGGTTGTATGGTAGAATGAATGACTCACATTATTGTGCAATTGCACTTGGATTCCAGCTTCTGAGGCTGCTTCGTACTGTCCATCTTTTTGGGAAGCCCAACATTTTGCATCATAGATTCGTCAACATTCTCATCGTTCTCAGCTTTCTTTGAAGGGGTTTTCACATCAGCTTCCAATCGTCTCTGCCTCACTTTCTGGGATTTTGGGCTGCGTCTTGCAATGTTTCTGCCATGTTGGTCGTTCTTGCCAAAGTTGAATTTCCCCAAGATCGTGACAGTTGGCTGGAAATTTTCTACAGGGTCAGAAGATTCCTTTTCGATTGCTATGGTTGCAGCCTGATAGGCTAGATCGTAGACAATAGAACTGCAGAATAGTATCGTATCTGTTGCTTCTTCGAGTATTAGGCTTCTTCCCTTGCTTTCTCCCTGACATTCTACCAATACGGTTGACTCCTCTGCCAAATTGGAAATAAATTTGTCAGGAGCTGAGCTTATGCACAAAATCAAGAAATAGCATATTTTAAAAAAAAATGGTAAACCGAAGCACATCTTGCTGTAAACAGAGGCAATCTCTACTTCACCAACCATAAAAGACTAGTTGAAATGTTCTTACAAGGACAAAACCAGTACAAGAGGATAATTGTTGAGTTTTTGAATGGCAAAATAAGTGATTGTCAGGGCACCAAGAAGTCGTCAATTAGAGGAAGATACAACAGGCAATCCTAAAGGGAAAGACAGGAAGCGAGAATCAGAGACTGGCAGAAAGACTCCAAGAGTCTAATATTTTGTTATCGTAGCTAGATAACCAGAACTTGATTTTGGCAGGCATATTATCTAGGACATAGTTAGTCATATTTCTTTGTCCCTGAAGATTCTGCTGCTCCTGTCCAACCAAGCTAGCAAACAAATTATCAGTGGAATACCATTTGTTTTTCAGAAGCACTCTGAATAACCTTCCTCTTGTTTTCCTTTGCAAAGTGCATCTCAAACAATTAACTATGAAGGCAAATTACTATTGACTACACATTTGATATCAAGCAAATTCCAAATAGTAGCCACATATTCCAGGTCCAGCTACAATAATGAAGATGTGGTTGACCGTTTCATCTTCAGCTTTGCATAGGGCACACCTATCTGTTAGCTTGTGCGAAGGGGACCGCTTAACCATAGCAAGAGCATGAAAAATAGTGTTTCTTATCCTTATTTGTGGCAGAAGTATTTACTAGTTCACCGGGGAAATATGTCGGTCTAGCAGAAAAATTAGAGGGTTTAATTTGATCCTTTCTGGAGAAGTAGGCGGTCTTCTTGAGCAGGCCTTTTATTCGGTAGGTAACATCGATGAAGCTACTACGAAGGCTATGAATTTAGAAATGGAGAACAAATTAAAGAAATTACCTTAAATCTTTGTGTACTGACCCTGAATCAAATTATTTGGAATTCAGAAGTGAAAGAAATCATTTTATCACAGAACCCTCCTTTGTAATTTCCGAGCCCAGCCAGAAAAAGATAAATGTTGAGTTCTAATGCAAATTGCACACATAGTTTGAAAAGCGTCCAAAATACCACATCATAATTTTTCAATCTTATGAAATGTGAAGATAGAAATACAAAAAACGCCTTACGGAATGGAGGTATAGATATTCTATTTTTTATTTTATTTTATGGCACAAATATAGATATTCTAATTAATACAAAGATTGAGGGCCAAAATAGATGATCAGATCAAATCAGAATGCAAAGCAGAACATACCTGCTGTATCAATATCTGAAGCAGTGGGGACTGATGGCTCCTGATATTCATTTATTGTTCTCCTGGAATCCACTGAGAGGTCATCATTCTGTGGAACTGCAGTACTCTGACAACAATCGTCAGTTTGTATTTCAGATACTGAATTCAAAGTGCTTTGAGCTGGAAATTCTGTAATTTCCACAGTATCAAAGCTATGGCTTTGCCTTGCGTATCCTGCTTCAGTAGATGACTCGGAAGTGATAGCCAATGCTTCTATATCAGAGGCCCTCCTTGCATGATCTCGGAAACCTTCACCAATTTCATTTAAAGCATATGCTGTTTTTTTACTCTCAGAACATTCTAATAAATTTACCTCAAGAATTGCCACATCAGAAACATCCACTTCTTTGTTCCCCACAGTAAGCAAATTTACATGAGAAGAGACAGGTCTTTCCTCTGATTGAAACTTCACATCAGCATCAGGAGCCCCTTCATGTATGCTTGTTGCAAAACCAGGTGCCTGGTGAGCACGGTCCGAAACTCCAGGCAAAGATAATCCAATACTTTGGGGTTTAATGTTCAAATCAGACCAAGGCAGGACTTTCAAAGCCAACTGCTCTACCTGTCTAGCAGAGCCAAAATCGACTGAGGATGATGCAGAAGCACTGCCACGCCCAATGGAGCTTCTCAAACTGTTTGTGCTGTCTCTTGCATACGAAAGATCATCACGAGGTATGGAAGAGGCAATGAAAGTTCTACCTTGAAAAATAGATCCCTTGCTACTGCTTGACAGATTCAGCAGTATAGAAATGCCAGCAATTTCTGAAACATCTACCTTTTCAGAATGATCGTTCTTCTGTTGTGATTGTTGTCCTTCAACATCATTATCGGGTAGGCTATGACCAACAAACAGTTGTCCCGTTCCTTGCTGGTTAGCAAAACTCCGGCCATCCCCTTCCACCAGAGACCTTGCAAGAGAATTCTCACGCGAGTAAATCTGGCTATGCTCAAAGTTTGAAGCCTCGCCTTGCTTAACATCCTCGTCATGCTGGGAAGAAATCACCTCATCCACTTCACTGACCAGTGATACTGTATTGGGTACAGCTGTCAGGCGCTCTAATTCATCCACAACTTTATTTTCTTCAGAAATCTTCTTAGATGGCTCGACAGCATCATTAGCAACTGTCCTCAAAATAGTGGCAAGATTGTCTTCCTTACTGCAATCCGGACAAAGATTTATACCATTTTCCACTGGCTGAGTGACACGATACCTGTGACCACATCTACAGCAAAGTTCTGAGCTTTCAAGACTGTAAACTTCGGGATAGTCATCCCTGAGACTCTGAGCATCAGGAACCGTACTAACTTTTGCATCAATTTTATGGGGGGCAGGCTTATCAGAGTTACCAGAGTCACAATGAATTGCAAGGTCCCTATCATAATCATCGACCCGAATGTTAAGTGACCTATCAAAAGTTTGATGCTCCTCATCTTTATCGAATGCGTCCACCTTATCGAATGCAAATACTTCTTCCGGAACATCAGGATACGGTACTTTTCCGCTTCCACCTGCCAAATCATCATGAAGGTGATCACTCCCCTCAGTATCAAGTGCAGCACTGGTACCTTGATCAGAACTTGTGTTACTGCTGGTCGTTACCGAAGAATTCCTAGACATCATCGAGCGATGAGCAGAACTTGTTTTCCCAATATAAAAGGTGGTACTTGGGACACTTGATAACAGAGGCCTGAACATATTCTGCGGACTTTTCCGATTATCCTACACATAAATACCAATTAAGTATAACTAACAAAAAATGTTGACCATGAAGTATGCAAAAATATTTTAGGAAACAAAAAAAGATATATAAAATATAACATGATAAGATGTTTCATCATTGATGTTGCAACACTCTTAAATATTATATTATATGATACAAAGTTTCCAAGGGGGGGGAGTGATATGTTTAAGCTTAAACCAGCCTACCATGTAACATAATCTATAAGATGTAGCGTTGCTAAATTGAAAATATTTTATAACTCTGAGGTCATTTCTTGCTATGCGACATCGTGACTATTCCACAAAAAGGTTTTCTTTTGGTTCACATAACACTCATCCACATTTGACTAGTTTTCTTCTTCTTATTGTTAATGTTAAACCTCTATTTTTCTGCTGAAAAAAACTAACAACCTAAGATCCCTGACTCGTTTTCTACTCATGCAATTCAAGCAAAAGGTTTCCCATTTATTATATGTCAACCTGTAACCATGCAAGGAAGAACATGTCAAACAATAAATGCATGCAGGCAAAGCAATCAATGCTTCAAAATTGTAGTGGAAATGCCAAAGTTTCCTTACCAATAAGGGAGGTAGGGGTAAATGTACCACATTGAAGCTATCTCAATGAGAAAATGGGTATGATTCTATTTGATCAAACCTATGGGACCTAAGGAGTGACGAAATAAAAATAGAAACAATTCACGCGTATCCATGGACTCTTCACAGGATATTTGTGTCTCGAAAAAGAACCAGCATAGAAATTAGAAAGTTGAAGAAACTAGTGAGCAATGTAACACTATGAGGGGAAAATGAAGCATCAAGTCATAGTCAATTGACTTTCCAGATTCTTTTCATACATACAACTAAAAAGATTGAACCAATATAGTTTTAAAAGATATATAGCTTAAAAGGAAAGAATAAAAAACAAAGAGACAGATCATGCACACCCCCATCCCCTTTGCCCCCAAATCCATGGAAAAAAAAGGCACATTTAGTTCTGCTGGCGCTTATACCAAACAATACAGAGAGCAGACAAACTAATAGAAACCTTGAAGCTGTGCAATGAATCACAACAGGATTAAAGATACACAAACAGCATTCAAACATTCTGGGCAACAATTTTCTAGATAGTTGCAAATCCACAATTTAGTCATAAGGATGAAATTCAAATGAAATGTACAACAATGTACCAGTTGTCGAAGTGCAGAGTCAAAGGCTCTTTTTGGAGCAGAACCAGGAGACAATATTCTAGATGACTTCCTAGATAAGCTAGGAGCTCTGTTATTTGAAAATGATGGGCCAACTATGTTTGAAGCTAAGCGATCTAAGCTGCCCACAGGAACGGATTGTAGAGAGTCCACATCATCATCACCAGATGATGCAATAGAACCTCTACTGTGCGAGCTAAATTGGTCCCGATCATGACTGTGTGATGAAGTGACACTTCGAGAAGCAGTTGGAGACATTGATTGCCTGCCAACTCTTGAGCCCAAATCCCTACCATTTCTGGATGCTGGCGATGAACCCCTCACGTATGATGCTGGCCGATCAGCCAATGAAGTTCGAAGATTGGGTGGAGCCTCTGAGGAGAAACCAGGGATATTGGACTGCCATGCTCTGATTTTGGGTGAGGCAGAGTTCCCTCGACTTGTTCTTATAGGGGAGGTTCCCCGAACCCCTGATGCAACCCCAGTACCACTAGACCCTGTGCTCATCCTGCGTGGAGTTGGAGTTGAAGACCTTGGAACGGGTGTGGAGGGTTTGCTTGGGGGAGGTGAAGGCCTTCGCACTGGAGTGGCAGGGAACAAGTTACGATTTGGACTGGAATTAGGTGCTGAAGATGGCCGTCCCTTGGACTGAAATGTGCTATTCCCAGACCGAGGTGATGGGCTCAAGCGCTTCGGACTTTCACTACCCCTGCTGCTTCTGTAACCCTTCTCCATCTACAAGGATGTGCATGTCACGTATAGCAGGAAGAAGAAAATGAACATCACAATTGCAATGAAAAGATAATGAGAATATGAGAAAGCACAATTACTCCAAGTATTGAGCAGAAGACCTACCGTGGAAGATCTCGACAAAGAAATTGGCTGGCTCCGAAGTCTGCCTCTGCTTGCAGCATTAACTGGTGGTGGCTCATCATCCAGTGAACGAAAAAGAGGAGTCTCCGGAGGAGTTAAAAGCCTACTCAACAAGAACAAACATTCCATCAAAACCAATGACAAGAGAATTATTAGTATCAATCCAAAAGCATGATAAAACATTGAATTGCGAAGTGTGATCTTTATTGAATGAATTCGATTCAATTTCAACTCGTGGGTAAAACTGACATGCTGCCAAGAATTAAGTGCCACGAAACTTAGATAACCGACCGAAGACATTATATTACAGTATCATAAAAGGAAAATTTGAGAACTTTCCCTTGGCTATGAGTCCACCATTGTCTAGTATTATCTCTGATCATTAATGGTGATTTCAACTTACAATAATAAACATGACTCACCAATCGTAATCATTCTTCTCCCCATCTGCATTAAGTAGTTCACTACTCTCCCCTCGAACAGGGATTGAGATTCCAAGCTTAAAATCTGAAAAGTGTTTCAATTTTGTTGCTGCAATTAAGAATTAAAATTGCAAAGATTAAGAGCCTTGTCAGCAAGAAGAAACAAAAACAATCCATAGTCAATAACAATGTACAGAGGACAGTGTAGAAACTTACAAAATGTGTCTTCAAAATCATCCGTTGACTGAAGCAAGAAATCTTCCTTCTCTCTCGACTGCATTTCATTGAACAACGCGAGATCGTCGTCTTTCTGTCTGAAGAATAATCCACCCTCAAGACTGCGCCCTCGCTTGTGAATGTCTGCCCTCATTTCTCTGCCGGGAGAGACTCTCAATGCCGGAGAAGGAGGCATATCCCCAACCACAATGCAGAGTCAAAGATGCTACCTTAAACTCTTCATACAACCAGTATTCAGAAACCCTTTTGCCAAATCAAGTAGCGTATACTATACATTTGACTAAAACCCACAGTGGTTGTAACTTGTAAATAGAACTGTTCCTCTTAAATACCAAATTTATTGGATTCTCGACCTTCACCTGTGACAATGCGCACGCTCAACGTGGCTATATAGATAGCAGCTAAACCGCGGTCACACAATCACAAAACCCTAGATTTCGCAAGTCAACAATCCCAGCAGTCACAGTACAATCACGCTAACCCGTTATTCAACTTAAACCAACCTCCAAGCCTCCTTCAAATATCAAATTACAGGCCAAACTAACCTTTTTCCGGGTAGCAGGTAAGGCTAGACTGACGGGCATTCCAAGTCAAAATTCACCATATGGAGAGCGAAAGCTCGTTGAATGCGATTAAGATCCCGGATTCGAGATAGAAAAGTACCGAAATGCCAACTAGTCAATGAAGAATGTGGCCTTGGACACACGGATCTCAAGCAATTTACTGCTATATCTGGAAATGGTACTTTGTGTGCAGATCGAGACTTCTTGTTGACATGGATCGTATTCTCAACTTTCTCGCATTCTCTCTCCAACCAGAAATCGAGAGAAAGTGAATTCCGGGTAGCAAACTAACCTTCACTGTTGTTTGTTGATCAGATATGCTTCTTTCCTCCGCAGCAAAGCTTTCATTTCTTCTATCTCACACTGCTTCTCCCTGCACTACCATTTTTCCTTTTCTTTTTCTTTTTTCTCTAAATATTACTATTTATTTATTAAATCTTCAATAATGTGGTTTACAAACTAAAATTAATAATTTGTGCATTTTTTAAAACAATTTTTTAGGATAACAAGTTATTAAAATATTAAATATTGTCTTGTATCGGCCAAACACGTCCATATCCATGCAATTTACGTTTTTTTTTTATTTATTTATTTTGTTGACTGCGTCATTTGCTTTTCATGTATTATTGTCTTAATAATATTCTGTATTAACATGAATTATTAATCAAAATCATGTAACAGACTATAGAGGATGATCGAGTTGGCTGAGAATGAATTCAACTCTCCATATCAACACACTATACGCAAGGGCGAAGCCATGGTTTGGTGAGCGGGGTTGCTAACCCCTTCAAAAAAAGTTAATTAATACTAAGTATAACGTAAATTAAAGAAAATACTCTCATTTTTTAATTTAGACCCTCTGTTGCAATAAATCATGTTTAAATGATTAAAACAATAAGACATGTGAGAACTATTACTTATCCTATATAAAATTTTTGGTTTTTAATGTTATTTTTCGTATTTTGAAGGTATAATTTGTAGATAATCCAAAACTATCACTCAAGTGATTCAATAATTTCATCACTATAAATGAAAATTTATTACAAGACTTATTAAAAAAAAACTATATACAGATACTAGTTGAATTCCTATTTTTGCGGGTCATTTTCATTACAATTGTCATAATTATTTATTTTCCCAATATTGAATACTGTATAATAGATTAATAGGACAACATTTAATTTCCATATTAATTGCCAACTATCATTTCTACAATCCGGCTAACCAAATTTATATTTAATTATTTTTTAAAATTCGAACAAGAACCAATTTAAAAATTGATTTCCTGTAACCTCTATTATGAGTTTATGATTAAAAAAAGTGATTAGTAATTTAATCAATTAATCCAAAAAAATTATACATGGAATATCAAGATGTTATGATTAGTTGTATCCATTTATGGAAGGATACATTGGTTGGTAGTAGTAGAAAATTAAATAAAAAGGTTCAACCATAATGATATATAACTACTACTCTTTTGCTCACCTAATGCTTGTTTTTCAAAAGAAAAAAAAAACATCTATTGAATATTGTATTGAAAGTTTTTTATTTTACACATAATATGGTGTTTAATTAGGAAGAGTGAGTTGCACTGAGAAATAATACTATGATTAATTTTGACCTAATTGGTAGAATCAATATTATTTGTAATATTAGGTAATATTGTTTGTAATATTAGTAAATATTACGAAGTTTAAAATAGCCAAACGCATTTAACTATTAGTTTTGTAATCCCATTTTAACCAATTATTACTCAACTATATAGCCATGAAATTTTGTTGAAATCATGTAATCCTCCACCTTCTTAGTTCTTTTAAAATTGTTTTTTTTTTTTTGAGAAATATATCTATAATTGAAATCGAACATTTATCGTATATATGCCTAACTCAGTTGTTTATCAATTAAATCACGTCTCGTTGGTAAATTGTTAGCTACTTGCATATTGCATAGGTTAGAATTAGATAAAAATAATTGTTTTTGTTTTTGTCTCGTATGGGTGTTGTAATGAAAAATGTTTAACGTTGATAGGGTGAGAAGTGAGAACTCCATCAAGTCCACGTCATCCGCCAGTTAATGCGTCATTAGGATTAGGATAAGCATGGTTTAGAAGTCGACGTCAGACTAATGAGTCTATTTCACGGCCGACAAGACATATGAGATTTCAAACCAAGCGAAAATATTAAAAAAAATAAAAAGGAAAATATATATATGTATGTATGATGATGATGTATCTTTCAAGAGAAAAATTGAGTATTTTTACTATTTTGGGTATTTATTAAGAACGAAACAAAACCTTTGGTTATCGGGCATCTTTTTTTGCACGTGAGACCCGTGAGGCTCATTGATTAAGTACCGCATGATGACGACAGGACGTAATTAGTGATATTAGTTGTGACACGTGGACAGCCCTTATAAATAGGTTGTCGCATATCTGCATAAGATTGCCCTTATAAATAGATTTTATTTATTGATTTTTTTAGAGAGAGCCGACTTGAGAGAGTTGTTTGCGTTGTAAACATCGGGAGAGTGTCTTCTTGAGTTAGAGAGGAATTTGGGTTGATTCTTGAGTTCAATAGCTATCTCTTTTGTAATTTTCTTCATATTAGTGGAATTCTTCATTGTTCGTTGTTCGATAATATAAACAAATTGTACCAAATTTCGATAAATCTTGTGTCTTCTTTTTTCTCTTTTGTTTCCGCATACTTTTCATATTGGAATTTTGTTTCGTTTAAACGCAATAACCAAATAAGTTGTCGCACATCTGCACAAGATCGCCCTTATAAATAAGTTTTATTTATAGGTTTTTTAAAGATAGGCGACTTGAGAGAGTTGTTTTGCGTTGTAAACATTGGGAGAGTGTCGTATAGAGCAAGAGAGGAATTTGGGTTGATTATTGAGTTCAAGAGTTCATCTCTTTTGTAATATTCTTCATAATCATATTAGTGAAATTCTTCATAGTAGTGAAATTTTTCATTGTTTTTCGCCTGAGAACATAAACAAATTGTGCTAAATTTCGTTAAATCTTGTGTATTCGTTATCTCTTTTGTTTCCGTATACTTTCCAAATTCGAATTTTGTTTCGTTTAAACACAATACCCAAATCAATGAAGAACAATCAAAACTGTGGACAATGAATTTCTCAACCTAGTGAAATGTAACTAAAACAAGTGACATAAAATGTAAAACCAAGTTCCAGTAATGGATTCTCCATTCATTCATGTACATTCACAAAGGGTTTGGAATTTACCCTAAATTATTTAGGAAACAAGATTATGGGTACCTGCAAAACAAGAGAGTATAATGACAATTAAGAGAAAGTATGCCATATTAGGCGGTGGTGGTTAGAAATCTAAGTCGAAATATATCAAAACAATATTGTCTACTTTGAAAACTCGAGCATATTTGTTATTCTCTTGAGTTGTCTCCATAATATTTAAGCTCAGAAAATACCTTTGTTGTTTGAGAGGTGCTTTAACTTTGTTTATATCAGGTTATGATAATGCGATATGGGATTACAAATCTTAACACTTATCGCATTTATGGGCTCGGTTATGCGAGATTTAATAAATAAACGTGCGGGTAGAGTGGACCAGCTAGCAGCCCAAGCTCTGCCAAACGGACTATATGATTTAGAAATTCAATAATATTGTCAAAACTACACCGTATCGCTGATGCATATGGACACTGGTGGCGCTCAAAGTAGGTTGACCTGTTGATGGCAGAACTGGGGAGTTGGGACTTCGCACAATAACCTAATTCTCGCTGATCTACGGTATCATGTGGGCGGCTCTACGATCTCGATCGCTTCCTTTCTTGTCAACGTCGTCAAAAGATTCATATCCTCTAATCGGTCGCTCATGGAAGCTTGGCTTTCCAGGCCTCAATCACAACTTTACTTCCTCCACAGTTGGCAGTGCCGGTAACACCGGGTTTTTAGACCTAGAAGAGGTGGAAAAAGTTCTCACCGATGTGAAGGCAGACAACGTGCAGGTGATACCTGTCAATAAGGGCTGTGATTGGGCCGATTTCATGGTGCTTGCCACTGGTAGGTCCGCCTGGCACGTCAAGAACATCGCTCAAGCCCTAATTTACCAGGTAGTTCAGATTTTATCCGCTTCGTCCGCTTTCAATTGGAAGTACTAAGTACTAGCATAATCTGAATCTTGAATTTTGGCTTATTTATTTGTTGAATATTAAATTTTGTCGATGAAAAATCCGTTGATTGACTTAGTTTTTAGCTTGAGACATGTTATAAGGCTGTTGTTAATCGATTATTGGACTGGCTGCCAGGAAAATTGAAGAGAAGCAAAAGAAAAGGGCGGATTTAGTATTTGTTTTGTCTGACATGGTTAGAGAAAGACAGTAAGGAAAACAGCTAAACCAGTAATGATGGATAAATATTACTTTTTTTTTTTTGGATATAGAGCAGTTTTCAACCAGAGATATTGGAGAAGAAATGGAGAATCATATTTTCTCTTTGTTGAATGGTTAATGATAATGCAGGCCAAGCAAAAGCAAAGGGGAGCTGGTCGAGTAGTCCTACCCAGTGTGCAAGGACAAGAGGGAGGAAAATGGATTGTCGTCGACTCGGGTTTGTGCTCCAATTCCCACTCTTTATTGCTAAGTTAGATTGGGTGTTCGTAAGCGATATTGCATCATAATAACAAGAATTTCCCACACCCAAACAAAATGGTGACATTTTTTCAAACTCGGAAACTTAAGATGGGATAAGTTTTGTTGCATACCTATTCATTTGGAAATGGTTGCAAATGAGCTAGACTAGTGTCATGCCCTTATGCTAGGATAGTTATTTTCACTTTAATGATTTGTACCTTGAAAGGAATTGAGATTGACTTGAATTTTGCTAACTAGTCCAATGCTGATATTTTAAAGGAAGTTTATGACAATGATATCACAACAAATACTAATAACAGAGAGTTATTTTTGCCTTTAGGTAAGATCATTGTTCATGCTCTTGACGAGAAAGCTAGAGCTTATTACAATTTGGAAAGTCTCTGGAACACAGAAACATCTCCAAAGGATTCAATTCAGGTCAGTTTTGGTTTATATTTATAATGTTGTCACCTTGAGTTTTTTTATTCATACTTGCATAAGTACCCCATTCACAAAAAGAGCACACATTTGTTTCAGTTCTATTTCTGAAAGTTTTTAGATATGCAGAAACATAGAACCCAGGTTTGCATAAGATTGTTACAAGAGGAATTATTGAAGTTAGGGCAAGACATCTCAAGCTTTTATTGATGTAGCCAAATGTTTGCTGGAAGATACTTAATAAATAATAATATATAAATTATCTCAGGACAAATTTGGTGGTCTGTCTAATGAATGCTCTGCAATGTAAAGGGACTAGTAAATCTACTTGGGGCAGAATATTGATATCATGGCTGGAGCTGTTTGGCACAACAACATGGAGTGCATTTTATTGTTTGAGCCCTCGTTCTCATTCACTTCGATGCTAGAAAGTTGTTAAGGGCTGCAATGTCGTGGGTTCAATGCATGTAGTATTTTTAATTAGAAGAACTTTACTATGCAATTGGTTACAATAGAGAAGCACCCCAAAAGTAGTAATTTTAGACGTTAAAACCTTTTCAAGGTGAAGCACATTTAGGTGCTTTTGCAAGAGTCAGAAGGATGAAATAGAGTTACGTAATTATAGCTAGGAAAAACTTATACAGTTATTTAGTAATTTAAACAAAATTATTTTTGATATGGTACTAATTCAAAGGATAAACATTTTTTGTTAATAAAGTACTTCATTAAAGTCATCTTCTATCAAACAGGTATTTATTTTTTCTTTAATTCTTTTCTTTTCTTTTTTTGCTAAGCAGTTGTCAAAAGCCCTTTCATGTGAAGTACTTCACTTAAAGTCACATTGTACCAAATGGCCCTTAATGTAAATGATATGATCATATATAATGTACTAGACTTAATCGCCCCTTAGCAATTGTACTGGCGGCCTTTACCATCGGATTGGTGCTCCATTCATTAAAATTTCTTTTATCCTTAAAAAAGGAATAAGGGCATATTTCTAGATGAGCAGAATGGGACCTTGCTTAGCTGAAAATTGTCGAGGGGTTGAGGGCATTCCGAATGCGCTGAAATGATGGATACAAACACGGTACCCTTTTTGCTATGAGAAATTTAAAATGCTTCTGTATACATTTATTATGATCACTTTATCCTTGGAAATTCTTATCCAATTGGTTGGGAGACTATTAGTTGCCAAGTTTCGCGAGGAAAGAGGGCAGTTGTTATATATCAAAATTTTCTCATAGGAGGGGAGAAATGTATCCAGAACTTAAAAACAAATTTTCCTTCTTCATTCATTTTTTTTTTTTTTTTTCTGTTCAGGATTTGGAGAAAGCATTTGTGAAGATTCGTCCGAAGAATAATTCGAAGAAGCCAATGCGGAGAAGTGCTTAAGTTGCATTATTTAGGGAGATGAAAACATCCCTAGTCCTCCATCTCCAGAACTCAGCCTCTCTGAGCAATTTTGTGCCCATAAAAAGGAAGAAAAAAAAAGGCGAGGGCGAGCTTGCTATTGTACTCTTCACATCAGGAAATCCCATGCATATTGTTTATGTGAACCATAGCTTTATTTTACCTTGGTAGATAAAATTGCTCTTCGAGAATGTTCATTGAAGTGGAACTGTAGCAACTGCCTCATTCATTGAACTCTATAATGCAAAACTAGGTGTAAAAGATCTTTCCATGGAGCAGCTATTGACAAGAGAGAGACCTAATCTTTAAATACGATTCTTGTGGAGTGAGTTTCTGCTTTCTAGTAAGCCTTTTGTTCTGAGTATTGTTCATTCATACATTGAGGTTGTCTATACAAGCAACCTTGCTAAAAGGAAAAGAAAAAGACTAATGTTGGGGACTCTCAAAATATGATCAGTAAAATAGGGTAATAATTTTGGGGTCTGTAACATTAGTTCTGTAATTCCAATAAACTCTCTCTACGCCAATCAATATATCGCCATCCAATCCTACGTTGCGGCTTCATCACTTCAATGCAAGCAACTGGTTGTATGGTACCTATACGATATACCCGTATACGTAACACATAGTCCGGTCCTTTCTGTCAACAGCCACAAATATCCGCCAAGCGCGAAAAATGCCCTTGACAAATAAATAAGTCACACAAACTTCGTTTCCATCGCCATTGTTAACCGTCTCCGGAGCTTCCAAAGAAAGACTTCACTCTTCAGCGTCATATAATCAAACGAAAGCTTTTCTTTCTCCACTTCATTTCTGGCTACTACTCTCTATTCTTCTTCCATTCTCTCTGGACGGAGACTCGCCGGGACGCTAATGGCCGCCGTTGCTGGATCGAATGTTGTTGCTTTCAAATCAGCCGCAACCTCAACCTCCGCTAAATCATGGAGTTCCGGTGAACCGCGTATGGTACAGTTAGGGCAGTGGTCTCGCGTGTCTACTGGCATCCGATCGGGTCTGGTCTGTCCTCGCATTGAACTCCAGTGCAGATCGAGGAGCCCGTTCTCCACTTCTGGTACTATTTTCCACGGAGTTTGAAATGATTAATTTCTCCTGATAATTTTGTCAAGTGATGGAATTTACATGCATCATTCCTATGATGCTCTCTGTAAAGAAGTGGAAAATTTTAGTTGTACTTGCACATACAGGTGCAAGAGCTCAGGTCGCCACTGTTGAACAAGCAAGCACAGAGGCAGCTAAAAATGTTGAAGTACCTGTAGCCATAGTGACTGGAGCATCTAGAGGTATTGGCAGAGCAGTTGCATTGTCTTTGGGGAAAGCAGGTTGTAAGGTTAGTGAATTGTTGTGAGTGCATTTCTTTTGAGACTGAATGCAAAAAATTTCAAAATTAGGAAATTTCAAAATGGTATAAAGAGAGCAGGTTTCCGAATGTTTAATTGTGAAAGGAGTTGTTCGGGTATTTGATATTGAATGGTAGCATTTATTTCCTTTCATTAAGTAATTAACCACACAGGCACAAATCTGTAATCTGTGGAGCACACTGTTATTCACAAATGATTTTCTGTTGCGTTTTCTTGAAAAGAGGCTTAATCTTTTGACTAGGTTGATGCAAACTAAGTTTCTTGGACTAAGAAGTTACTAGTACAAAGAATGCCTCCCTTGAATTCTCTAACTGATTGCATTCATGGTCTTAATTGAATAGGTTTCTTCTGTTACTTTCCTGAAGTCCTATCATACTTTCCATGCACATTTTATATTGTAACTGCACGTTTATGACTCCATATGGAAGTCCTTCTGTTGGTTGAGGAAAACCTTTACCCTGAAATTGATGCGCGTGTGAATATCTGTTGCTATTGCAGGTTTTAGTAAATTATGCAAGGTCATCCAAGGAGGCTGAGGAAGTTTCCAAAGAGGTAATAAACTAATAATCTCTTGAATTTGCAGAAACCTTTATGCCTACATAGACACTTTTTGATCTGGGCATTTTTCTCTGGTTAGGCTATAAATGTTAAAAGTATTAGTGCCTCATAAAGCCTTTGCTCTTCCCACTAGGTAGAAGATGTTGATCAACTTTGTTTGAAGAAGTTTGTGATATAAATTTATCAAATTGGACATACGATCTGGATCCTTTATAGCAAGCTGAAGCTAGTAAACCACATATATTACTTTATTTCTTTCTTCTTCCCCCCCCCCCCCTCTCGAACTTGACCATGAGTCTTTTCTTCTTAGTTTCTGTTTGTTTGCACTGTGCTTTTATACTTTGTAAGGAATTTTTTTGTTGTTTATACCTTTCAGTATCTATCATAATCTGTCATGTACACAACTTTGTGAAGATGTTGCTAAAATATGATGCATCATCAATTTGATGAACTATATTTTATGTCTTTCAGATTGAAGCATCTGGTGGCCAGGCGCTTCCTTTTGGGGGAGATGTTTCTAAAGAAGCTGATGTAGAATTAATGATAAAAACTGTGAGCAAATATTTTCTTTGCTGCTTGAGTTAGTTTATTGTCATTTTACTTGTTAAAAAAGTTGGTGCATCTCATTTGCAGGCTATTGATACTTGGGGAACCATTGATATATTGGTTAACAATGCAGGTTTATTAAAGCTAGCACTGAGTCACTTCTATATCATGATTTCTATCTTTTCTCTGATTGATTTATCATGGTTACAGGAATCACTCGGGATACTTTGTTGATGAGAATGAAGAAATCTCAGTGGCAGGAGGTTATTGATCTGAATCTGACTGGCGTATTCCTCTGCACACAGGTTTGTGTGCTTCAAGTTCTGGCTAATAACATCAGTGGATGCTGGAGTGTTTTTATTAATAATTGATACTGATATGGGCTACTTCTTGCAGGCAGCTGCCAAGATCATGATGAAGAAGAGAAAGGTAATAGGGGATGGCTTATGCTGTTTTTCTTATGAACCTGTTTGTCAGTTAGGCTTGAAAGAACCTAATCACTCAAAAGCAAGCAATCGACCTTGCCTTAAACATGCTTAAGCATTGGTCTTTTTTCTTGCCATGTTAAATATACCATTTCAATTTTCAATCAGGGGTCTTTTTTGTCTAATGCAAGAGATATTTTCTGATATATAGGATTTTAGGATTTAACTTACCTTTTCTAATATGGCTATAGGGTTTATCTTGTAGTATTATAAAACTACTTTGCTTAAATTCATTAGTTTAAATAACTTAAAATTCTTATCGAAAGAAGGTTGGCTAACCCTCTAATATGTCCATATTCTCTCGGCTGTGGCCTTTACTCCCTTGCAGTTTCACACTTGTACATGATTGCATTTGAATAATTAGCTTCAATTGCCTAATAATTTGTAAATAACAGAGCAGAACTTAAGAAAGATAGGTAAGTGCTTCAGGGAATATTCTCCTTTTGTTCTCTGTGTATTTTTCAATATGTTTTCCTTTCTTATGGCGAAAGAGAATCGACGTAGTGGACTGCAATTGAATTTATTATGGATTCAATTAGCCGAGCTGGCCTCAAACCATTTGAGACAATGGCTTTGATGATGATGAAGAATACTTGTCTTATTCAAACTTCTGATTTTGCAGGGAAAGATAATCAACATAGCTTCAGTTGTTGGTCTGGTTGGCAATGTTGGACAAGCCAACTATAGTGCTGCAAAAGCAGGAGTTATTGGATTGACAAAGACAGTTGCAAAGGAGTATGCCAGTAGAAACATTAATGTGAGTATGTAGTATTTATGTTTTTTTAACCCATAAATGTATGCATTGGAAGATCCATGCAATCAACCACAATGATAGTTGGTCCTGATGCTGTTATATTCACTCAGGTCAATGCTGTTGCCCCAGGATTTATTGCATCTGACATGACTTCTAAGCTTGGAGAAGACATTGAGAAAAAAATATTGGAAACAATCCCATTAGGTGAGAAATGATCATATAAGATAGAAGTAACTTCTAACATCAATCTCTAATTCAATGGGTCCTTGCCTTTATTTTGTTTCTTTTTCAATTTCCTCCGGTCATCAGTTTTTTGCTGGTCTTAGATTCTGAACACATGCTTTTAAGCTTGCAATTTGTTTAAAGCATCATCTCTCTCTCTCTCTCTCTCTCTATATATATATATATATATATATAGATCTTCAATATATTCGTTGTTCTTAGTGAAGTTTATTTATGCACCCTACGATCATTGTCTACATTGACAGGACTAGTTATTGTTATATGCAGGAAGGTACGGCCAACCAGAAGAAGTTGCAGGACTGGTGGAATTCTTGGCTCTTAATCCGGCCGCCAATTACATTACTGGACAGGTTTGGAATCCATTTTACTTCATTGTTTTTGTAGTGAGTTTTGATCAGTGAACGGTATAGATTTGGCCATGTCTTGAGAAGCCATGATCCTGATGGGTGGTATCTACTGCCTCAAATGAAAATGGAGCCTCTCCCCTGCCTCCTTAATTTGAATCCCCACCACCCCCCCCCCCCCCCCCAAAAAAAAAAAAAAAACCTGTGTATGGTATTTGCTAGTGGAACTGCCATTGGCATAACATAGGTTTTGATGATCTTATCCACGACTTTAGGTTGCCTTGGAAATTGCTAATCTCTACTAAAACTTGGTAATCTTAACTCAATTCAACCAAATAAGCAATTGCATAAGCAAATGAAACCAACACGTCTTGGGCTCACAAAGACACCACAACATTTCCTCATCTTTGAGTGTGATTTGATGAATAGATCTGTGGGACTTCAAGATAGCTTCTAAACCCTAGTTTCAAATGAGACTCTTGAGAAATTGCAAATGAAACGTCCAAATTAGGTTTAGAAGAGCTGTTGCTATTTAAATTAGTCTCGACAGCCAACAGGCGCCACCTCGAGGGGGCCAGGTGTCGCCTGGCAGATACATCACTTATGCCTGCCGCCACTTCAAGTGGCGCTCTAGGGGCGGCCCCGAGGAGGCGCTTGGCTGAAGAGGTGCATCTGCCGGGGATGCTGATGCAGGATGAATAGTCCATGTTGT
This sequence comes from Tripterygium wilfordii, assembly GCF_013401445.1. Classification (NCBI taxonomy): domain Eukaryota; kingdom Viridiplantae; phylum Streptophyta; class Magnoliopsida; order Celastrales; family Celastraceae; genus Tripterygium; species Tripterygium wilfordii. The sequence continues at coordinate 847,716 of NC_052241.1, read as the reverse complement.
GGAAAAATCTCACATCAGTGGTGATTGGCCCAGAGTTGCAGTGTATAAGTGGGTCAATCCTAACACTAGTTAACCGGTTTTCTAGTGGGTAGTTAGGGCCTGCTTGTTGCTGGGCTTGGGCTAGGCTTGTGGTTGTTGCCCTCGCTGCATCAGATGCCCTACTAAAACTTCCAGCAATGATCTGACGACGATGAAAGCTTGACCGGAGATACCTGCATGGACCGAAGGAGTGCACCAAACACAAAATCTCTAGGAGAAATCTTATTCAACTAAAACTGACTCAAAATCTGGGGTGTTCAATATGAAATTTACATTACAAGATGTGTCTCTCTGCAATACGCCAATTACAATAATCTTTTCAGCCTTGATACCAGCTTTGTCCTTTTGTTGCATTGTTTGGCATGGCTTGGTCTGTATTGCCTTGGCCATTACAAGGCAGGACTAGCCACAAAAATGGGAATCACCTTATGGCCTTGGCACCACCAAGCTAGACATAGGCAACCACCTGTTACCACCTTCTACCTCTTTTTGATCCTCATCATTGTTATTACACTGCTGCTTATTTAGGCCTTTCTTTTTATTTTTTTATTTTTTATCTCACAGGTCCTCACCATCGATGGAGGAATGGTCATGTGAGCCAGCAACGCAACCTGCCTGGTGAAGTTGGTGGAGACCATTCTAGCTTCAGGATTACAGTTCTAGTTGGGGTTGACTATAGTAGTGGAGGTTCTCCTTAAGTCAGTTATGATCAATAATGAAGTAATCAGTCGAGTAATTTACCGAACGTTACTGCACATGTTTCTGAATCCAAACAGGGACTGTATAACAGGTTGTTCAGACTCTCTTTTTTTGACAACTACAGGAATGAGGTTCTTGCAATCAAACTCACAAGGTTTAAGCTGTGCATTGAGAACTAGTTTCTAATTCTTACCCAAAATTGCAGAGAGAGCCTTTTTTGATATAAAACTTCTTGCACATTATTCTTACAATAATTACTTCGTGTATACACGCTATATGCAAAATCAAAGCCAATGCAAAGCTTAAGTTCAGAAAGCAAAGTTCAATGGAATCATCCTACTTTTTTTTTGTTCTAATGGTCTTGTGCTCTTAACCGGTATTCCATCTTCTGAGCATTCAAAATTATGCAACCAGAGAAGCGGCCTGCTTGTGTCTCTGATTAGGCTGTGCACAGTATATTGAATCCTCCACAGCTAGTCCTTGTGCATTAAAGCAAAAGTACTGGTTCATCAACTTCTTATTGAATGATGCTTGTTTCTTCCTCCATGACTGATGATTTGATGAAGAAACTCCTGAGAGATCATCACCCTTTTGCTTGTCTATTGAAGCTGGCGAAGACATGGACGATCGTGAGAAAGGACCGGGAGATAGTACTGCCCGAAAAACGCCTTGCATAAGCCCTGCAGTGAATTTCTTTCTGGTTGATGGACTGGGAAAAGACAATTGTTTTGAGTATCTTTGCCGCAATGCGATATGATAGTCCTCCACACTTCTGCTTAAGTTGAAGGTCTCAAAAGAATCATTGAAACCTCCCATTTCAGTGCTTGCAGTACTCTTTTCTTTCCTCTTGCGCCACCGAAGGAAAAACTTCAGGCGCTTGGCAGCATGATTTACAGAACCTGACTGCTTCTTATCCAATGAATTAACCAAGTCAGAGTCACTGAACTCACTCAAGCCTGAACCATCTCCAATACTTTCTAGATCACAATCAACATCCGATATGTTCTCACAACCAGTGTAACGGAATATCTCCGCATCAGGAATCCTAAATGAAGTTCCGGGACTTCCTCCTATACCGTGCAGCCCTCTTAGATTGGATTGTGTGGCAATTCTAGTCACATTACTCCGACCATTGGAAAGGCCTCCAGCCAAAATCAACTGCTTAATCAGGATTTCTGAAGAGGCTGCTTTTGGCCGTTGCTTCAGGAGATCTAGCGGGGTCATGCCATTGATGTCACGGATGTTAAAATCGATTGATGGGACGGTCATCAGAAGTTCCCCCACACTAGCCTGAACGTTCTCAGTGACTGCAATGTGGAGGGCTGTTCTTCCATCATTATTCTTGGCATTGACAAGGTCTTGCACATTAACGATCTTACCACTTACCAACTCTTTCACGAGCTCAATTTGTCGGTCCACTCTTCGAAAACCAGGGGTTCGGAAACTTGACACGGCCATGTGAAGAAAAGTATCTCCATATTTGTTTTTCAGAGAGGACAATGAAGGAGATGCAGCTATCAGAACCTCTACTGTGGCTAGGTAACCCCTGTATGCAGCTATGTGTAATGCAGTGTTCCCTTCATCATCTGTTGCGGTTATGATATCATAGGATGAAACTAACTCTTTAACTACCTGCATAAAAAGAAGCTTAAGATGAAGGAGATCTTCCTTGACATGATCAATTAACTAAATCGCGTTTTTTTCCCATTGAACTTTCACAAAACAAGAAAGTTTTTTACTATAAAGGATGTCGTCAATTAGATTAGATAAAGGCTCTATTGTAAAGATTGAATTAAAGAACAATGCACATTGTATGGAAAAGATTAAAGTTTTTTTTTTATTCTTTTCAGCACCATTAACGATCAGTAACTTTCAAAAGAACTAGCAATCATTCTCGCAGTCAGAGAAATCCACAACTCATATGATGGTTTACTTGATCATAGAAAAAGAAAATCAGATGGAAAGATCAACCACATCTAGTCTATCCTAATTTCACCCTGCCATTGGATCTGGAAGGCAAAAATAGCTGATAAGAGCTAGAATAGTATGATTATAAAGATGTTCTCAGTTCTCACCTCAATTTGTCCTCTACCTGAGGCAGAATGCAAGAGAGTGGCTCCTTGAGCATCTCTATAAACCAAAACATCAGAACAATCCACATGAAGCTCCTTCAAAATCTCCAAATTCCCACCTCTAGCAGCAGCATGTACAGCTCTATTCATCATCTCCCACCTAAAATCTGATTCACTTTCACCCACCACTCTATAAGAATGATCAAGCAAAACCCTGAAAACCTCAGAATCCTTGCTTCTTGCTGCAGCATAGAGTATATCAGTAACACCAAACTCTCCTTCCCCAAACACCAAAAGTGGGTTTCTCTCTAACAATTCCTTGACAAAGTTCACATCCCCAGCTGAGGCAGCAGTGTAGAGAAGCCAACCGCCATAGCCGGCTCTAATCAGAGAGTTGTGTCCTTTCTTTGTTTCACAGTCAAGCAGAAGCATTTTGGCAACCCGAGACCTGCATTTGGCTACATCCTCAAATTGAGCCTCGTCGTCCCAGACAGTTTCGAGCCGCCGAATACGGCGGAGGGAAGTGAGCTTGATGAGGAGATTGGTGTCAAGATGAAGAAGCTCTCTAACCAGGTCATAGTGGCCATTTGCAGCTGCCCAATCAATGGGAGAAGCGTACCACCACTGGTCTCCAGTACTCTCCCACCTGAGAGGGAAGTATGAAGGCGGCATTGTAACAAACAATTGGTAGGCAAGAACAAGGTTTTAGTGAAAACTAGATTGAGATTCCATCAAGATAAGCCTGACCCATATGAGGATCAATAGAGAAAATATTGAAGACCCATTAATGGAAGTGTCATGAACAACTGATAACAGGCGAAGGAGGAGAAAACGAGGCAACCAGAGACATTGTTTGTTGCTTTAACGGGACTAGATAACTAATTGAGCCAAGAAAGACAATACTTTTAAAGATTGTTTTGAGGAAAATAAATAAAGGGGAATGATCACATGATCCGAGATTTATGGCGTACAAAAAAGGCATAAAAAAAGCTTAGATTCCTCAGAAAGAGAGATACAACAATGCAAGGAATGGACAGAAAAGAAGATAACATTACCCCACTTGGCCATTTGGACTCTCTCTCTCTGCTATTAACTTCCTATTTTGGTATGGATTCATATAAATTCATCCAACAAGATTAGACTATTAACATTGATAATTAGCCTTTTCTTTTTTGAGTTTTGAACCCTTTTGGGAAAACCATAAAGTTTTTATCAAAAATACACCCAAACTATTTATTGTCCACTTTGTGATTTCGGTTCCGTAGATATATCGGAATACCCTCACGGGTTTATTCCTCATGAACCCAATAATTAAACCTTGACCCAAATCACATAAACCCATGAAAAAGCCTCATTGAATGTAATGGAAGGGCAAAACCCAACTGATATGGTATATTTTGGTCTTCACGGTATTTGTGGAATTATTATCATTCTTGAAATGATGATGATGTTCTTGAGCTTATTCTCCTTTAATGCATGAGGGGTGTTCCAGTTTTTGTGTAATTCTTTTATTGCTAATATTTTTTCCCCACTTTTGGAGGCCTTATGTAAATTATATTATTTAAAAGAATAAGATTACTAGTAATTTTTTTGGAAGGAAACCAACTTTGTATTTTGTGCAAGTGACGGAAAACAGGCCACCCCTAGTGTTTTTTCTTCTGTTTATTTTGGTCAATTGTGCAGCCAGCAATATAACATGAATGGGAGCACAATTTTAGGCAATCAAATAAATGAAAAAAGAAAGAGTAACCAGACATGGTCTTAATAATATATCATTATTTGGTGAGTCAACATCTTCATAGCATAGGGGCATCAACAAAGCATTTATCTTTTCTAACATATCATCAATACATATACCCAATTTATGTAAAGCACAGAATTGTATTCAAAGAGCAACAGCTAGGCCATGTTTGCCTTGCAAACAACATTTGATTATCAGCTAGGCCATGTTTGATTTAAGGCAATCAAGTGGCCCCATAACATGCACATGGTTTTGTTTTGGGATGAGGAAGGCTATGGGATCCTCAAGGACCTACTACTCTCCGTGCATCTTGGTTTTTGCTTCACCTTCTTCTATGATCTATCAGCGTCTTTGGATCACGAGATTGAATTCTTTCAGAAAAGTTTTGATTTCATGAACAGAAAGCATGTGACAGCTACAAGTATGTAAATGCATGAAGAGCAAAACCTTTTTAACAAATTGGAATCCAATGCAAAGAATGAGGCAAGCAGATGAATCCATGCCATGTGTTTACAAGCCTACAACTTAAATGGCACAAGGGTTCACATTACTATGCATGCTCTTAAGCTCATCACAGACCAAAAGATGATACTAAAGAGCATATCTATCAAGTTTGTCATTCAGATTTACTTGGCGAATAATCAAAGTTGCAGACCAAAGAGAGCATTCAACAAGAAACTTTAAGGTTTTAAGATATGGGACTCGCCACCATAGCTTGCAAACTCACCACAAATGGATTTTGCATAAGAATTGCCTTGCGATGCTGACTCGGATCAGAGACAGGACCACCACATCAAAGGGGTGGTAGATCAAAGCTTGGGCCGACTTGTTGACTCCTTGTCAGCTGCCTGTAACCACGTAATGAATCTTAAATATAGCTGGGTCCGCACTTTCCTCAGCACATTTCATTGGACAAATGTTTGTCTCTGGGAATTCAAGAAGACAGGAAGAAACCTAAATGCAGAAATACATCAGTAAGGCAAAGCATGCCTGGAGGGGTGTGTGTGTGCATATAGATATATAGATGAAAACGCTTTTTTAATAAACATAGTCTTACCTTCAGCAGTTGTCCAGCTAAAAATGTATTCACGATACTCGTAGAAATGGATCCATGTCTTTCCTCAGTCCATTCAGTGCAGGTCAGTGAAAAAAATACGTATGATATGTGAAACAGACATTTACAAGCATTATCATCAAGAATACTGCTGCCAACTATGACAGTGAAAATAGTAAGGAGAGTCTCTTCCGCTAAAATATCGTAGCTCATCTTCTGCTAAATAAACTAAAAAGCCTCCAATTGCGAAACTAGTTTGCATTCCACCATCTTAGATGGCCTCATTGGTGATATTTATCTCTGATCCTGCAACAAAAAGAAGTGGAGTTCAAATTAGCCAGACATGGTAATGTCAGACAGCATGATGGAAAGCATAAATCATTAAAATTACAATGAGAACATTTTAGGAGGTTCAAGACCTACAGCTCGCACTCCACAGTACAAAATATTTCCAGAGCCCGTCTCATTTTGCTTTTTCTTCATGATGAAGAAGTGCACAAAGCATGAAGCACAACACAAATCTATGATTTCCGGAGGTGAACATAATGGAGAAAAATGAATTGAAGCTATAGAATGTCAATAGCATTTCTTTACCCTGCCAAAAGTGATATTATTGTTTTAAGAAAAAAATTCAATGTTCAAATAACAAGATGAGGTAGAAAAGAAAGAACCCTGACTTGCATGTTATAGGTCATAATTTCTTCATGACAGCTTGAATTCTATCAGCAGCATCATCCATATTCTTTAGTTTGACTTCGTCAAGAAGCAAAAGACATGTCTGATATTGCGGTATTATGTCTTGACTAGTCATCACCTCGAAGAGCTGGCATGCCCATTCACATTTGTTTGCTCTACAAAGACCGTGAATTAAAAGTGTGTATGTTGATAAATCAAGACTGAGATAATGCTTGTGAACCATTTCATCCAACAATTGGTTCAATAAACTATCAACTTTTCCTGTTTTGAAGCACAACTTGAGCAATGGGTAATACGTCTGAGCATCAGGCTTGCAATGACCTGAAGTTTCCATCTCCTTCAGGAGATCAAAGGCATTCTGCTCCTGAGCATGATGACATAACATGGCAATCATAGTATTGTAAGTAGACGTGTTTGGTGAAACACCAGTCTTGGGCATCTCTTCTTTGAAAACATAAACTGCCTCCGATATTTGGCCAGCTCTCCCTAGTGTATGGATCAAGGAATTGTAGAATAGAACATCTGGTCTACATCCAACTGATTCCATTCTCTTAGCTATCTCTAAAGCTTCCTTAAATTCGCCTGCCTTTGTTAGAAAACTCATGATGGTGGTGTAGGTGACAACATTTGGCGGGCATCCATGAGCGTCCATCTCATCAAGCAGCTCATAGACCTTTCCAAAGTTGTATTGGCGGCAATAAAAATGGATGATAGTTGAGTAGCTGATGATACAAGGATGGCAGCCATATCCCTTCATTTCTTGGATTGTCCAGTGAGCCTCATCAACCCGATTGACTTTGCACCAACCATGAATAAAAATATTAAATGTGTGCGCATTTGGTGGAATATGAGATTTGAGCTCCAAGAATATTTCACGTGCCAGCTCAATATTTCTCTCCTTGCAAAGTGTGTCCAGCAACAAGTTCATAGATTCTGTATTCTTCTCCAATCCATAAGTTGCTAACTCATCAAATGTCCTCACCGCATATTCCCAGTTCCCTGCACCAGCTAACCTTCTCATAACCTTACCTATTGTGTTAAGTGTGATAAGGTGACCCTCACACATTTCCTTTAACAGAGACTTCATCTGGTCCACCTGTTTTGCCTTCCCCAATATGTCAACCATCGTATCAAATGCCTGTAGTGTGAGTTTGTAGTCTGAGCGCGACTCTGCCCATCTAAAAATACCCAATGCAGATTTCCAATCATCCTTAAAGCGGTGCAGCAGCTTATTAATAAGATCATCAGAAGGCTGTATAGCATTACACAATTGGTCATGAAGGAGAGATTGGAAAACTTCGTTGTCACTGTTTCCAACATTAACTCTAGCCACAAGAACATCAAAATTAGACTTGTTTCTTGGGTCTGTTAATTTCTCTTCTTGATGAATAATGCTAGCTCTTTCAAAATGGGAAACTTCGGGTGAAGAAAAAGCACGCCAATATGTCTTGGAGGAAGCATTAACAAAATAATCTAAGTCGAAGAAGTTGCTTTTAAGGCATTTTCGGATAGTTAGCATCATGAAGAAGAAAAAGAATCAGAATTGAAATTCACACCTGCATCCAAGATAACACAGAGCATGAGCCTCTTCACAAATCTTATCACCACAATGTAACAGTAGAAGTAAGAAGCTGGTATGAACAGCTTGAATCTCGAAAGTACAAAAATATTGGGATCACAATTTTGATCCCATTTGGTGATCATGACTCTTTAATGCACTCTTGCAAAAACAACTCTTGGGAATTAGTGAATTACCAAATGAATTTAAACAGTAAACAAACAAACAACTCATGATAAGTTAGAGGCGATATAGCCCATTAGAACCATAAGTTCCTTGTTGCATTTCAACAACAATCAACAATATGCCATACTTAATTATGATCATGAGTTCAAAGAAATTTGATTCCGTTTCAATAGAAATCGGCATTCTTCCCCAGACGTAACTGAATATAAATTTAAAATTTCCTATTCCATCATTCGCCACCATCACTAGCAACCAAAACGTGAACTTTGAATAATCAAACAATGAATATCAATGACAATCCAAAACTTCAGGCACCCAAATGAATCCTTCTCGTTTTTACATAACCAAAATTAAATAAAAAAAAACAGTTTAAAAAGTACGAAAAATCAAACAAGAAGTTCACTGAGGCAAATCATCAAACACTTACCGAGCTCCAGCCAACAGGACTGTTTGTGGCCAAAAACCGAGAATTATTTGTGAGTTTAAAGGGACAGAGAAGGATTTGTTTTGAATTAGAATTGAAGCTCCAGCTTTGATGTGTGGTATAGAGTCTATCTGCAAGACAAGACGAAGAACAGTTGAGTTTTTTTAAAAGTCTCAACTATAAAACGCAAGGTTAAATACTGGAATAGAGACGGGGGAACAAGGTTGAGCCTTTCCTACTGTACTATAATACGGCATGACGAGCATGAGATTGACCAATCGGTGCTCCACAGATGGCTGCTAACGTCACGTCCGATAAAATGAAAAATAAAAAAAGGGAGGATTCCTTCAACGGTGGCCGTTTAATTTTTGGAAGTTGTGATTTGTGAATGCCTAAATAAAAATATCAATTTTTTACTTCCGAGTAAACTTGAGTAATTATTCCTAAACATTTGAAACAGTGGTCTGATTCTTTGCTTTTCATTGCATCACATATTGAATTGAACATGAGATCTGGACAAGTTTATCCTTTGGATACTTAAGCTATGACCATCACGTCCGTACGTACAAAAATTTCTTAACGGACAACAAAATCAATTGTCTTTGTTCTTTAGATATCCAAAATGTGTTTAAACTAGAGTCACGTCCATACACACGGAATTTTCCCACCTAACAACAAGATCAATTGAGCCCACCAGTGTTAAACATTACAGTGCATGACTACAAGAATATTGGTCCCAATGTTGAACATGAGTTCCTAAATTGCATCCAAGAATTCAGACACCATAATTTGATAGTACAGCAGAATAATAGTATTACATAATCAAAATTCCACTCCAGCTAAAGAAACTCCCCCCCCCCCCCCTGCAAATTTCCGAATTAGAACTCCAAATTGAGGGGAATTGCAATCTGCTAAACATCATTACATTTTTAAGCCCTACATGACCAAAGCTCACTTTCACAGCTAACAGAGGATGGGGAGATAGCAAGAACATAAAGAGGAACCAAGGGAGATCAACACAACAGTCCACTGGGTGAAGTAGAAACACTGTTCTAATTTGCATTTCAAAATTCAAACTACTCTGAAAGGCAGAAACTGGGATCACCCAGTTAATTTTATAGGCAAAAGTCAAAAAAAGGCATAAAATACCTGAAACATACCAAAAAAAAAAAAGGTAGAAAGGCAGCACATGGTCTTTTATTCAACCTCTCTCTAAAGATGGAACATCCCATCCTAAAACCCTCAACAAAATTAAAACACTACATATGAAAATAAGCTTGAACGATCATCATATCATTCATTAGTACTTAGTAGGGCGTCTTCAAGCTAGGGTCTTGGCCATGTGAACAATCAAGTCAATCACACGTGTACTGCAAAACAACATCGTAGCAATGGAGATAATTAGCAAGGCACCCAGGAAGAAAGAAAGCATCATATAAGTTGACAAGTACAAATCCAAGCTTAAAGGGGGATTTGTTTATATACAAGTGTAAGATACCAAAAATGTAAGAAACATGGATTTACCTGTAGCCCCACTCGTTGTCATACCATGAGACAACTTTAACAAAGTTCTTGCTCAAAGCAATACCAGCCTTAGCGTCAAATATGCTCGACCTGCACCAAGTACCCAAAACCAGGAAACATGAGCTCCCTACCACACCACACAAGACTAATGTGATATCCAAGACAGCTGGTTCCAATAATAAACTGGAATTTCCTCTTTATTAAGATTTTGATGGGGGAACCAGAGGTCCCTTTGAACAACCTTCATGTAATAATGGGGGCTACAACTTCAAAATATAAATAGCCAACCAAATTAAGAATGAACTTCATCAAACACATTAGTGCAAGCAAGCTAAAGCAAAGGCAAATCTCAGTGAGGGAAGGAAACAATAAATTTCCTCCATATCCCTTACCTGCTGTCACCAACAAAGTCAGAGGACACCACATCATCTTCAGTATAGCCCAAGATACCCTTAAGATTGCCTTCGGCTTCCGCCCTACACAGTCCCAGGAGGAACAGAAAGATTAAAACAGATAAATGATATTGCAGTGTTTTAACTTTTAAGAGCAAAACAAAGCGTGGATTAAGAGCACATACTTAATGGCAGCTTTGATATCCTCATAGGTAGCTTCCTTCTGAAGCCTTACAGTGAGATCAACAACTGAAACATCCACAGTTGGAACGCGGAATGCCATTCCAGTCAATTTGCCATTAAGTTCTGGAAGAACTTTTCCCACAGCCTATTTTTTTTACAAAAAATAGGACTACACAAGTTAGTCAAGTATCTCAAATAACATAGTGATATATTCATTTAGATATTGGTACCAAACAATAACACCAATATGCACAACTAGTAATTATTGGATACATACAAAACAATGGGTATACCTTGGCAGCACCAGTGCTGCTGGGAATGATATTGAAGGAAGCAGCTCTTCCACCTCTCCAGTCCTTCATTGATGGGCCATCAACAGTTTTTTGGGTGGCTGGGTCACATTATACAACAATAATTCATTCCAGTCCAACTTCCAATCACCATTGAAGTGAAAAATAAAGCACAGAACAGGGGTATAAAATGTCTGGTGCTCACCGGTTATGGAATGCACAGTTGTCATGAGACCCTCAACAATTCCAAACTTGTCATTGATGACCTGTAGAAAGGCAACAGTGGAATAATGAGTACGATACAACTGTAGCAGATATGAACAAAATAAAACGGGTATTCAATCTACCTTGGCCAGGGGAGCAAGGCAGTTAGTAGTGCAACTAGCATTGGAAACAATATCAAGCTCGGGCTTGTATTCCTTCTCATTAACACCCACCACAAACATTGGTGCATCCTTGCTTGGGGCGGAAATGACCACCTTCTTTGCACCACCCTGAGGAACATAATAATAGAAATCAGCCATTACTAAAATAAGACTGATCCATAGCAACAGTTAACCCAGATTCACATACAACTGGCTTCAGAATCCACAAAGATATTTATAACGAAAAGCTAAGCACACGAAGGCAGAACTATAAGTGAAGTAGATGCAAATAATATGCATTAGAAGAAACATATATTGGAAGAAAAGCTGCCATGACCAAAACCCAAGATGACTATCTCGCAACAAAAAATAAATCCATAAAGATGAGCAAAATGACCAAGGCAGAACTATAACCGAATATTACGAGGATGAAAATGGACATGCAATGGAAGAAAAGCAGCCATTACCAAATCCCAAGACCACTATCTTGGCAACAAAAAATGTAAACAAACACAAAATATATTTCTAAAAATCAAGAAAAACAAAAATCAGGAGATGGAATTGGAATTGGAATTGGTACCTTCAAATGGGCAGCGGCCTTATCCTTATCGGTGAAAACTCCAGTTGACTCGACGACAAAATCAGCACCAGTCTGGCCCCATGGGATCTCCTCAGGGTTCCTTTAAAATCACAAAAAAATAATCACAGATCTCAGATCTACATAATCTCTTAACACAAAAAAAAAATACATCGAAATGGCGATGAAAATGTATGATAGCAAGGGTAGGTGTACCTGATTCCAAAAACAGTGACTGGTTTATCACCAAAGAGAAGTGTCTTCTCGTCCTTGACCTTCAACTCATGCTTGTTCCACAAACCATGAACACTGTCGTATTTGAACATGTATGTCTGTTCGAGATCCAAACAGAAACGATTAGCTAGTCCATAAATATACAACAAAAACACACAAATCGAATCAAAACTAGGATAATCCTAACAAATCTACCATGTATTCGGTGGAAATGAACGGATCGTTAACAGCAACAAGCTCGACATCGTTCCTCTGTAGAGCAACTCTCGCAACCAAACGGCCAATCCTTCCGAAACCTAACAAATTTCAAATCAAATCATCAAATCCATATCCGCAACACAAAATCACAAAAAATAAATAAATCAAAAACAGATGAGAAAATCACCGTTGATCCCGATCTTAATTTTCTTGTCAGATGCTGCACCAACCAAATCACATTCAAATCAGAAAGATTAGCTAACTCGAAACCAGCTTTGAAACATGAAAGAAACGAAGATCGAACGAAATGAGAGACGATTACCCATTGGAGGATAAGCGAATCAAACGATGAAACAAGGACGAATCAGAAGCAAACGAGGCGTTGAGAGTGAGGTTTTTTAGTGGAAAGTGAGAAATCCAAGTTCGAGTTTATATAATTGGAAAATAACAATCAAAACAATTTCGAAAAAAAAAACTCAAGAAAAGGAAACGTCACGCGCTAGCTGGAGCATTTGGATCTCACTCGAAGGCGTGAGAATCAAGGTGAGCCAGGTGGCAAATTCGGCGTTTATGCGTTATCCGGTGGGCCCGGTGTGGTAAGATGAAACTTGATCAACGGCCGGAAATGGACAGAAGAGATGGAAACCCGAGCTCACGTGAGCCTGAGCATGGGTGAATACGTGAAGTGTTGGCCGGTGATCATGTCAAATTATGGCATCATCCGTTCAAGAAAATCCATTATTTTTTATTTCACCATCCTCCTTTTTTATTTTTTATTTTTGGTCTAAAAATTGAAAAATCCATTGCCATAATAAATATTTTTTTTTAAAAAAAAAAAGTCTGAAACTGAAAGATAAACCACAACTGTTCTTTGGTGGAATGTTGACATCTAAAGCGTGATACCTGACATCACTTTTGGCGATGTGATCAGGCTCAAAACGTGATCCGATGGTGCCAGAGACTTTATTATTCTTACATAATAACAAATTTTCTTTTTTAAAAAATAAATTTATTTTCTGAAAAATTTTTGTTGCTTGGTCAATAATTTTTTTTTTTTTGCCTTCTAATGGAAGTCAAACAAAATGAAATAAATTTCAATTTTGGATTATTAACTTTGAATGTTTAAATATTCGGTAATGAAATTGAAAAATAATTTGTCTTTTGTTGACGAGATGTTATATTAAACTGAAACATAAATGTTTAGCTGAAGTAGTCACCAACCTGTTGCCAAGGCACCATAGAAATATATATATGTATTTAATGATTTGGTAGTGTAGGCAACGCTTGAAATATTATAATGCAAATGATTAAAATAAGAAAAAATAAATAAAAGGAGGCAGAGAGAGTGATGCTGCAGTTAGGTGAAGTATAGGTGAAATAAGGACAACCCCTCCCTCCTTTTGCTCATTTCTTTTATATAAAAATAAATTTTTAAGAAATAATAAGTAGAAAGTATGTAAGATTTTTTTAAAAAAAAATTAATATTTTACACACTTTCTCAAAGGATGAATTTTATTTAATAAATTTAGTATTTTATTCATATATATAAATACATCATTAGATTCAAAATAATTGTACTTATTATTTTTTATTTTTCTAAATACTGATATTAAAAAGTAAGGAAAAAGACTGAAACAGCAACAAACAGAAGTTATGTGGCTTCTGTAGAACCACACAGGCCCAACAGGCCCAATGAGTTAAAAAATAAAGGCAAAAAAGGCCGTCAGTCAGCCCAATACATGAAATAAAAAATTTCTGAAAAAAGGAAAAACCTTGGCTTCGCCCAGGCTCGAACTGGGGACCTTCAGTGTCTTAGAATGACACGTAACCGCTTGGTGACCGCTGTCGTGTGAATTTTATACAACAAAAAAGATCCAACAGGATCAAATGCCATACACAAAAAAAATGCCCAATATGGCTTCGCCCAGGCTCGAACTGGGGACCTTCAGTGTGTTAGACTGACGTGATAACCAACTACACCACGAAACCATTTGTTATTCATTCTTATACTTTAAATTATCTAATACGTATTCTCAATAAAAATAATGGCTCACTTTTCAGTGCTGTATTCAAACGTTGTGAAGCAACTTTCTTTCTTGGATGTATTCATTTATTTGTTCTTCTCAAATCAAAATCATGGTCGACTCAATGGCTGTTTGGGAATTCTGTCAAAGATTATACCTTTGCATCAATGTAGTAAAGTAATATATCATTTTTCTAAAAAAATTAATGAGTATTTGGCTGACATGGTGAACTTAAACGCGGTAAATACATCATAACAAATGTGGTAGTATTTTCTTGACCCGTGTTCAGAAAAACGCGAATAAAAATCTTCCGACACTCGCTTAGCCCGCGGTTTTATAATCGTGGATAAAGTTTATAACCGTTGTTTTTTTTTTACTTATACCTGCCCGATTTTAGCCGCAGTTATAAGGGCATTCAATGCATTAAAAATAGGAAAACAATTGATTGGTTATTGATCAAGGTTGACCACATTTTTTCCTTATTTTATTACTGTACACACATTGAAAGAAATCCTAATTTTGTGGAGACCAGGTTGGTAATAATTATCAATCCCTTGTACTTATAAAAGAGATCAAATTAAGGTAAAACTTCAAAGAAATTAAGTTTTTGTTTGAGAAGAAAGAAGGGGGTTGTTTTGTCTCTCTTCTCTCTTTCTCAATAATTCCACAGATTCTAACATCATGGCCTCTTCAAGATGGTTGAAGCCTGAGGTACTTTAATTTCATTGTTTTTTGTATTAGAAACATTGATTTGGTCATTGCTGATTATCCATATATATAGGTTTATCCTCTGTTTGCATCAGTTGGTTTGGCAGTTGGAATCTGTGGGATGCAACTCTTTAGGAACATCACTGGCAATCCTGAAGTCAGGTATACACATATACAGTCTTATCACCATATGAGTTTATTGGCCCCCGTGAATGTATCGAGCCCACATGGTTTTGTTCCTCTATGGACCGTCTTACTTAATAGTGCTTGAGCCAAGAAAAAATTAAGATCTTGTTGATAGAGTGGGGAGGGCTTGTCCTTATAAACAATACTGAATCCTCAAATCTTTTCGATCATAAGGGATTCCTAACATATACTATATATATATATGTATATGTATATGTATATATACACACACACGTATGCATGTATGTAGGATCAAATGAAATTAACGAATGTAAGATTTGATGTGATATGTATAGGGTAATGAAGGAGAAGAGAGCAGCAGGAGTTCTTGACAACTTTGAAGAGGGAGAGAGATATGCAGAGCATGGTCTGAGGAAGTATGTCCGCAATAGACCTACTCAGATCATGCCTAAATTCAACGGATTCTTCACCGATCCAAACTAAACTTTTGACCTTGATGATGATGCTCGATGATCAACAACTTATATAATTTGCTTTTTTTCGATTCTGCTTTTTTGTTGTGCATGTATGTTGTTCAATTTTATGAATATATATGCAGATTTTTGAAGATTAATAAAGATCATATTCCAATTTGATCCTCATTTTTCTTGATGATTGTTCAAAGAACGATTGATTATCATGCTTGATCTTGAAGATTGTTGTCAAGATGATGGGTTAATCTGATAATGTGATTCAAAAGGAAACCAAATATTAACAAATATCCTCAAATCTTTTTGTTTTTTTTTTTCTTCTATCTTTGGAATCTCTTTCATGTACTATATATTATTTAAAAGAGTGGAATTAGACCATTCAAATGGGGCAAGTGAGCCATTTGTTGAACGACAATCACATTGTATGTAGGGATCACCCACCCTTTAAATCATGGGTTCGAATCTTATCCCCTCTGTTTCAAAAAAAAAGTATTCAAATGGGGAGAACCATGACCAGCTCAAATGACATTAATGTGTGTGGTATCTCATAGAGGTATCGGGTTCGAGTTTCCCATTCCCCTGTCCCTGTAAGGAAAAAAAGTTCAAATGGGATATTCGGGGTCTATAATTCCTCAATAATTCATGAATATGATGGATTCATGCGGATTCAAAGGCTTTCTAGAATCCCTTTCAAAAAAAAAAAAAGGCTTTCTAGAATCTAAAATTTATATCTAACGATCAAATGGAAAAGGCCCAAGGAGGCCACGGATCCAGAGGCCCAAATGGACTTCCTATGTTGCTTACTTGTTATTGGGGCCCACGACTGTGTGCGAGCGGAGTTTTGAAATCTTTCTTACCGTTGAAAGCAAATTTAAAATGTTTACGTTGAAAAACCAGAACTAGCCGTTAACTCGCCACTTGCGCCTGAACCGTCGATTTCACTAACAAATTCAAACCCTAAATCCCGCAGTATCTTCCCAAACACAACCTATCCGCCAAAACCCTTCTCTCTCTCTTTGACTCCAGTTCCGGTTCAGTGAAATCGCCGACTTCTTCTTCTCTCGTCTTTCATTTTTTCTTTTGGTTTCGGAAGGATAGACGATTATATATAGTCTTCTTTTCCGTGGGGTTCCACAACTGAAAGATAATATCAAAATGGCATCGAGAACGGTTGCTAAAGACCTAATCACTCTTAGAGGCTCTGCTGCGATTGTGAGCGAATTTTTTGGTACGGTTAAGGCTTTTTATCTCCCTCTTCGATTTGATTTCAGATTTTCTTTGTATGGGTAGATTGGGATTTATGAAAATTTGGCTGATTCTTGCTCTTTCATTGAACCCTTTTCAGGTTACGCTGCAAACAGGTAAAACTATGGGATTCTTATTTATTTTATGTTTAATTTATTTTGAAGGATTTGTGGGTCTAGAAAGTGAATACTAGGTGTTCGATGAATTGTTTCTCAGTATTCTTTATAACCGCGGAGTCTATCCAGAAGAAAGCTTTGTGAAGTTGAAGAAATATGGGCTTCCCATGTTGCTTACTCAAGATGAGGGTGTCAAATCTTTCATTGCCAACCTGAACGCTCAGTTGTCTGGTAAATGCTTCACCTTGATATGCATTGGTTTTCCTTTCATGTCCTGTTTGTCAGTTATGAAAAAGAAAGTTAACAGAAGTTAAATTGGTATTGAATATAGGCATTTAGAGTTGATGACTAAAAATGCTCGTGTCTCGAATTCTGCAGAGTGGCTGGAAGAGGGGAAGCTGCAGAGGATTGTTCTTGTGATAATGAGCAAAGGAACCAATGAGGTTCTGGAGAGGTGGAACTTCAGCATTGAGACGGATGGAGAGGTTGTCGAGAAGGGGTAATTTTCATAATTGCCTATCTTCATGATTTAGAGTCTTCCTGTGTTCTTAGGGATTTATGGGTTTTTCTGATGAAGTCATGTGATTTCAGTGTGTCAAGGGAGAAGAGTGACAAAGAAATTATGAGAGAGATACAAGCAATCATGCGACAAATTGCTTCAAGCATTACTTACTTGCCATGCCTTGATGAACCTTGTAAGAAAAGCACAAGCTTTTGAACCTGTTTTCAGATTGGTTTTGCTATAATAATTCTGGGATTGAAGTTTGTTTTGTCTTCCTTGTGTTGTTTTCTCAGGTGTATTTGATGTGCTAGCATACACTGATAAAGATGTTGCAGTTCCATTCACTTGGATTGAGAGTGACCCGAAACTGATTGCGAATCCACAAATGGTGAAGTTGCATTCTTTTGATACCAAGGTAGGTTTTGTGAAGAGCATTTTTAATAGAAATGATTTGAGGCATTTAGTTGGGGGTGTGTCTTCTTATCTGTTCATTAGGGACTTTGTTACTGATTTATTTGCTGGGTTGTACAGATCCACAAGGTTGACACTCTTGTATCCTACAAGAATGATGAATGGGATGAGGAGTAAGGTTGACATTTCTTCCAGCGGCCTGCGTTTCTCTTCGACTAGAGCAAAGATTGTGAATCTTTTTATTCACATTTTGTATGATTTCACTGACTCTGATTGATGTGTTTCTGTGAGAACAAATCTGCGTATTTTCAAGTGTCCATAAATATCTACTAATCTTTCAGCTTTTGTGCTCTTTTGATGCCAGAACAAATTGCTTTGTCACAAGTCTTTTGATTGTGCTGCCTGCCAAAACCATTTAAAGACTCTTGTCAAACTTTAGCACTGAAGGTGAAAGGAAGGGATAATCCAGAAACAATTCATGGTCCAAAATCATTCTGATAGGTAATCCAGCAGCCCTGGTCAGCAGTTAGGAGACCATGATTCATCTGGGAAGGCCATGTTATGGAACTTGAATGAAGTTGTTGGGAACCCGGTTAAGAATCCAACAACAAACCGATCGAATCCCAACTGCCACACGCCCAAATTGAGGATAAGTTTGATTGATTGAATTTTTATGAATCAAAGTTTTGCATTTTGGTTGAGAAAAAGTCTAAAATTGCATAGTTCTTCTTAAAGCAATGCCTATCATTAGCAAATGGCAGTTAAACGGTCAACTCTCCCCAGCTATCCACCCAAAATAACCCAACTCTTAACAACCAAAGCAACACAACATTACAGTTAAAATAAGCATATGCCAGTTAACGTAGACGAATTAAAACTGCCCATTTTAGGACTCATTATCAAGGCAATGCAGACGAGATAACGCAACGATTAGCAGAGATGGATTCTGGACCATCCTGGGCTGATCAGTGGGATTCTCAAAATCCTGACCCTCTCCCTCAGCCAGCTTCCGACAACGACAAGAAGGAGGATGGGAAAGGCAAGTTTGGGAAGACATTGTTAAGCTTGAAATGGATAAAAGGGATTGGCAAGAGATCTCAGAAGTAATCAATCACTAATAGGGTCCATTGTCATCCTTCTTGTTTCAGATTCCAGGGTCGTCTCCTCATTTATGATTCAATAATGGATACTTGACCTCTTTCTTTCATTACAAACATCAACCCATCAACCTTCAAAACCTTCTGTTCATGTAGTTATGTGATTTTCCTTCACTTACTTGATCAAACAATGTCATTCAAGAAACTAAATAATATATACGTGCAACTATCATATTACTCATGATATTAGGCAGCAAGGGCAGAACCAGTTAGCAGCCCAACCGACCATCTAAACAAGAAAATCAAGAAACCAATTACCAATGCAGCTCAAAATAAGAACTCAATACTTCTTTCAGCGGTCGTATGTGACGATTCCAGCAGCAGAATTCTATGAATCAGAAAATATTAAATCTCTGCTGCTTATCATATAATAAATCTTGGCAGCAGAGTATAAACAAGACTAAACAAAAGAAACAAGATTCAACATCATGTAACAAAAACTGCAACCATTTGAAAACCATCTCATTCATGACGGCATCACCCTGGTAATGAAAATAGTACATTATTTATAGATGATACATGTAGTGATGAACCACTAAGACATAACAGTAAACTACAGCATCCACAAAGCATCATCCTTTATTTTCTCTATCGAGAAGAATTATGCAGTCTGGTGTTCATAAGAGACACCTATAAAAGCTTAAATGAAATGAAGCAGCATAGCACAAGTACGAGTTGAAACCAATTAATGAGGAAGGAAACTTAAATTGTTACTCGTAGAACTATGCAGATTGGGTAGCCCAATTCTGACAATGGAAGCAACCATCTTTATCAGCAGGAAAACATTAGCGCTGTAAGACACATGTCCAACGCTCCCATGTCAACTTTATCCACAACAATGCGAGCTACTCACAACACTAACAACAGCCCAGCAGACAAACTTGCACTCCAAATGACTGGTCCTTCAATTTCATCAGGCCACACAGAATTATGTAGCTCGTACAATTGGGGACAAGTTAAAGACTATGCTTGCTTCAATGGACAAATACGGACAGATGAATTATGTTATAATACAACAGACGAGCAGCCTAGCCACTTCATCCTGCCGAGAAAATGACGAATAAATCGCGACCACTTCCAGGTACATCCACATGTTGGTTCCCAACATTTACCAGCAAACCAATGTATGCTTCGCAGGACTTCTAGTAAATGCAGCTACACATGTCCCTTGTTATTAACACTATACTGAAGATGGCAGCCTTCACTACTTCCAAGAACATATTATTTCTTTTTATTTTTGTCTCTTTTTTTTCAACAGAAGTGCAAGGACACCTCAGCTGGAACTACCAAAGGCAGAAGCTGACTCTCAGCTGACTCGGAAGGTAGAACAATATATTATGGGGAATTCAATAGTTCACAAGGGTAATCAAAATTTTTGCAGATGTCTGAGTAGCAAACTATGCATTCCTCCAACATAAGGTAAAACCAGAAGACATGAACAGATATTAGCCTCTAGCCATGAACTCTGAGTCTCTGACACTACAGCTCAAGTCATCGAGAGCAGGTGGCCCGGAAAGACCATTCTTGCTGTCATGCCTCTCCTGGCAATCCAAGAGCTGTTTTCCACAAGCTGAACAAAGCAACTCCAAACAAAAGGTTTCCTCATATTCACTGTCATTAATACAGCGACCACACTGAGCACAACGTGGTATACAAATTGTGCATGCTCTGCACACCTGAGTAGTGTGCTTCTTTCCCAGGCAACCCTCCGCTGGGCAATCATAAACTAGCCTCGGGTTCTGACATATAGGGCAGCTTTCGATATCAATTGGACAATCATTCTCATAGGACAAGTACATGCTCCCCCTGTGATAGAAACGCAGCTTGTCGGAATTCTGCTGCGTGCTACCTATGCCCAACAACAACTTCAGCTCTTCAAAATGCTTCTGAGTGACACCATAAATCCAACCAATCCTTAATTGCTTCACTCCTTGAGCACCAACATTCTTAAATGCCGTCAAGCTTGTCACTATGCCCTCAATACTGAGTCTTGTACATCCAGGCACACATAGCTGCATCAAGGTAAGGAAAAAAACAGCTTAAGAAACATATAGAACTAATTCAAGTTACCATTAGCTAATAGCCTAATACCATACAAGGCAACAGAGATAGATTGGTTGGCTTCAAAGCGGACGCTTCAAAGACGCGAAACGCAAAAGTCATAAATTATTTAATAAATTCAATAATTATAACAAATAATAAAAGCATTCATGGCCTTAAGTGGTAAGGACTTCTGATAGAAATCTGTGACGTATGGAACTTCCAAGGGAAAATTTGACAAGTCCCCAAACACAGAGCACTAAGAACAATGCAACCCAAAAAAAAAAAATTAACAGTCCCGGAAAGACAACATAAGGAAATTAATTAAACTCTAATGGAATATACCAAAAGTGAAAGACAATGCTTGTGCACCAATTATGGCTTTAACATAAAAGAAAAAAGATTAAAGAATAAAATCAAGTTGCAGGATTCAACTAACCTTGGTTAGCCTTCCATTTTTTTCGAGCACACGTTTTAGACCATCATCAGTAATCTTTGAGCATCCCACCAGGGTTAAGCTCTCTAGCTTGCCAAGAGCCCTATTAGTTAATTCCAAAAGAATATCATCAGTAATCTTCTCATTTAATGGATGAGCTATGTGAATATTCTTCCAGCAGAGAGGATCATTTCGAACTGTATCACGCAGAGTTTTGCAAACTGTTTCAACAGCAAGAAGATCTCGCACACCCAGATAGGCAAAGGCATAATGCAAAGCCGGATGAGGAGCTCCATCATCATCAGCCAAACTAACTCCACTGCACTCCCCAATTTTTTGGGTCTGAAAGCCCACACAACCCGCATTTTCACTGCTCCTGATTTCATTCCCCAACCTCCAAATGCCATCCATCTTACAAGCTGATACAACATCATCATGACTTAGTATTGCATCAAATTCTTCACTCTGGAAGTCTACAAAACCCGCATCTTCATTACCCCTAGTTTCATTCCCCATACTCAATATGTCATCCACATTACAAGCTGATCCGACACAATCATGACCTAGTGATGGCCCAAGTTCTTTACTCTGAAAGTCCAAGAAACCCCCATCTTTATTGACCCTAGTTTCATTCTCCAAACTCAGAATACAATCCACATTACAAGCAGATACGACACCACCGTGACTTAGCAATGCATCCTCTGCTTGCTTCTCCTCTAAACACCTGCTACTACATCTACCATCCACATTTAATTTTTCATCAAAACCCATGTTTGCAGAAAAAACACTATACTTCATTGCATTACTCCATATAAAATTAAGTCCAGCATATAACTGATAATCCCCATCACCTGTCCCCACATCATTCCTCCTAAATCCACCACCATAGTCCACCTCCAAATCTTCAAGCCAACCAGTTATCGCAGTAAAAGTGGTACTCATATCCATGCCAAAGGGATCTGAAGGCAAGAGATCGAGAATGTCGCTGGAAACGGACTCGTGCGACCCACACCTATCAGCCCCGTCCCTTCTATAGTCAAAACACTCCTCAGCTTTCTCTTGGATGCCGTCCACAAGGTACCCATTCGCAATTCTCATAGACGAAGCCAATTTGTCCTCAGATAAATGCGCAGGAAAGATGGGTCGATGTGAAAAATTCAAGGCCATTATTCTCTATAAAATATATACAATATGATAAGCAAACCCCAGATGTCTAATCTTTTTTTTTTTTTGTTGAAGAGGAAAATAAACGTATTCTTTGGAAGTAATGAATGAAACGTAAACCTAGAAAAAAATAGGGAACAAGTGGAAGATTGTAGAAGACCAGGGAAACGAAGGATCTACCAAGAAAACCCTCAATTTCGGATGACAAACTAAAACGACGCAACCAAAAATTTCACGGAGTTTCTTCCAAAACGGAACGTAAGATCAGCTACAATCAAATCAAAAGAAAAGGAAAAGAACGAGGAATCGTCAATCTAGATTTTATCTACACAACAAGAACCAAACAATAATTTTGTTTAATTTTCTTCCTATTCCTAACCCATCTAGAATAGCAAACTAGGGCTTGCAATCAATCAAATACGATAAGGGGAAAAAAAAAGGAATAAAAGAGTGACCTGAATCAGGGATAACCAAATCAAATCCAACCCACAATCATCACTCAACCCAAAACCCTAATTTGGACCAGAGAACCAATCAATAGAGTCTCCCGGCATCGAATCCTCACCAAGAAACAGAAGCAAAACCTCGCCTTTCCTTCTCGTTTCTCTGATTCTTCTTCAAGCACTCGGAAGGTAGAATCTTGGGAGAGGTGGAGAACGGATTTTTGGTCTTTTTCTCTCTGGTTTGGGGAATTCGATCCGAATAGTGAGGACAGGGAGTCTGTCAACCAAGTTCGAAGAAGAAACGCGAGCGAGCGAGCGAAACAGAAAAATAGGCATATAAAGGGTAACAAAAACACTGTAGAAAATAAAATAAATTCTGCGGATGGAAAAATAAGAGAAAACCTAAAAGGAATCGGTGAAACTGACACGTGTCGGGTGAAAAATTGGCTACTCTGAGTTCTCTTCTCTCCGTTTACGGTTTAAGGTGTGGCGGGAGGGTGGAGCTGCTCTCCGAATCACGCGGTGCTTTCGAGTCCGCTCGATATCTGATC
This sequence comes from Tripterygium wilfordii, assembly GCF_013401445.1. Classification (NCBI taxonomy): domain Eukaryota; kingdom Viridiplantae; phylum Streptophyta; class Magnoliopsida; order Celastrales; family Celastraceae; genus Tripterygium; species Tripterygium wilfordii. The sequence continues at coordinate 824,070 of NC_052241.1, read as the reverse complement.
GATCGGACAGGAAATCATGTAGAGGATAAAGATTGGGCATGAGTGAGTGAGCCCTTGCGTTGTTTTGGATCTCGAAAATGATAAAAATTCTAACAATTCGTATTTCAATTATCTTAACTATTGAGAGTTTGACGTACATTATCTAAAATAAATCTGTGACCTCCACATATCTTACATGATGAACAAAAATTATGTTGTGCGTGTATAAAACAGTTAAGATAATTGAAATATCTATTAATACCGATTGGACCTACATTTAATAAAATAAAATAAAAATCCGACTCATACCTTTAATATTTTAAATTATAAAATGAAAAATGTCTTTATAACTTGCCAAGCAAGATGAAGACTTCTTTTTAGGTACTTTTACTATTCATCCTTTTATATTGTTCTTAATCTACAAGTACTCAATTGTCCTTTTCTAGAGATGCTCAACAAAAAGGGCAACAAATTTTTAAATCTCCTTTTTCCAATATTTTCCTTTTTTATTTCTTTATGAAAAAAGTTGGAGACCCTCAATTTACAACTCTCATTTTACTCTTAATTCATGTGAAATCTTTGATGTTAAATGGGTGTTACATGTATATTTATGATAAATAACTATCACACATGCCACATAAAATTAGGTAAAATAGGTCAAAAATTGGAGAACAATAACATCATTATTTTTTATTTGAATTATGTCAAAATTCATATTCCGGGTGCCTTGGAAAGTTATAAAATATTGGAAACAAGTTTCAGGTGAGAAATTAATTAATTGTAACAGTTGGAGGTTAACCAAACACTTATAAGTTTGTTTGATCACAATCATACAACTTTAGAGAAGCAGTATTGATGATGAATTGCTTTATATTAAAGAGATTCGATAATAATAATAATAATAATTGTTTTTTTGTGAATAAATTAAATAATGCCCCATTGTTATGTTTTTTTTTTTAAATAATTTTGTTTAGAGTAAAAATTACATTACTAAGATATGATTATTTTCAAATTAACATATAAAGATGAATTTGTATATAATAATGATAATAATAACAATAATAGTATATCATCCGATTAACTAGATTAGACTGAAGAATCTTACCTAAAGCCTAATATTTTAAAAAAAATCTCAAAATTCCACTGGAGCCCCGCCCCCCAGTGATAAAACTACAAATCCACCTCCACTCGTATGTGTGATATCTTGTAGAGGTATTGAGTTCGAGTCTTCCCTTGTATTAAAAAAAAAAAAAAACACAACTAGATTGGACTGAATTTATTGCTGCCCATGAGAGTTTTATGAACATTAGTGAATCTATTATCCATTAGTATAGGAATCCATCCTACACTAAGATCAGAATATTTTATCTTCCATTTTCATTAGATGATAACTTTAACCTAAAGTGTTTCAAATATTCTAGCAGACATATAAAGTTTTTTTTTTAAAAAATCTCTTTTTATAAACATATTTTTTCTTAATTATCCTTTTATTTTCTTAATTTCGTCGAGTTCTTTATGAGTTACGATTTCGTGTCCTAGTAAAGCACATATTTAATGCCGTTGATTCAGTTTTCCCATCTACCTGTTACGGGATGTTTGAATTTTTTTTTTTTTTTAATTAACAAGGACGAAAAAGATGGTAAAAGAATCTACGTACTGTTATCAACTTATGTCTTGTTGTCTCCCAAGGAATCCTTCATTAACCTAAAATATTCCTCAAAAGACAACCTGCACAAGCATCAAATTAAATTCACATCTTGAAGCTTAATGTTTTGACAACGTGTTAGGGGGGGCAACACAAAGTTGTCTAAAGCTTCGAAACAGATCCATGAACAGGAGTAAAGTATATCAGTGCAATCAACTTTGCAAAGAAGGGAGCTAAGCTATGCTTATTGTTAAATATAATTGAGACCCCTTTTAATAAAAGATAAAACCGTGCGAGTCTTTTAAAACTCCATCTCGAATTCTCATAAACATGGTACCATCTCACCATGGATGATCACAACCCACCGCTCATTAAAAAAGTTATCACCATTCAGTTGATACTAGAATGTTGTATTGGGGGTTTGGCTGCTACTCTTGTAATAAGGGTTGTAAAAAAAAAACCTTGTCAAACTAACCATTGGGTCGGTTATTATCAAATGTATATTGGTGGGAAAAATCAAAAAAAACCAATCAATTATTCAATAACCAACGGAATGGTCGGTTAAATTATGTCAAGAAAAAACAGACAAAAACAGAACGAAACCACCTTCGGTTCTACACCTTCTAAAGGCCGTAACGGACCATGGGCCAAAAGGTCCAAGCCCACGAGAATCAGTGTTATTTGTTTGCCTCTTTCTTTCCGCCTTAGGCGTGAGTAACGGCAAATTTCCCTCTCAATTGGCGTTTGGTCAGTGATATAATCCAAAAGTAAAAGCTTCAAAGAAAATGGCAGAGGGCCAAGAAAAGAGCGAGAAAATGACGAAGCAGATGCGTAACCAGAACGTTCTCGTTCTAACTGGTGGTGCGGCGTTGTTTGCGGTCGCCGTTAACATCGCAATCTCCGCCTTTAACTCTCACAGGCAAAAGGCCAAGTGGAAAGGTAATCTCTCTGTATATTTATTTATTTTTCTCCCTTTTCTTTTCAATTTTATTTTCTCGCTTTGTAATTTTTCCAGGAAGCCAAGCAGTTCTACGTTTATTCATTTATTTTTGTTGTTGTAGTACATTGTGTTACTTCTATAAAAGTTTTTGCACTTGTTATTTGGTCTTCCATTGCTGTCGTTTGTTTGTTACTGTGTGTGAGCAATTTACTTGGATTCTTTGGGCTATTATTTTTGTTGTTGTTGTTATTTTAGATTTATTGGGCTCTGATGTTCGTGTTAATCTATCTGCGTCTGAGATTCTCAAACTAGCTGACCAGATAATTGCCGAGTCAAAGAAGGTTCACGATGCAATTGCTTCTGTCCCTCTTGACAAGGTATTTTCCATTAACAACTCGTGAAATCAGTTGAGACACTCTGTTTTATTTAATTTTTGTTTGGTTTGTAACTTTGTATAAATATTACTTCGAACATTTGGTGTGGAAAATAGGGTTTTGGTAACTACAGTGATTTACTATGTCAAGTTCTCACATTACTTGGAAATTGTTCTTACGTGCATGGTTTGTTACTTCAAATGCTTTTCTTGTTTGCTATATCAAAATATGCAGGTTAACTATATGAATGTGATTGCACCACTAGCTGAGCTGGAGGCACGACAGTTTTCACTGATACAATCTTGTGCATTCCCCAAGTTGGTGTCCACTTCGGAGTTGGTCCAGAAAGCAAGTGCTGAAGCAGAGCGGAGAATTGATGCACATGTTTTGAAGTGCAGGTTTGCTATATTCATTTTCTTATTCTATATCCTTTATGCTACTTATTTTACTTTCTTTTAATGGTTGGGCATCACGTAGGTAAGTTTTGTCATTGTCCAGTGTTTGGTGGTGCACTCTATAAAGGTCGCTGAACTAATGATGTCCTGTCTTTAGTTGATGGTCGTTTCATAAGAATATGAAGTTTCAGCGTATATCACTAAGTGATCAATCAGTTCACAAGTACGATCAAAATACAGATCACTTAGTCCGCTTACCAGAAAGCTTTAGATGTCAACTTTAATGGAGTGGAAACATTTGGTTGTGTTGATAAAAAAACTTTCAGCTCTCATTACATTCTAAGCATTATGACTCAAGTCACACAATAGCATACTTTGATATCACAATCAAAAAACTTGTTAGTATTTTACTTGGATTGAAGTTCTAAGTTTTAAATCCCTTTACCACATACGAAAATAAATGTTGTGCAATTCCGTGCAAGTGGATCAGTAAACGTGAAGATGTATACCATGTCGTCAAAGCTTTTGCCGGACGAGGGGAATGGAAGAATCCTGAGGCTAAGCTCTATATTCAGTGTCTGGTGAGAAAATTTATCTCATATGATCATGATTGCAAGATTTGGGGTAGCCAACTATAATTACTTGCCTGCTAAAGCGTTGCAATTTCAATTATTTAGCAGAACAATTGTTTCATGACTACGTAGCATAGCCTACGAACAATGGGAACATTTCTTAGGAATGTTGCCAGTTTTAGTTTAATGTTTTCTCTAAAGATTTATATTAAGCTGTATGAGTTGTTCAATTCAAGTGTTGATTCTTCCCTGATCAGTGACAGGTGAGAGACTTTGAACATAATGGGTTGAATCTTGCTGTTACCAAGAGAGAGGAAGTACAACGCTTGAGAGCTCAAATTGATGAGTTAAGCTTTAAATATGTCCAAAATTTGAGTAATGATGGCACTTTTCTTCTTTTAAGTGGGGCTGAGCTAGTTGGATTACCACCTGAATTACTTGAGGTCTGGGTTCCTTTGAGTTTTCTTCATTCTTTTTGGAGGAGTTACTGTTTCATTTTATCAGTCCTGTTAACAGATGCAAGGGATCAGAAGCTTTTGACAAGTGTACAAACACAATAAACTATGCTTTTTTCAAATTTCAAAAATTATACTAAAAGACAAGTTTACACAATCTTACGAGCCACATTGGTGCATTACCATTGCCCAAGGGGCACTGGATAACTTATTCGTTATTTTATGAGGCACCTGACCTGAGGATTTCACTAAACAAGTTTACTTAGTGAAACTTATATCCCTTTTGTTCTCCCTCTTTTACATCTCAATAGTTGATTGACTATCTATTTCGTCATAGTATAAGTCTCTTGGCTTCTCTTTTATTTGAATTACCTTTTCATTTCCTTCTAACAAATCTCTGGAACAGTAGCGATAACAGTATATAAGAGGAAATCATGGTTGATGGTTCAAGTTAAGATTTCAAAGTCAAAAGATCATGTAGTGGTCTATGCTTTCACCAATTTTCAGAGGGCAGAAGCCTTTTCCAATTTTCGAACAGAACTAGAATTTGCTGTTGCATCTTATCTTGATGGGAACAACTTTTTACTGTAATAAGAAAAGGCAAAGAGATGTTAATGTCAGAATTTGGCTAATTTGGCAGCACACTTTGGTTCGAAACCCACGATCCCTTTTCCCACACTCACTAAGAAGAAAAAGAAAAAAGAAAAAAGAAAAAGTGGATTTTCCGTCAATACTTTTCTTTTTTGTTTACTGGACTGAATTTACTCTGGTGCAGAAGTTGGGCAAAGCTGAAGATGGTAAGTTTAAGGTCACACTGAAAAGCCCTCATGTTGCAGCGGTACTGGAGCTTTGCAAGGTATGATTTTTTTTTTGGGCATCCAGTATCGTCAAACCTCACATGCTTGGTTATCTTGTTGATTATTTTATAAAGTTTTTAAATGATACAAAATTTCAATTTGCTTGATAGGAACTTGAAGAGTGATGAAATAATTATACTTAGATTTCTTTCAATTTCTGGCGAACATGTGGCCCAATGGTAGAGTTGTCGGGTGCAACCTAAAGGTCACAAGTTCAATTCCTGTAAACAACCTCTCCACATAATATGTGGGGGGATAAGGTCATTGTACATCCTACATGTCCCCAACCCCACCCATTGCTTGAGCCTTGATCACGGGAGTTGTTGTTGTTTGTTTGTTTTTTTTTTCTCCTTTAGGTAATGCTATTGAGATTTCTTATTATGACCTCGTTGCCTAAGTAGACAAGATTTAATACTTTTTAGGAGTGATTCATATTTAATTAATAGAACTTTAGGAGTTTTATTTTTGGTCGATATTAGGAATTATAGTCAAATTAGGTTGGTTATTAATAATTTTAATTTAATTTCTTTCTATTTCGAATAGGACTGCACATACATTCTCTGCTTGTCAGTTGTAGATATTCATGAGTCATGACTGTCAATTGCACAATTGCATATTGTCATTATTCCAGCCTGAATCTTTTTTGTTTTTTACTATTTTGACCTCATGTAGTTCTACTTAATTGTGTGATGACAGAAATCACGTCGATTACATTACTTGTGTTGAATTTGTAAAGGTTGGAAAGACAAGAAGGGCAGTTGCAATGGCATATGGAAAGAGGTGTGGAGAAGTCAATCTTTCTATCTTAGAGGATTTGATAAATATTGCAACTCTCTCTACTCATAGAAAACGTAGATTATATATAATCACTGGACAAAAGGTTTGGATTATAAGCTCATCATCATCAAAGCTTTTATCCAAAAAAGATTAATGTGTAAATTTTACTCCTCTAAATGAATTATTTATTTTAAAGTTAAGACTCACCAATGTTCATTCAATGCATACATTTTTTCTGCCATCTTAGTTGGAAACTTGAAGTCGGGAAATTGGAAATCACATTTGTTATTGATAGACAAAAGCTAAATTACGATGTGTTTCAATCGCTTGGAGTTATGGTGTATGATTATATGCCATTCATATACCCCTTGCCAATTTGCCAATTGCTTCACCTTAGGAAGTTCTTTTTATTGACACTTTTGCCTGATATGTGATCTAATAATACCATTAATTTTAACTTAAGCCTTGAATATTACTGCCATTAGTTGCATTATTATATTGTGATTCAACTGAATGCATTTATATTTCACATGGCAAGTAACCTTTTTGTTGAGGTATTTTTTAATTGTTTATTGATGATATAGGTTCAGTTGCGCCATAAATATGCTTGCCTACTTGGCTATTCAAATTATGCTGATTACGCCGTTGGCCTTAGAATGGCTAGGACATCTACAAAGGTTTGTACCATTGTTTTTTTTCCTTTCAAATGCAAAAGAAGTTTTATAAGAAGGCGTCTAGGATGTTTTATTGAAGGTTTGTACTATTGTTTGTTATTGCCATGAAACAAGCTTACTGTAAGCATTCAAGATGGGAATAATTAAGGAAGAGTATTTGTGGTTCTCATTTAAGTTTTAAACATTATCTATCGTAGTTTGATTTTTGTGACGATGTAACAATTTACCACAATGTGTTATTTGTTTACTGAAAAAGGTGATGATTCTGTGCATGATGGCCTTCCAGCTTCCAGCTAATTGGTCACCAAAACAAATTCCATCCAAATCAAGCCAATATCTTATGTTTACCCCTTTAAAACTCGGTCATTATTTACATCAGTTGATAGTTTAGCTTTTTCATTATAAGATCAATTATAGGATGTTAGTTACTGAGTAATTTTCTATTTTGGTGGTATTCATTACTCTAATTATTGAATGATCAACCGAACAGTTTAAAGCTAGTTTCTGTTGAGACAATCTTAATGTGAGTGATGGGTATTTCCCATTTTCAGCACATGAATTTTCCTGTTTTGGGCAAGTGAATAGATCTTGTGTTTTTTTTTCTTTCATCAATCTCGGACACTTTCCGATTTGAGTTGAGAATAGGGATCATGCATGTGGCTGTATCAAGTTGGTTATATTTGAGTTGCCTGTCTCTGTTTCTGTCTGTCTCTCCCTCTCTCTCTGATAGCATAGCAGAAAATGGATACCCTACGGTGGACTGTAGCTGTCTTAGCACCCCCAGATTGTTTCACATTACAGTTTAGGAATCTGTATTGATGGGTTCAGACATCCTTTTTGCGAATATTGAGATCTGGATGGTTCACTGCTACTATTTATCAATATTATTTGTTTGAAAATGATATTTGCTTATGTGATGTTCTTATTATGGTTAGGTATTTGAGTTTTTGGAGGATATCTCAGCCAGTTTAACTGATGCAGCCAGTAGGTAACTTATCATGTTGAAAGACTTAAAGGTCAGTATGCTCTTGGTGAAGGTCTTCTTTATGTTACAGTCTCTTTTGTGTCTTGTTAATTTTGAGTGTTACCTGGCTTCAGAGGAAAGTGGAAGGAGAGTTTCCATTTGGAATTGAAGATCTTTTATTCTACGTGAAGAGGGTTGAAGAGCAGCAGTTTGATATAGACTTTGGAGTTGTTAAGAAGTATTTTCCAGTTGATTTGGTTGTATCTGGGATCTTCAAGATAATCCAGGACCTCTTTGGTATATTTTAGATGTTTTTGATATGCTCCCTCTCTCTCTGTGGGGTGTGTGAATGTTTGGGTGTGTTTGTGTGATTAGTGAGGTCTAGTTGAGGAGTACTTAACATCATTATGGTTAATTATCAGCTATTCTCAAACAGGTTTACGATTTGAAGAAAGTGCAGATGCTGAGATTTGGCATAGTGATGTTCGTCTTTTTTCGGTTTTCGATTTAAATTCTGGTGAACTCATAGGTTATGTGTACCTTGATTTATACACAAGGTTCAAATTTTTTACTTCATTTCTTAAGATTTAACTCTTCACTCATTTTTATTTGCTTTTGAAAAACTAATTTGATTATTTCTAACAGGGAAGGAAAATACGGGCATACCTGCGTTGTGGCTCTTCAGAACAGTGCATTGGCAGTCAATGGTAGACGGCAGGTAGACTAATAGTGCTCATTTTTTGTGTCCCCGACTCCCTGGTCCCTGAAACTATAAGTAGAAAACTTTGTGAACTGTATATTTTGCTTTAGTTTTACATTGGACTCTAATATCCTTTCAAGGATTATTGTTTTAGAATATTTTTCTTTCTATTCTCAAAGTTAAAATCTAATGATTAACCATAGCAAATTAATCTAGTATTTGCCTCTGGTGGCAGAAGAGAATTGATTTGCTTATGACCACTTGTAGTATATATCCGGCACCAGAGAAGCTTTGGTGCAAGAATACTCATATTTTTAGCAGAATGAAAATACTTGTTTTTTAGCCCATTTAGCGATTTCAAGTTAAAACTGCCACAGTTTGACTATATTTCTTACTAAATGATTACTAGAAGCAGAACCCAGGCAGCTACTGGTGCTGCCACTGGGAAGGGGATGCATATACCACCACAATTCCTGTTTAAATCTGTAGTCAACTGTGGACCACACTAGCAAAAGGAATAAAATAATCATCTTCTTTCAGTCACTCCCACTCTTTACTGGGGGTAAATGTCCACTATAGAAATATCCTATCATTTTTACCTTTTCACCTGGGTTTCTGATTGCGCATCCCCTGCCTTGTTTTTGTGTGTGTCTGTGTGTCTGTGCCTGCATGTTCTTGCAGATTTGCTATATCATGTAAGTAGTATCTTACACACATGGTCATCTTCCTAAACTTTGCTTAAACTAATTGATCCTTGGTTTTTATGGAACTAGATACCAGTTGCATTACTTATATCACAACTTCAAAAGGACATGGGTGGTCATCCTGGATTATTAAGATTCTCAGAAGTGGTTAATTTTTTTCATGAATTTGGCCATGTGGTATGTTCTGATTACTAACATATTTTTATTTACTATATTTCCTTCATGATACATTGCTGTGGCTGTTGTATAGTGGTGTCTTCTATGATTTGACGGTGTAGATAAATAACATGGCATTGACATGATTGGGATTCTAGGTCCAACATATATGCAGTCGTCCATCCTTTTCAAGATTCTCTGGACTGCGTGCCGATGCTGATTTTGTGGAGATTCCTGCGCTGTTGCTAGAAAACTGGTAACTAGTGGATTTTTTTTTTGTTTCTGGAATTACTAGGCACTAACTCACCTTACGATGGTTTATGTGAAATGTAGGTGCTTTGAGAACTTCTCTTTGAAGTTGATATCTGGCTTTTATCAGGTAATGCATATTGGATGTTCTTTTACTCAACATTCAGGGGTTTCTTATGCTTATAGCATGGTCAACATCTCTCTCTCTTACACACACACACACGTACACTTGCACACACTCATATCGGGTTGACATCTATCTATTTTTATGTGCATGGGCATGTTTGACTTGTTTGCATTTTGGTGGTCTACTTTTCAAAGTTTTGCAATGGTTTGTAAAGTCATTTTGTTATCTTTCTGGAAGTTACATTGAGTTTTCTGTCAGTTGGTCCTTCTATGTTAAATGTGTAGATGACACCTATGAAATTAATGATGACTAGGATATCACGAAGCCCATCAAGGATGAAATAAGTAAATCACTCAAGCGATGGAGGTATTCGTGTTCTGCTCTGAAACTGAAGCAAGAGATTTTTTGTTGTAAGTTCTCCTACTATATTATTGCCGTCAGAATTTCATTAATTAATTAGAGAACTTATTGCTTTACTCGTGCTATTTTATCAAATCATTTCTTTTTCCCCCCTATCTTGTGGTTCAGAATCATCTAGCTTGCACATAGTTGCCGAAAGAAAATGCTATTTTGTCAAATCATGTCTTTTTTCATATCTTGTGGTTCAGAATCTTCTAGATTGGACATAGTTGCAGAAAGAAATTAAAGAATATTTAACAAGAGGAGCTGTGGGGAGACTTGAGTGTTTTGAACTTCGATAGATTTTTTGATACCATTCTAAAAAATAATGGCAGTCTCAGGTGACGGTTTGAAATGCCAATAGATACTTAACCTTTTGACTGAAGATTATCAACGATAGCCTTGAGCTAGAAAAGGTTTGTTTGATAAGTATTTCAATTTTCTATCGACAGTGATATTTATTTGCATTGCCATGCTAATGGTGGTGATGTTACAGCATGCATATTGTACTTGGTCTTTCAGGAGTTCTATGGAGATGCAAATGACCGAGAAAGCATTCCCAATCAATTTGGAAATGCTACTTCAGAATGCCGATTAATGGAATTTGAAATCTATCTGTTGTGAATGCCTGAGCAATAGCATTGTCCCCATGTTTCGTATAAGTTATAACATTGCTGTTCTTTTGTTTTCAGGTCTTTTTGATCAAATAATACATTCTGCTGACAATGTTGACATTGATGAGTTATTCAAGCATCTTCATCCTAAGGTGAAAAACTTCTTCTGTTGTAACTTTTGAAGGTTTGTTCAGCGACATTATGGTCATATGCAACTTTTTCCTCCAGATCATGTTGGGTTTGCCAATACTAGAAGGAACAAATCCTGCATCATGTTTCCCGTGTAGTGCTATTGGTTATGAAGCTGCTTGTTACAGTCGTATCTGGAGTGAGGTACAGGTTAATTCTCCAAAATTCTTACGGCATCATGTGCTCAGCTGTTATTATTATACTTTTCTGCTATCCAGTGGTCAATTTTCTCCATCACAACCTTGGAGTGACAAGTTTAAATCCTGGAAACAGCCTGTCTGCAATCCCCTAAGGCTGCATACATCTTGCCCTCTCCCTGGAACCGACCTGCACTGGGGAAGCCTTGTGCATGGGACCTTAAAGGAAAACTAGTGCTTCTGATTGCATCCTATAAACAATACTGCTCTGTTATTGTAACCATCTATCTTGGTGTATTCGCTGCCTGTTACAATGCTCAGCTGAGTCTTTAAATGTGATTTACAGGTTTTTGCTGCGGATATTTTTTCCTCAAAGTTTCAAGGCGATCTTTTGAACCAGCATGTTGGCATGCAATTTAGAAATAAGGTAAACAAGTGAGTTCAAAAGTAATGATTCATGTTCTTGTGAGATTGTAGCATTTTTTCTTTGGCAGGTTTTGGCTTCAGGAGGAGCAAAGGATCCTGTTGAAGTTCTGTCTGATTTTCTTGGAAGAGAGCCATCTATTCATGGTTTTATTGACAGCAGAGCCAAATATAGTTCATAACGCAAAAGGAGGTCTTGATAAATCTGTTTCTAACTTTCTACACCTTTCTGATCCAACATCATATAATTGACTCATTATATGGCATTTCAGGTTTGCACGCAAGTCATTATTGCTTATCTCAATTCTCACAGAAGATGATGGCATTATAATATGCTTGTAAAAAAAATATTACTAGCTATCATATCCTCGTGCATCTTTAGCTGCAGCAGCTTTAATGCCTTTTATTTAATAGAGATTCTCCAACCAAACAATAACAAATGTATTAGTAGAATTAGCTGTAGGTTGAGGGTTTTTCTTTCTTTCTTTCTTTTTTAATATGGGATCGATTAGGGGGATGGGTATAGGTTGACATGGATAGCAAGGCGTATAGGTTTTGCCATTTTTTGCATTTGTTGATGGCTTTATCATTCTAAATGATTTCGAAATTTTCCCAAGAGCTATGTGATCAAGAATTACTCCTCATTTCAATCCCCACTATACTCCAACCTTTATTGTGTGCACTTTGTTATAGTAGAGTGATACCAGAAGAGTTTGTGTATGTTCATCTTTAGTTATCCAGTGGAGTTCGAATGATCATAGTTTTTCTAGTAGGAGATAAGGTAACTAGATTGATGAATACCTATCACACATACCGACACACACTGTATACGGGCACTTCTAATTTGGACTGTGTGTTTATTTAGGCCTTTGGCCAAGTCCTTGTTTGTGTGTGCATGCTTTGGCCCCCTGGTTTCTCTGTAAACATCTCAGGCAGGTTACTATTGTCATTTTCTGAATGCAGGATACCTCAAATTTGGCTCGTAGCTGCCATTTAGCAGGCAAGTCAATACTGTCCTAGTGGTTGGTGTTGCCAACATGTATGAATACATACATATATATACACACTTTATGTGAATGGTGTGCATGATCGTGTTATTTGATTATTTAGCAAACTTGGAGAGATCATGATCATTATATTCACTTGGGCCTAAAATTAATTTGCAGATTTTAAATTATTAACAGCTTACTTTTCTTATTGTGGGCCTAAAGAAAAGAAAAGTATATGGAATCAATTCAAGTTGCAGTTGAAAAAGGCAGTATCTGATCTGATCTGATCAAAGAGGGTAACAAGGGTGACAAAGCAAAAGCTGATGAAGAGAATGAAATACCTAATTGGCTTTACTATTTTTGTGGTGCACTTTAGCTTCTGTCTTTTTTGGACATTAAAAGTTGTAACATGTACGGTTGCTTTAGTTTGTTCAATTGGATAAAATATAACAATAGTATGTCGCATACATAAATAACCTGGGTAATAGTGTAATAGTGAATCTCTAAACTCGAAAGGTCCTGATTGTTATTCTTATTGATAGGAATACTTTTGTGATCACACGTTATGTTTACTTCAACTTATTTTATCTTCAGGTGAGCAATTGTCGTATACGTGGGTTCAAATGACAAATTTCCTTCTCACTTTTTTTGAAAATTTCCATTTATGTTAATAAAGGTGACTATTGGGTTGACTTGATAATGAGATTTATCAAATTTTTAGAGATTTATTCCCAAATAGAATATTTATTACCGTAAAAATAAACTAATTATGATAAAAATAAAATTCATGCAGATTCGTTCACTTGTAAACTCCGTGTCTACGCGTGTTGCCCTTTAAACAAGAGTGGGAAGGAAACCAGCAAACGATGTCGTATGATAAGCACAGTTGTTTTACGCCCATTGTTAAAGGACTTCCAGTATCTACTTTCCTTTTGACTGGGGCACACAAACACATCACAGAAACGAGTAAGATAGACAAGGAAAGGAGGCAAGGATTGACTTGTAGCACTCGAGGAAGAATAATCACGATGAAGAAATTAAATATAGAATTTCAATAATTGTACCAGTCAACAAGCAACAACTACAAGAGAATTACAAGAATCAGAGCTTGAATTCGTTTTGGTAAGTCCTTTGCACCAGAAAATCAAAATCCCGTCCCTTGATTTTCTTTTTTGGTATTTCCTAATCTGGGTTTTCTCTGTTCTCTTTGTTCGAAATCGCTGTTTGATTGTCGGTGTTTTGATTTTTGTGCTTCGTTTTTCTAATTAGGTGTGTTCTCTGATCGTTATTTCTCATTCAGGGTAGTGGTTATATAGGTGCATGTGATGATACACTGGGTTTTCTTATCTCCTTCTCAAGCCAATAGAGAGTGAGGAAACGGGGATTTCTCTATTTGAGGTGGGAATTTCAGATTTGGTGCTGATCTTATAGTAATCGTGGTTTTGCGCTTGTGGGTTTCTGAAATTATGTTGAAAGCTTAAATTTTTTTTGACGTTTCATAAGCTCACCAGACTGCATACGAGTTCCTGGTTTGGGTTATTGAGATTTGGAAGAATCAGGTTTTGCTCTGGTTTTGGTGCTCAACTGTGTTTGGTTTTGATTTTACGGAGGGGAATTTTGGGTTTTGGAGCCCTCTCTACTTTTTTTTTTCAGATACGCACGTGAATAAGCTATTGGATGGGCTATAGTGACAGGTTTTGATCTGGATTAGTTGTGTCTGGAAGAATTGGGAATTGATATAGAGCAGTGTTGAGTCTTTCTTGAGGGGGTGGCATTTGGTTTGTTCTTGTAAATTATGTTAAAACAGATACTCAGCAAGCTACCTCGAAAGTCGTCGAAAACTGCAGAAAATCGTGAGCATGGAGGACACCATGCTATTTATTCAAATGTGTCCACTGGTTCGAGAAACAGTGATCTAGGAACAACCAAGGCTGGGAATTCGACCATAACATCTCTTCCTTCTTCTAATTCGGTTTCAGATTTGGGACAGAATTATATTAACCAGGTACAGCGAGCTGCAAATTTGAAGCAAAATGGAAATTCAGGATTTTCTGCTTATGAAGCATTGCCTGGATTCAGGGAAGTCCCAAACTCGGAGAAGCAGAACTTATTTATAAAGAAGCTGCATCTGTCTGATTTGGTGTTCGACTTCACTGATCCAACAAAGAATCTGAAGGAGAAGGAGATCAAGCGACAGACATTGCTAGAGCTAGTGGATTATGTTACTTCCGCAAATGGTAAATTTCCGGAAACTGTCATGCAAGAGGCTATTAAAATGGTGTCTGCAAACTTGTTTAGGGCATTCACTCCACAGCCACGTGATAACAAGGTCATAAATGGATTTGATATGGAAGAGGAGGAGCCCTCAATGGATCCTGCATGGCCACACTTGCAAATTGTTTATGAATTCTTACTAAGGTTTGTGGCATCACCTGAGACAGATGCAAAATTGGCGAAAAGATACATTGACCAATCCTTTATCCTGAAGTTGCTTGATTTGTTCGACTCTGACGATCCTCGAGAAAGGGAGTACCTGAAAACAATTCTTCACCGGATCTATGGTAAATTTATGGTACATCGTCCATTCATCAGAAAAGCCATCAACAATATCTTTTTTGGATTTATCTTTGAGACTGAGAAGCATAATGGGATTGCTGAACTGCTAGAAATTCTGGGTAGCATTATCAATGGATTTGCTTTGCCACTGAAAGAAGAACATAAAGCTTTTCTTGTCCGTGTACTTATTCCCCTGCATAAACCTAGATGCTTGGCCATGTACCATCAGCAGTTATCATACTGCATCACTCAGTTTGTGGAGAAAGACTGCAAGCTTGCTGATACTGTTATCAGGGGTTTATTGAAATACTGGCCTATCACTAATAGTTCAAAGGAAGTGATGTTCCTGAATGAATTGGAGGAAGTTTTAGAACCAACTCAGCCGCCAGAATTTCAGCGCTGCATGGTTCCCCTCTTTCGACAGATTGCAAGGTGTTTGAACAGTTCACACTTTCAGGTACTAAGTTTCTATATGTATGTTTCTCCTTTATTTTTGGGTTTCGTAATTTTTAAAATATCATAGAAAGTTGGGTGCTCCATTTCCGGAGTGTTCGTTAAATATGTTATGCAAATAAGATCTGTTCTGCTATGTTTTAAGTTGTAGGTTATCATCTGCAGTTCCTCGGGCATCTTGTTGATTCCTTTTTTTCCCCTCTTCTTTGGTTTATTATTTTTGGGTCTGGAGCGTTTCTGTTCCTTAAAGTCTGTGATTGAATACATGGAGTTGCCAATGTTCCATGTTTGTGTGCTTTGTGGCCTATTTGGGTTTTGGCAAGTCAATGTCCCTGTAGTTCGCATGGGATTTGATATGACAGACATGTTCACCAGCATTGAAGTTTTCCTTTTCACTTATGGCTCTCCTTGGCTTTTAGGATGTCTCTTCTTGGTGTTTGAGTTAGTTTATTTTGAGAGCCTACAGAGCTGCAGATTGAGGATGAATAACATACAGGTCTTATATTGGAGTGTACACAATAGATTGAGAAATAGAGGGTTAGTCATTAGATACGAGTGTAATAATTTAGAGAATAGATAGCACATTGTGGAAAAATATTTTGAAGTATACAATTGGGTACTGGTTGGTATTGTTGGAAAGAAGCAACAAGCTCTTCTAGACTCTTCTCTGAGAAAGAAACTGAGTTTTACGAGTGCATGGATGACTGGCTCCATGACCAAATTCTGGTTGCCTAGACAGAGCAGCAAACTCTTTGAAATTCTTAGCCTTGATGTAAACTAAATTATTTGTCCTTTTTTTTAAAAAAAATCTCTGTTGTTTTCACTATTTACATTCTTTTGGTTGCACTTAGTGGCCCTTAATAAAATTTTCTTTTGCATTCAAGAAAAATGTATACAATTTGGTGCTTTCCCAACTGGATGAAACCTCAAAATAAGCAACATCAAACTCTCTGTCAGTTAACCTGGTTACAGACTTGACAGCAGTTATCTACTTGTTTGAAAATCTGTGTTTTCATTGGTGGAAACTGGAAAGGAATCGCTTTATAGAACATTAGAACTTAAAAGGAGTTGTTCTTGGTACTGGACCTTTTAGAAACTTTGGCTATGTAACATGCTGAGATATGCAGGATCATTCGATATTAATTTGTTTTCTTTTCCCTCCATTGCGAATCTATATGTAGTTGACTGCACTAGAACAAATAAAACTTGACCTCCGTGTTTGTATGTTTGTTGTGGCTGTGCGCTTGTTGCACCCTTTAAACTTAGGGTTTAGGTGATTGACAGTTCTTGGTGTGATGTCCTTAATTACTACATTGCTTAATACAACTACTTTTGCCGTACCAGGTGGCAGAGAGAGCTTTGTTTTTATGGAACAATGATCACATAGAGAATCTGATCACACAATACCGTACGGTCATATTGCCCATTATTTTTCCTGCCTTGGAGAGAAATGCCAGAAATCATTGGAATCAGGCCGTCCATAACTTGACTATGAATGTCCACAAGATTTTCCAAGATCTTGATCCCGAGCTCTTCAAGGAATGTTTGCTTAAGTTTGAAGAAGATGAATCAAAGGCAGTTGAGATCAAAGCTAAACGTGAAGCTACGTGGAACCGTTTAGAAAATCTTACTGCTCAGAAAACTGCAAGTAATGCTGCAGTGCTTGATTCTTGCAAAACAAACATATCTTCAGCTTAGTGAGAACAGGATACTATCGATGCCAGTCACGTTTTTTCCTTCTCTCTGATTAAGGTGGGATTCATAAAATAGAAACATTGTCCAGATGATGAACTGTTTATGGATTGTTCCTCACCTGTTTCAGAAGGAATCTAATACGCGGTACGCTTACTGGCTTGTCCTGAGGCCAAATGAACATTTTCTAAATTTCTCTTGAATCCTTTAGATTTCTTAGCTTACAAGATCATATTGTTTTGAAAATGTGATAAGCTTTAAAAGAACTTTTGATAGATGATAATCCGATTGGCCGTGAGGATGGGGTTCCTATTGTAAAATAAATATTTTTGTTATATTGTTTCTAATGCTCTTTTTTTCATGGTTCATGTTCTGAGTTGATCTCTGTGTGTATCTCGACTGGGTTTGCATTTTCTTGGCTAACACTATTGTCTCATGAGCATTCCAATCAATTGCATCATATCACACACTTTCCGCGATGAAGCAAACAAACTTGTTGCTCTTGTGAAATTTTGACAAAAAGAGGATTGTGAAATAAAAGAATATTGTGGTGCAATACATTTGGTCTTGTGTTCCTTTTGACTTTCCTCCTACCTTCACATTCTGTAACTAAATAGTTTATGATCTGCTTACTTGGACATTTATCACATCATCCTTGACTTGTCACTTCATATTTTCCTTTTGAACATGAATTTTCTTATGCGGATGTAAAGTGCGGATGAGAGAATATCTATTGTTTTTGTAAACAAATGGGATTCAAAACAGTGTGCTCTACTTGTTATTACTCACAAAAAGTGATATGCGTTTTAAGTCTGCATAGGAGAATTACTATTCATTTGAATATCTTATTTGTGATTTGAAGTTACTATGCCTGCCTTCTTTGATTTGGGTTATGATCTTCAAGTACTGGCTTGCAACATTTAAAGCTGAGATTGTCATAAGAGAGAGACCATTGAATCTTGTTTTTCAAGCCCCCCATTGATCTTGATAGTTCAACCTTCCTTTCTAGACCAGCCTAGTCCTCCATATTGGACATGAACAAATATATCTCAAAGTTGGATTGGAGTACACGTACTTGTAAAACATATTATCGTTGAAATCGAATGTGCTATATGTATTGGATACCCTGTATAAATCTGTTTTTATTACATGCGAATATGTGATTCAGTGGTGAAAATAGACTTGGATAAGGCCAAACTTGCTTCTACAAGCCTTGACTACTTTAAATGAGGTTGTTGGGCCATGTAAGTCGGACAGAGTTCGGGGGTATTACAGTACTACACAAACATATCCTACGTATTTTCACACTTCAATTGGAATTCCATCACGTCTAACGACTTTATCATCTTTCATTATCAATAGACTTCCTTCACTTAATCCACGCTAATATGCTTTCTCATGAGAGGCATGAAGATCTTCCGATGTTTTCACAGTGACTATTGTTAAGTATTGCCACTATTGTGGATATCTACCAATACATCAAAATCAATTTTAAAATAATTTCTTAATAAATTATAATTTAGCTTTTTTTAAAAATTTATAATGGTTTTAAAAAAAAAAAACTAATTTAGGTTGATATCATGACACTCACTGCCACCACTAAAATTTACTCAATGGTGAGTTTCTCTTCACCTAATTAAATAATAATCTCTCCATTAGCTTATTAGCATAATGGCATGTTATATTTACTTAACTTAGAAGAAATTTTGGGAACTTTACGAAATTCCCAGACGACAATTTTTTTTAAAATTTTTTTTTTTGAACTCAAGAAAATGAACAAAATGACACAATTTTTTTAATTTCAAGTGTCAAAGATTACGGCTTTAACATAAAAGGGCGTCAAGGATAGCATCTTTGGTTGATTCCAATCTTACAAAGGTATTAATGGCTGTCGGATTTGGCAAATTTGGAACAGTTGGACTGTTTGATAAGGTTTGTTGAAGAATACCAAATTTATGTATAGTTGATAGGCACTATATAGGATAAAACAATATTTCTTTACCTTTAAAGGTGTGTTTTTTTTTTTCCTTCAATTTGTTAATTAGATATAGATTAGAGAGACAGAGTGACAAATTCACTAAATCAGAACCTAATGACATTCACACCCCATAAATGGAACCTCGAAGAAGATAAAAAAGTTGAAGGAAAGGAAAAGGAGTGAAAGGAAAAGAGGAGCCCTCTCTCTCTTTCTGGCCCAAACTAATCGAGAAAACGGAAAAGGAACTCTTCTCTGCTTCTATTTGAAGTCACTGCCTCTGTAAGTATCATCACATATTCATTGCTCCTCTTATTGCATCTGGGTTCCCTTTGTTTCTAATCTTTTTTTTGTTTACTTGTTCTGGGTTCTGATTTCAAGTCTTTTTTCCTTTCGATTTGGGTTACCGTAGTTTTTGGCTTGTATGGTGATGAAAAAACCCTTTTTTTGGGTGTTTCTGATAACGCATATGCGGTTTGATTAAGCTGAGTTTGCTGGTCGTTTGGTGTAGGGAAGTCAACTTGAAGAGTAAAGACGAGATATAGCTTCTGGATTTGTTGTTGTGTTGCTTTCTGTATTTGGGTTCTTGAATTTCGAGTTTGAGGGTATCTGTTTCGGTTCTTGTAGTTCTGAAGTTTGGAGAGAAGTTTCCAGTTATTCAGATGATGTGTCAAAACAAGAGGCCCTTCGTTGGTGATTTGCTTGATGCTCCAAGGATTTCCCTTGTGTTTGATTTGGGAAAAGGATTGTGTGACTGGGATTTCAAGTTATAGAATTTGTGGGTCTGATTATTCTTGGGTTTGAAATGAAATTTATGCATCTGACTGATCTTTAATTGTGATGTCAAGGTCCTTGTCCTTAGAGCAAATCTGATTTAAAGGATTCTCTGGACAAGGCAGGTTGGAAGGAATTTTGATCATTGTAAGTTATGATCAAGCAAATACTTGGTAGGCTTCCAAAGAAGCCTTCTAAGTCATCTGAGAACCGTGAATTCGTGGGTTCGTCAGCGCCAACTTCAAATGCATCCGTCAGTTCAAGTAACAATGACCTTGCAAGTGATAAGCCAATAAACTCAAGGAACGCTTCAATCCAGGGTCTTGATCTTGATACGATAGGCTACAGTCATGGAAGTATGCATACCCAATTTACAAGTCTAAAACTGAATGGCAATTCAGTTAGTGCTCCGTATGAAGCATTGCCAGGATTCAGGGATGTTTCCAGCTCTGAGAAGCATAATCTATTTCTTGGAAAACTAAGATTGTGTTGTGTTTTATTTGACTTCACTGACCCAACAAAAGAATTGAAAGAGAAGGAAATTAAGAGGCAGACGTTGCTTGAGATTGTCGATTATGTTACCACTGCAAATGGGAAGTTCACAGAACCTGTTGTGCTAGAAGTTGTGAAGATGTTATCTGTGAACTTGTTCAGAACACTCGCGCTTCAACCTCATGAGAGCAAGCTTTCTGGAGCCTTTGATTTAGAAGAAGAGGAACCATCGATGGACCCTGCTTGGCCGCACTTGCAGATCGTGTATGAGTTCCTTCTGAGGTTTGTTGCATCTCCGGAGATGGATGCTAAATTGGCTAAGAGATATGTTGATCACTCTTTTGTTCTTAAATTGTTGGATCTCTTTGATTCTGAGGATCCCAGAGAGAGGGAATATCTGAAAACAATTCTACATCGCATCTATGGGAAGTTTATGGTGCATCGTCCGTATATTAGGAAGGCAATAAACAACATCTTCTTTCGTTTCATTTTTGAAACAGAGAAGTTCAATGGAATTGCTGAGCTTTTGGAAGTCTTGGGCAGTGTAATTAGTGGATTTGCTACTCCACTAAAGGAAGAACACAAGTTGTTCCTTGTTCGTGCACTGGTGCCTCTTCATAAGCCTAAATGCTTGCCAATGTACCATCAACAATTATCATATTGCATCACACAGTTCGTGGAGAAAGACTGCAAGCTTGCAGATACTATTATAAGGGGCTTGTTGAAGTATTGGCCAATCACCAATAGCTCTAAAGAAGTCCTATTTCTAAGTGAGCTCGAGGAAATCTTAGAAGCTACTCAGCCGGCAGAATTTCAAAGATGTATGGCACCCCTGTTCCGTCAAATTGCGCGTTGTTTGAGCAGTTTGCACTTTCAGGTATGAGCCATCAAACAAGTAATCTAAACGTATATTATGTCTTTATTGCCAATGTCATGCAGCTTAGGTTCAATGTTTGGGTATTTTCACTTGCTTGCTTCTTTTCAACTTATATATTGTTGAATGCTCTGCACCATCTTCATTGCTTTATTTTTATTTTTTATTTTGGCTCTCTACCTTTCTCTAGGTCAGTTTTATATGCTTTTTTTTGCTCTATTCTTTTTGTATCAAATAGTATTAGTTGGTGATTCTGGCTCAATTAGTTTTTCTTCTATGATGAGCTGCTGGCATTGTTTTTGGTTTTTTTTTCTCAATGGCCTGGGGGGAAGTAAGCTCACCAGGAGAAGATTTCGTTATTTTTATGTCGTGCCATGACATAAATAGGCAGTAATGTTCGTTAGCACCTGAAATTTAGTCCCCTCAATCCCTGGAAATGCATCAACCTGATACTCCTGTTACCTGTTATGTTATTATATCTTCATTGTTTGGGATAAAGGCTTGATGATGGTGATGATGATATCTTCATTAATGAAGAAATTGCAGGCCTGGGTGTTGGCTATGTGGTAGTATTTCTATAATCTTATCATTTTAATTAAGTAAATATGCTCACATGTGCATTTGGATGTTTGTAGTCCTATACATGTTTGGCCAAGATTAAAAATTCTCTTATTGAGCATCAGTTAGGTATGAGAGCACCCTATTCATGCTTTGTGAGCATATAATTTTTAATAATATTGATCCACTAGAAATACAGAATCGGAAAGGAAACACCAATACACTGATTCCAAGCATTGGTGCTTAGCTAAGTGATTTAACAGATATTTGACACTCATTGGAATAAATAATACTTTATGAAACACCTTTTAAGTCAGTGAAAGGAGCTCTAGTTATCACCTTTTTTGTGGATCAATGGATTGATATTTGATATTGTTGGTTTCTACAAGAGGGTTAAGATTTATAACCCCAATCACCAGAAGATTAATGATAAATGCAGATATCAAGTTCTTTGGAATAAATGCTTAGATTACTGTCGAAACTATTTTGTGCGAAATTTTTATATTGCATTGGCAACTTTTCCTTTTCTGTGGTTGGTTGATCACCAATGACACATATTCTATGATTGGATTTGTGGTTTAAGGTTATTGAAAAATTATGGGCAAGTGGCAAGCGCATAATATACGCTAAGGATTTTGGGAGGTGCAAAATTTGGAGATAAGATGAAGAAATTATGGAGTGGGCAACGGAATTTAATACTGTGATGTCCCACAATCCCATAATGGATCTGTGCGGAATGACTTTATGCTATATATGGAAGGGCATGACCTCAACATTGTGAGACTCCTTTTGAGGGAAAAACCGTGAGACTTGA
Organism: Tripterygium wilfordii; assembly: GCF_013401445.1. Lineage (NCBI taxonomy): Eukaryota > Viridiplantae > Streptophyta > Magnoliopsida > Celastrales > Celastraceae > Tripterygium > Tripterygium wilfordii. The sequence continues at coordinate 801,563 of NC_052241.1, read as the reverse complement.
TGGCCAAAGCGGGCAATTCCTCACACAAGTGTCGGGTCGGGTCGTCAGTTTATGATGTACCTCATGGTGTTACGGTGGGTTTATATGGTTAACCTATTTCGCTAAACAAGAAAAATAAGAAAAAGTACAAATGTGGAAACAGCAAATTAAAGATGAGCCTATAGCTCAATATAAAACATTAATTTCTAACACTTTGTTACAAATAAGCGTATCAAAAATATTTCAGTGGTGGTCCTTCCATGGGATTCAAATTTATTGCTGGGATTTATTGACATTATTTATATTCATTTTTTTGAAACATTGTGGGTGCTCGGCTGGCTTGTACTAATATGTAGTAACCCGACTAAATAATTTTGTTTGGGCAACTCCATTATGTGTGGCTTTCTCCCGAAGCAGGTATGAAATATTACTACATGAAAAAAACAACTAGTTCCTTATCTTGAACTTCCTAGCCTTGGTTATATACTTATTTCACATATTGCTTTTATATCTCACGCAGTGTCAGTTGTCCCATGCTATGCTTTCTATGATAAAAATTTAACCGGATGTCGCTTATACAGGTGGCGGAGCGGGCATTGTACTTGTGGAACAATGATCACATTGAGAACTTGATCAGACAAAACCGCAAAGTTATATTGCCGATTATCTTCCCGGCCGTGGAAAAAAATGGTCGTCACCACTGGAATCAATTGGTCCAGAACTTGACACTCAATGTCCGTAAGATCTTCTTGGATGCTGATCCTGAGCTGTTTGAAGAGTGCTTGCACCAGTTCCAGGAGGATGAACGAAAAGAGGAGGAAATCAAAGCAAAGAATGCTGCCATGTGGAAGCGCTTAGAAGAGATTGCTGCAACAAAAACCTTCTAGTATCGTTCCCTGAATTATACCCACCCCCAACATCTCCAATATTGTGCTGTAGGAATTCAAGAGTTTCAGTTCTATTGATAGGCGCGGGTTGACAAGATAGCAATGGTACTATCCAAGAAGTCGAGATGCATACAGATTATTATCCAAGTTCCACTTCATCTTGCATTCCTATTTTCCGCGCTATTGTGAACCGCACCTCCAAGGGTACCATACAGCTTCCATGAAGTCCAACGTTTCTCCCTTGCACGGCTATGACATCTGGAGTACGCTGCATTCACATTTTCAGCACAAGATGGTAACTTTGGCATTTTTATGTCTGGTCTTTGAAGAGTTTAGGGTAAGTAGCTACGGATCACCGGTTTATGTACACTAATATTTTCAGAGTCAAGTTTGTGCCTACTTAGTGAAGCGATATTTGTTGTGTATGTATCATATAGTTTGATGTGAATTTTAAGAGTGTTATGTTTGGCTGGGTTTATTGGTTTAGAAGATCATAATATTGTTCAGTGTCAAGTCTTGAAAGATTTGCAGGTGTTTTTATACTCTTATCTTTTGGAGAAATTAAGGACTTTGAGGAATTAATCAACATATCACCACTCGAAACGACGTAGTTCACATTATTATTAATTCATGCATATATAGACATAATCACACGCACACATTCAAACTAGATAGGCATCTCTCAATAGTTTGTATTTAGTTATCTCAACTTTTGAGTTGTACGTACATGATTTCATGTGCATCACGTAGGACACGTGAAGCTCACGAATTCACTTGGATCCCGTGAGTCTAACTCAATAAATGGAATCCCTGAGATATCAATCGTTGAGATCTTTATCATTTTCGCTTAACACTCTTGTGAAGCAACAAGAAACTCAATCAACTCCTCATTAGCTTCAAGCTTTGTCATGTCCTCCTCCTTCAAGTGAACCCAAGCCTCAATCCCATCCCCAGACACAGTGTCCATGAACACAACCAGATTGTTAAAAGTAAGACAACCAGAGCCAACCCAAACAGGCCTTCCCCACCCAAAATCAGCTTCATGAAATGGAAACCTGCACCAGCTAGTGAAGTTCAAAGCCACCATCTTACCTCTATTGAAACTCTCTGCTGTGTCTTTGATCATCTCCAGGTGCTTGTTCCCTTCTTGAAGCTGACTCTTCACATACTCCTTGTCAATTCTACTTATTGAGTTTCTAACCTGGCTAGCCAGATTTGTACAAGCACCCATGAATGGATTGGTCATCGCAATCCGATACAAGTTCCCAAATGCAGAGTCGGGCAATGGAGGATCCATCCTTGGACGCAGGTTCACCGCATGAAGCACGATATAGAATGTGTCGGTTGCTGCTTCGTCGATGTTCATAGCAGAGACGAAGCGATTCCATATGAAGTTTGTTAAGGCCCCTACGCGTGATGGTGGCACGGAGGTTGAGTTCACATGATCAGTGTATTTAGCTCTGAGAGTCTCAATTGCTGAGGCATTGAACACAAACCTCTTAGCCACAATGTTCTGGTTTGTAATTCCGGTGCTTGGTTCGAACCCGGATATGTTTTTGGGCGGGAAGAGTGTGGCGGAGATGAACTGTGGACGGACTATATCAGATTCTCCGCGAGCAGTTTCAGCCCAGCTTTTCAGAAATGTCAAGAAAGATGAGGCATCCGCAAGCTGCAGTTGCAAGATGTTCATGTCATTAGAGTCTCACATCAGCACTGAGAATGGTAAAAGTTGAATTCATACATAATAAGCTTTTACTATTGTTGTATAAAAACGTTAAGAGCTGTTGAGAGTTTATTACAAGTTCATTTTTAGAGTTTTTGTCAACGTTTCTCATACAAATCTTCAATATTCCCTCAACACAAACCATAGTTGTTGTAGTCTACATTTACGTCTCTCACAAAGACACACAAGTGAAAACTACAAACAAGATTAAACCAACGTTTAATCATGGAAAATAAACACTGGAATCCACCTGCATATTGAGAGAAATTCTTGGGTTTTTAGTATATTTCTGCCAAGACAAAAAGCAATACGAAAAATTCCAAGCCGATACCTTTAAGAAGACTTTTGGATATCTAGATCCACTCAAAAAACACATGGACACATAAGTACCTATGAAAATATCAATTACATCACTACCCCGCTATATATCAGTTTATGTTACTGTTTCAAATAGTAACATGAAAGAAAATGCCTTAAATCCATATTATTTTGGTGACGGTTCGCTACATCACCACCGTCGTTAAACTCCCCTCACTGAGACGCACAATGTCAAATTCCGTCCAAAATGGCTACCGAAAAGGGAGAGTCGAAGTTGATCCGTTTTCCTCGTGTAATGTTAGGTATTTATGTGGGATTATATAATTTTTAATTTTTAAAATAAGTACTTATGTGGAAAAGATGTACTTATATAACAAAGTATTTTTTTTTCTTCGACTAAGTGTCCAAAATTCATAAAGTGGGTACTAATATGTCATTTTTCAAAAATAATAAGTCCTAGATCTGACCACAATTCTAATATAGTGAAAAAATACGAAAAATGTCCCTAAATAATACTAAAAGGCTCATTTGAGGCCATAAACAATCGAATTTATCAAAAAAAGGTGGGGCTAGTGATATAACACTATATAGTCTTGTCAACCCTGTCGAAACGAGTCTCCCAGTCAAATTTCGTATAATTCTGACAGCATGACATTTCAATCCTACTAGTCGTTTTCTTTATAATTAATTGTTACTATTCCTACATCACATACCCTTTTAGTAGTTAGCCAAAAAAATTATTAGGAAAATATTGAACCAAATATTCACAGCATTTTCCAAAGCTTATAAAACCAAAGTTGAATCAAACACAACCTTGTGTGATATGCAGACTCCAATGGCGACTCCACCACACTGGAAGATGTTGAATTGGACACCTAGTGGTAGTTCTTGAACATCATCCAGTTTGAAAGGAAGCAACTTGTTGAGCTCAATTGGAACTGGATTCTCAAGAACATCTGAGAGTTTGCACTTCACTTGTGCTTCCAAGTAAGGCACACCCTCATCGTTACAATCTACATAAATGTTGTCTTTGATGCGTCCGGACAGTGGGTAGAAACTGGTTAGGACATCAGAGATTGATTGCTTGAGGTGGTTGGATTTTTCAATGTTGGTTTTGTTAACCTCTGATGGGTAGAAGAGGGCCTGAGGGTTGTAGACAGGAGGAGATATTTGATCAAGGAAGGAGAGTTGGTAATGGTGAAGGTGATTAGGGGTTGGAGAAGATGGTTTGATTGTTTCTCTAGAGGTCACTTCAATTTCGATCTTCATTTTTTTCTGCTAAGTAAATTTCACGTAAAACTCTATTAGACAATTGTAATTGTTGATCTTCAAGTAGTGCATGTATAGCTTCTATATAGATTATATATAGAGAGTGAGCAGGCGGTCGCAATTCAACTCCCACACCCAATAGTTTCGACATTATTTCCTTACACGAGTCAAAGGCCCATGGGAGGTTTTGCGGAGTTAATTAACTCTCTTTTTTGGGTTTCGTCCCCATTCCCCGACACAGACTTCGGCTCGATCTTACCCGTCGTCAACAAGGAGCGGGTTGGATTGGTGACCCAAATTTAGAGCTGACCCAACTATTCGATAGACATGTCGAGCTGGGGAATTATAGGTAAAAAAAAAACATATGAACAAATTTAGGTATACATTTTTGTGTATGATTAGAGTTTGTTAAATATTAATGGCCCACACGGGTAGTTGTCTGGCAAGATTGTTTGAATTTATGTTACCTCCCTGAAAGGGTACTTGTTTGGTGAGGTTGTTTGAAATTATGTTACCTCACCCTGATCCAGTGGGAGGGCTTCCCAGAGAAGTGACTCATATAACTACTCTAAAAAGGACAAGCATTTCTAAGCTGAAGATCTTCACGCAAGAATCTTTTCCTGGAATGGTCGAGCAAGTTATTGGGTCTTCTTTTAATTTCTAACCCGACGTCTATATAAAAGCTTATATGTCATCTTTTAATTGGTAAGTCAATTGGGTGTTTCGTTGTATAATTGAATATAAAAATGATAAATATCACAGCAATTGGTATCCCAACCGCCGTCGAGGTGGATGCACAGAATCTAAGTGAATTCGTGGGCTCCACATATCTCATGCACATAAAATCTTGTGCGTACAACTCAATAGTTGAGATAGGATAACAATTGCTGCGATATGTATCATAACTGAATTCAATAAGTTTTTTTTTTAGTATAAGTACAAATACAATATAAGACACACCACCAAATCAAGCCTATGAAAATACAGGTGTCAATAGGTCCCACGCAGGAGACACAAATCAAGCCCACATACAAAACTCTTATTGTAAAACACATATCATATTCTCCGCGAGCAGTTTCTAGTAGGGTTAGAAATTAAGCACCAAAAGCACATAATAATTATTTTTTTTGAAACAGTTATGAATAGAGATCTTAATAGTTAGTATCTCCGTTGTTGACTTATATGCACATGATTTCATGTGTATCATGTTGGACATGTGGAGTCCACGAATTCACTTGAATCTTGTGTTGGGACGCCAACTATTGAGATCTTTATCATTTTCATTGTAGTTATGATAGGGGATCCCAGTAATTGATATCCCAGTTATCCGTTGAGTTGGACGCACATGATCCAAGTGAATTCGTGATGGGTTTCACATGATACACAAGAAATTCTGTGTGTATAACTTAACAGTTGGGATACCATTGAATCATTCAATACATATAAATCTAATTAGGGACTTTGAGGAATTAATCAACATATCACCGTATCACCAATCGAAACGACGTAGTTCACATTATTAATTCATGCATACATAGGCGTAATCACATTCACACTAAACACTTTCGGGTCACACCTCCAGATAAAATATCGGCGACTTACTTGAATCCTGTGCAGAGAACTTTTAAGGATGCAGTGCACAGGTCCGAGAGTTTACTCTACCGAGATAGGTTCAAAGGGCCCCGCCTCGGAGATAGAGGTTCCCAACAAAAAAAAAACTAGAGTCGTTAATTAACACTATTGTCAAGCAACAACAAACTCAATCAACTCCTCATCAGCTTCAAGCTTTGCCATGTCCTCCTCCTTCAAGTGAACCCAAGCCTCAATCCCATCTCCAGTCACAGTGTCCATGAACACAACCAGATTGTTAAAAGTAAGACAAGCAGAGCCAACCCAAACAGGCCTTCCCCACCCAAAATCAGCTTCATGTAATGGAAACCTGCACAAGCTAGTGAAGTTCAAAGCCACCATCTTACCTCTATTGAAACTCTCTGCTGTGTCTTTGATCATCTCCAAGTGCTCATTCCCTTCTTGAAGCTGAGTCTTCACATAGTCTTTGTCAATTCTACTTATTGACTCTCTCACCTGGCTGGCCAGATTTGCGCAAGCACCCATGAATGGATTGGTCATCGCAATCCGATACAAGTTCCCAAATGCAGAGTTTGGCAATGGAGGATCCATCCTTGGACGCAGGTTCACCGCGTGAAGCACGATATAGAATGTGTCGGTTGCTGCTTCGTCGATGTTCGTAGCAGAGACGAAGCGGTTCCATATGAAGTTTGTTAAGGCCTCAACGCGTGATGGTGGCACGGAGGTTGAGTTCACATGATCAGTGTATTTAGTTCTGAGAGTTTCAATTGCTGAGACATCGAACACAAACCTCTTAGCCACAATGTTCTGGTTTGTAATTCCGGTGCTTGGTTCGAACCCAGATATGTTTTTGGGCGGGAAGAGCGTGGCGGAGATGAACTGTGGACGGACTATATCAGATTCTCCGCGAGCAGTTTCAGCCCAGCTTTTCAGAAATGTCAAGAAAGATAAGGCATCCGCAACCTGCAGTTGCATGATGTTCATGTCATTAGTCTCAGATCAGTTGAATATATACATACATAATAAGCTTACTATTGTTGTATAAAAGGTGTTGAGAAATCTTAAGGGGTTATTGTTGGCATTTTGGGGAGCTTATAAACTTTTCAAAACGCTAACAAACCATAGTTGTGAAAGTCTACATTTGCTTCTCTTATACTGACGTCGGCGGGAAACTACGAACAAGATTAAACCAATGTTTAATCAAGGAAAATAGACACTGGAATACACCAGATTGAGAAAAACTCTCAAGTTTTTAATATATTTCTTCAAAGACAAAAGATATAAGTTCTAGGATCAGCTACGACCCTAATACAGTAAAAAAACACAAAATTATGAAAAAAAATGACCTTAAAATATTAAAAGACTTATTTGATCCCTAAACAGTGCAATTTGCCAAAAAAAGGTGGGACCAGTGGCATAGCACTAGTCTTGTCAACCATGTTGAAACTTGAAACGAGTCTCCCAGTTAAATTTCATGTAATTTTGACGACATAACATTTCTAGTCGGTTTTCTTATAAAGAAATTATTAGGAAAATATTGAACCAAACATTGATAACATTTTTCACAACTTATAAAACAAAAGTCGAATCAAACACAACCTTGTGAGATATGCAGACTCCAATGGCGACTCCGCCGCACTGGAAAATGTTGAATTGGACACCTAGTGGTAGTTCTTGAACGTCATCCAGTTGCAAAGGAAGCAGCTTGTTGAGCTCACTTGGAACTGGATTCTCAAGAACATCTGAGAGTGAGCACTTCACTTGTGCTTCCAAGTAAGGCGCACCCTCATCGTTACAATCTACATAAACGTTGTCTTTGATGCGTCCGGACAGTGGGTAGAAACTGGTTAGGACATCAGAGATTGATTGCTTGAGGTGGTTGGATTTTTCAATGTTGTTTTTGTTAACCTGATCTGATGGGTAGAAGAGGACCAGAGGGTTGTAGACAGGAGGAGATATTTGATCAAGAAAGGAGAGTTGGTAATGGTGAAGGTGATTAGGGGTTGGAGAAGATGGTTTGATTGTCTCCCTAGAAGTCACTTCAATTTCAATCTTCATTTTTTTCTGCCAAGTAAATTTCAAGTAAAACTCTATTAGACCAAGTTTATACAATTTGTGATCTTCAAGCAGTGCATGTATAGCTTATATATAGGTTATATATAGAGTGAGCAAGCAGTCATAAGTTCAACTCTCACTCTCAACAATAGTGATGTTATTTCTTTGCATGGGGCAAAGGCCCATGATACGTTTTATGGAGTTAACTCTCCTTTGTGGGCTTCATCCTTGTTCTCCCCGCATAGGCTTCGGCCAGATCTCACCTGTCGCAAGCGTAGAGTGGATTGGGTTGGTGACCCAAGTTTAAAACTAACCCAGTTGTCCGATGAACATGTCGGGCTGAGAACTTCTCGATTAGCAAAAAATTGTGTGAGTAAATTCGGATATACATTTTTGTGTATGATTAGGGTTTATTAAACAATAATGCCCACAATGATACCTCACCAACTCATATTATTTTATTTGAAAATTGTATTTGTTTCGTGAGACTGTTGAATGAATATATGTTACCTCACCAACTCATATTATTTTATTTGAAGATTGTTTTAATTTGTTTCGTGTGAATGTTGAATTTGTGTTTTAAAACTAAAAAGGACATGCATATATGACTCATTTCATGTTAGCTACAAATCTAAACTTAAGATCTCCAAGCCATTCTCTTTTCTTCAAACAGTTGAGCAAGTTATTATGTTTAGACAAACAAGTGATCTAGGTTATATCATGTGTGCAAGTATATATATATTTTTTAATATAAAAGAGCTTCACCTACTACTCCACTCAAAATTAAAAAAAAAAATTGGTAATTCAATTGGATGTTTGAATGTATAATTGAATACGAAAATTGATAAATATCTCAGCAGCAATTGGTATCCCAGTAAGTGAGTTGGACGCATAGTGAATTTATGGGTTCCACATGTCTCACGCATATAAAATATTGTGCGTGCAACTCAATAACTGGGATAACTTTTTTTTTTGATAAAGGAATAACTGGGATAACTGAGATACCATTGATGGGATCTGTATCATTAAGTGAGTTCAATATGGTAGTGATGAGAGGAAAGGTTTCATGCAATACAAGAAAAAAAAAGAGAGAAATCTAACGAATATAATTTAATTGATTTTTTTTTGGTCAAAAGAGTTAAACATTTTTATTTTTTATGATGAGAAATTATGAGCTTTCGACCTGTGTAAACCTCAAATACTTGGATTGTCCCACTCTTTTCGAGTATTCGTTAAATTATTTTGATGTGTAGAATTGAACTTGGATTCTCTAACTGGAAGGTCCAAAACTAATGAAAATATATGATATTTAAAGTCATTGGGCTTGAATTATTCCTTTTAAGTAATATAGCCCATTGTTATGGGTCAACATTTAGAAGCTTCACTTGCGGCCCATTAGCATGGTTGAATAGACGGTCTAAAAGATTCTCATACAGCATAACAAGCATTTTATATTGGCCAACTGCCCACTAAGACCATTGATAAATACAATTTGTACTTTAATTTAGCCTGATTTTATTCATTTCCACTAATTGCATAGTAAATATTCATTTTGGCCATCAAAAAAATTACACTCGTTTCAACTCAGTCACCCACTATTCAAATCCTTCTCACGACAGGTCACTCCCTCACCGGAATATTACGTATGGAAGTTGAAGTTGAAGTCTCGTGTGGTATCTCCTCACATTATTTAATGATTTCATCTATTGACGTGTGAATAAAAAAGAAATTGAAAATGGCATGACATAATTAAATATATTCTCTCACTTCGTTCTCTCTACAAAACAAAAAACCCCCCATAATTTCTCTCTCTTCCATCCAACTTGACCTGTTTCAATCAAAAATTGATAGAGGTGGTGGACCTTGGTCCAATGAATTGATTGGTGGTGATGATGGCCGTTTGGAGGTGGATGATGGCCGGAGAAGCTTGAGTTATTAGTGCCCATAAAAAGGTACATATAGCATGTTCTTAAGCTCCCATTATAATGAAAATGGCTACTTTTTTGCACCAATAATCAATCATTACTTATAAGTTCCAAGACCAAAACACCACTTTGTGATTAACTTCACATTTTGGTTGGATATTTTCAAAAACAAAGTACTTAAAAAGAACCTAAAATTAGTGGACATTAGACCGGAAAAACATCATGGTTTGTTTTGTTTTGTTTTCTTAATGTTAATTATTAGTCAAAATTTTGTTGGTTTATTCAACTTTGAATAATAATAATAAGGGACTAAAGTTGTGTGCTTTTGAGAGTGGTGTAGGAAGAGGGTTTTCAAAAGAAAAATAAATAAATATTAATGTGAATGAGTCTAAAAGGAAATGCCCACTAACAAAGTATACTTTTAGCTTATTAATTAGGGAATTATTTTATTTATTTTTTTTCCCATAATTTGTCTTCACATTATCTTTTCTTGACCCTAAGAAGTTGGACAAAGCCCATCAAGGCCCAAAAACAAGAGAGCAACTAGGATTAGATGCTATGATGGGCCTTCTAGGCCCATTACAATTAGCATTAGTACACTGACGCACTTTCCAAAAAATGGTTAGTTTTGAGGTCGGAAAATCTGAGTCAATTTTCTTATAGGCAAAAAATCTTAGTCTTAAACCAGTAAGATCAATTTGTTTAGGGGTTCAGGCATCTATAACAACTATATTATAAGCGAGACCGTTTCAGGTCCTATCCCATCCAATCTCACCCCATTCGTAGCCGTAGATTTGAAGACGGATCAATGTTTTGTTAAAACATTCTTTTTAAAGCATGTAGGGGCAGGGTTGAGATGCTCCCATCTTTTTTGAGGTCTTATAAGTGGGACCATCCCGTCCCACCCCATTCACAACAGTATATTTGAAAACTAATTAATGTGGCGTTAAGACATCAATACCCTTGTAAAGCACAAAGAAGAGATAAAATTCCCTATTATAAACACCATAGCTTCAGAGGTTTCCTAAATATGCAATCATGGATATTAAAGCAATTCTGTTACGCTAAAACCTTAGCAAGATTAACAAGAAAGTATAATATCTTGATCTTCCTTGCACTTAAGGGGATCTCAAGTGCATTAGTGAAGAGAAACAGATTGAAGACCTTGCAAGCAACCAAATTGAATAACTGTAATAACCTTATCCTCAACAACAATCCATTTTTAAGGTTATATTAGTCTCTTTCAAGTGTTGTTACAAGTGCATCCCAAGTAAATTAGTTATGTGCTTTGCTTGCTTCATCACAGGAAACATTGGCATGGATCCCAATGTTTTTGGGATTAAAATAATGCAAAAAACAAATATGTCCATAGAAAATCTTTGGGGTAATATAACTTTTGATCGTTGAACGTATTGTCAATTTCCAACTTCGTTACTGAATGTTCAGACGTTCCAACTTGGGAACTCAAAGTTGAAAATTGCTCCAATATCCACACACGAGAAAATTTCTCATTGTTCGGATAGATTTGTTATATTGATTTTTATGTCACATCACCAATTTAAATGACTAAATAGTCAAAAATCTAGTCATGTGTTCATATTAAAACAATTTTCAATTTTACGTTCTCAAATTTGAACATTTGAATATTGAACCTGATCAACTTTTTTAGTGACAAAAAAAAGTTGCATTCTCCCAAAATCTTCATTTGGGCACCTAGTGTGTCCAAAAAGTCGACTGAAATAAGTAGAAAGCAGAAGCCAAATAACTAGGAAAGAAAGTTCATTCCAAATCTATCCATCACATACACAGTCCAGAGTAGTCATGTCATCTTCATCATCACCAAATAAGATAAGTCAGTGTAATTATTTATCATAAGCAATGTTTAAGAGGCAAGTTCCATAACATGCATATGGCACATGATACTGGTTTTACATCAAATAGTAATAGGTATATAACAAATAGAACGCCAATCTCTGTCATTTTCATTCAGCACTCAGGGTTCCAAAAAGCTGAGTTGAATGCCAAAAGCATACCATTGTTTTATTATTCCCTTCTATTTACAGGTGTTACACTTGACAGACTTGCGGTTGCTCGGACTTCTGTTTCCCCGGGCTGCAAACTGAGACTTTATTGAGAATTCTGACAGCTTATCTCCTGGCCATCTCCAGCATCTCAGTTTGAGTAGACACAGCTCCGAAGAAACTTTCTCCACAGCCGACCACTATGGATGGGACCAAACATCTCCATACCAGATTCTATGTACAATGGGTGGTTTGGCACCTTATACTACATAGTACTTGCTCATTGTTCAATAAGTCAGATCATGTAATCAAACAGAAATGTATGAGTTTCAGGCATTACTAGAGGAAGGCTTTCAACGTAATTGTAGAAACGTGATAGATTTTCATTTGCAAGAGTAACTGCATCAACTATATCACCGTTACTTATGAGAACCCATAAGTCCATAGAACCAACTCTCCTCAGGCTACCACGGCAAAATGGGCAGGACTGAGATCGTTCATTCCTGTAAACATAAAGAACAGACTTGATGATGAATAAACAGTAAAATGCTTATAAGAAATTTATAATAAGAATTTTGTAGAAATTAAGGTACCAGTCACGGAAGCAGCGGAGGCATAATGAGTGCCCACAATTAGGCAGTACCATCTTTGCAATATTCTCCATGCATATCCCGCATTCTTCATCCTTCTCAAAATCTTTATCGGATGCCTTCCTCCTTTCTTCCACTCGCTTTCTGCTCAAAGTGTTCGTGCCTCGGGGTCTCTTATTCTTATCTTCTAATTCAACAAACTCAGCCTCAAGTTGCATAAGCAATGGGTATATAACAGCTGCAAGAACAACCCCAAGGAAATCATAATAATGTCAGCGAAAATATCAGAAAAAGAAAGTTTTGTGCTGATAAAAAGTGAAACCTCATAGAAGAAACAAACCATAGAATTCCCTCAGGGAGGCCTTCCTTTCTTTAGATGTCGATGTTGGGGTTCCATCAACACAAGACTGGACAAATGATATGGAGCATTATTTGAGTTTCTCCACGGACAGAGAAATATACACACAACCACACTGAAGAGAACAAAAGGAATTAAAGAATATCTACCTTGTACACAAATATGTGAAGAAGGCCCAAAGAACTGGGAAGGGTATCTGTACAACTATAATCCATCCATTCAAACAGAAACAACACCAAGGGAGCAAAAGGGCTGTAAGACAATCTCATTTGAACACCATCCCCACCATAATCTCCTGGGATAGAGGCTGCCCTGCAAAGCCCCATTTCAAAACCAATAATTGCTGAAAATCATACCTTTTTAGCAGAATTCTCAGCAAGAATTAGAAGCATGAACAACTCTGGGATAATCAACTACGAAAACAAAATTCAAGGGGAATAACTGGAAACTATGCCCTAAAGACTATCTACATATGGAAAGACAAATTACTGGAACAAAAGGGTATGTTCAAGAATCAAAATCGACCCTAAAAATTTCCATCCACCTACCGCAATTAAGTAAAGGCAACTGCACAACTAAAAACCCTAGAAAGGGAAACAGAAAGCAACATTCCAGGCCAACAACCCATTTCAAGGATACAAATAAAATCCACAAAAATTCAAAACTTTTTGATTCTCATAATAAATAAATTTAAAGCAAAGCTACTAAAAGGAGAATAGATGGAACTCACAGAGTATTAGCATGTTCTATATCAGCTTCAAGAGCCTTAAGAGATTCTCTATAGGATGAAGACTTGTTTGGCTGTCTTTGCCACATCTTCTTTCACCCTTTCTGGGTTTTCTTCTGATTAACAAGAGAAAATTAAAAAAAAAATTGAGAAAGAAAAAAGGAAGAAGAGAGAAATTGCCAAAAAGGACCCGCCTTTGTTCTGGTGAGGGACCTTCTGGAGGAGAAAGAAGATTAGATAGGTACTGGGTTGGTTTTAAAAGAGAGAAGATTGAGACAGAGAGCAAGCTTTGCTTAGTGTTCAACCTTGTAAACAATTGAAGAAAAGAAAGGAATGCCTTGTTATCTCTCTCTCTATCCGAAGCATCTTTTCATTATTTTCCTAGCCATTTTCCTTGATTATTTTCAGGTGTGGGCTGGCATCATTCTCATCTCTCCACTTTTCCCACTTTTGGCTTTATTATTCCGTGACCGAATTCAATTGTCTTTTCATTACATTTAGTATTATGTCTTAAATGAGATTAATATTGAGAAAAATCTACTCAAACTACGACCCAATTCAATCATCCTTTTTTAATGGGGAAATAACCGTAGAAGGACACTTGAGCCACCGGTTACAGTGGTAAAAATGACGAAGATTAGAATCTCTCCTCCCGCTTAAAAAAAATAGAAAGAGTAAAAAGTCTTTTTAGCAAGCTACAAAGATGTTAAGTCTATTCGATGACAGTTGCGAATCTCATTATTTTTTATCTTAGATATCTCAAATGTTAAGATTGACCCATGCGATTTAATATGAATTATGTGGGATATGGGGAGCCCACATTTCATATGGATTATTGTCATATCAGCATTTATGATAGTTGAGGTAAAAAATATTGAGATTTTTAACATTTTCGAAACCTATTTTTGGGTGGAACTAATCTGGGCCTGATGGGCTATCTAGCCCAAGGTCGAGGTTTAATGAGCCCAAACATGATTGACACTTTAACAGTATGCCATCCTTAGCTACATCTTTTGTTCTTTTCGAAAAACTGCCCTCCATTCCAGTTCAGTCATGGCAGCATGTATTTGGGTGATTGTGAAGCTTGTCAAAAGTGAGTCACTTCTAGGCCCATTAGAGATTGCTTTTTCCACCTAAAGTGGGCTCATGGGCCCTCAAAACAGCCAACAGTACAACTTCTCCTAAACAATTTGATCACTAAACCACAAAATGCTATCTTAATTTGGTTGGAGATGGCATTGAAGATATTCTCACTTGGATATACTTTATTGAATGAAGAATACTTACTTGTGTGAAATTTGGATTGGTTGTGGGGGTTATCATTGTTGGTTTGTGTCAAGATCCAAAGTAGCTATCATCTGCATAACTTTTTCAAAGGTGGAAGACAAGTTGGGGGTCCAATAGAGATTCTCTGGTGAAAAATGTCAGGCATTTCAGTGTTTTTTATTTTTTATCTCAATTATTAAGATGAACGCATATAATTTATGTGAATAGTGGATCTCACATGATCCATAAAAAATCATATGCATCAATCTCAATATTTAGAATAGTTGAGACAAAAACACTGCGATCCATAAGATTATTATTGTGTGGCATGCGAAAGCAAAAGTAAATTAAAGCAAAGGAGATGATTAAATACACTTATGGTATTAAAGTTAAATCATGATTTTCCTTCTTTAGGGCTAGCTTCTTCTGTTTTTTTTAATGGCCAAGATTTTCTTCCTATCACTATCAAACACACATAGTAATTACACATTTAGCAGAATTATTCACATCTTTTACCAAATTTATGCATTAGCATGGAACCCACATAATATTTTGAATCTCTGAACCTGTCTATGTTGAATTTGTCTGCAATCACCAAATATTAAATAGGGATTTGACCCTAATTTAAGGAATATCTTTGTATCAAAAACCCAACTGCCCACCGTAAACAATTATGTAGTTAGTGTACCTAAAATGTTCCTGATATAAAGAGAGTTTTTTCTTAAAAAAATAAACATAAAGATGATGTAGTACAATGGTGAGGAGGAGTTTGATTGATCCTACTTTAGCGGAAGCCATGGCTGCACTCTATGCAGTTCAGCTTTCCTTAGAGCTAGGATTCAGACATATTATCTTAGAGGGAGATTCCTCAGTTATAGTTGCTGCAATTAAAGGTGAGGAGCTCAACCTTACAAGTTGGCGTTCAGTTATCCTGGAAATTCGAAGATTGCTACTGAATTTTTCTGGATGGTCGGTGTCTCTTGTGCGTCGTGAAGCTAATGCTTCTGCACATGCACTAGCCAAGATTTCCTTCCAGTTTCACGAAGCAAGAGTATGGATAGAGGAGGCTCCAAGTTCAGTCATGCAAGTTGTTAATTCAGATAAAAATTCTTGGGAGAGTTGGCAGCAACATGGTCACCATAAGTACTGACTTAGACGGTTATTATAGTTTTCTTTCTCTAGCAATTTTGATTATAGTATGTTGATATAGTCTACCTTTTTAGGCTTGTTTCATTCCACCTATTGGTGGCCCGAGTGCCAAGTTTGGTCTCATGTTCTTTCACTCAGCCGATGAGTTGATGAATATATATATATGTGGTCCCTGACCTTTTCAAAAAAAAAAAGTAATAATTTATGTGGAGACCAACAAGAATAAGGATTAAGATAAGAACAAAAGAAATAATTAAATGGGTGGGGTGGGGATGCTCTGAAACCGTTCTATTCCTCTCTTTAGACGAGTCCACTATTTGACCCTTTTTGGGTGTTTGGTGGGTTAGGTTGAAACTTGAAAGCTCTTATAGAGAAGAAGCAACCCAGTTGGGCTTTTAAAGTTTTTTTGCTTTGTTTTATTATTCTGTTGTAATCGGAGAAGGATAGGATGGAGATGATGTATTATCAGCTAGCAAAGAGTTCCTACCAGGACTCCTTGAAGGTCTTGGAGGCCGATATACAGCATGCTAATTCCCTGTGAGTGTTACTCCAATATCTTTATTTCTGCTCTTTTGATTCTATTTTCAGTTGGGTTTGCTTTGTTTAATGATTTCCTGAAATGGGTTGTCCCTTTTCTTTTGTGGGTTGGATATTGATCATTTTTTTCGTCATCAGTTTTAAATTTTCGTATTAATTTCTATGTTCAATATGAATTTGGGAATTTATTTAGGCTGTTACGCAAAATCGCCCAACTTGGAAATTTTGTGTCTTATCCATCCTTGCATATTTATTATTTTTTTCGGTTCTTGGGTGCGCAGGTGTGCCCTCGAAGGAGGGATTTTTATATGTCTGCTTAGCTATTAAATAGTTGAAATGAATTTGAAACTTGAACCTGTGTTGATGCAATAAGGGAGGCATTGGAAGTGCTTTCAGTCGTTATGCCTGTGTGTTGTTGATATTTTGTAGAATTGGGAGATAATGATTTGTTCTTTTATAGACTGTTTGAGAGAGTAGACAGAATTGTGGAGATAGATGCATTGGTTATTTTTACGGGTTGGCTAAAGTGGTATATTTTGTCAAATGAATTTTTTACAGGGCTGCTGCCATTCCG
This sequence comes from Tripterygium wilfordii, assembly GCF_013401445.1. Taxonomy (NCBI): domain Eukaryota; kingdom Viridiplantae; phylum Streptophyta; class Magnoliopsida; order Celastrales; family Celastraceae; genus Tripterygium; species Tripterygium wilfordii. Next base: position 784,595 of record NC_052241.1, on the reverse strand, counting down.
AAGGGGAAGGGTGGTGCGCGTCTTGAGATGAAATTGGTTTATAATCACTTAGCTGCGCTATATTTGTTTTTATTACAATGGATGGATTGTTCCTGCATTTGTCTACTCCCCAGATACCTAAACCTCTTCCACATACTTGTGTACAAGGTGATGGTTCTTGTTTTGGTGATTGATTATTGCTTGATGAATTAGAGTTCACATATCTTGTGATATATAATTGATTGCTCTGGTATTTAATACAGGTTTATAGTGATGATCGGCCAAAATTATCAACTTGTGGAAGGAAAGCAACAATGAAGGAATTTTATGGTATGCATATGCTCTCCATCAAACACATACAGTTAATATGTGATTTGGCTTGTGTCATTTGCTATTAACTTGTGCATTTCTGTCAAAAACTGTATTTCAGGTATTATATTACCCTCTCTTCAACGTCTCCATGGCAACTTGGGGGAGTCGGATGATTTGGAGGAAGGTCATCCTGGCACCAATAGCTTCAATAAAAAGATAGTAGAAAGAAATAACAGGATTGTAGATATTGATTGGGAGAGAGAAGATGAATGTGGGATTTGTTTGGAACCTTGCTCCAAAATTGTCTTACCTAATTGCTGTCATGCAATGTGCATCAAATGCTATCGCAATTGGTAACTAATTTATTTGATCCCTGTAAAATCCGTATTATTTTTCTCCACTGAAAAGGCTAGATGTTATCATTGTTTTTATGCTTATGCTCATAGAGTTTCATTCCCAATTCAGGAACATAAAGTCGGAGTCATGCCCTTTCTGTCGTGGCAGCTTAAAGAGAGTTAATTCAGAAGATTTATGGGTTCTCACTTGCAATGGCGATGTAGTTGATACGAAAACAGTCTCCAAGGAGGATTTGTTGCGTTTCTACCTCTATATCAACAGCCTGCCAAAAGATTACCCAGATGCCCTTTTCTTTGTGGATTATGAATACTTGATATGATTTACTGAATCAAAAGTGAAGTGTACAGTTAGAACTTAGAACATTCCAGCCTTCAAATGTAAATAAGGACTAGTATGCAGAATTCTCTTTGATATTGAATTGATGGTTGTACGAAGTGCAAGAAATTCGCAGAATTGATAATGAAAAGTGTTCATCTCTGGAATTGGCTCCAATGTTTGATTCATGAACTTGTTGAGAATTGCATGCGAAACATCTGAAGTGTGATTGGATTATACAATATAAGTGTGATAATACAGTGAATTTGCTGATAAATTGTTGAATTACAACTGTTGACAAGCTTGAGTGCAGGTTCAGTCATACATTGGTGTCAGTTTCACTCAAACCAGCTACCCAGATCAGTTTCTGCGGTTAAGAAAGCCAGTAACAGTGTAGCCATTGTTCTTCACTCCCAAAGAAGAAAAATGAAAATCAGAAGGGAAACATATGCAGGTAATACTATTATTGTCCTCCCATGAGATATTACAATGGAGTAACACAATCTAGTGTCACTTCTCTATGCTTTATTATTAATTGGCACACAAGATTGAAGCTATGTTTGCATTGTCTTCCTTTTGCTGCAAACAATTCAATCCACACCTACTTTGACTCATCTTTCATGAAGTCAATTACATGAATAGAAAAAGGGAAAAGAAAGTGTACACTGCATCTAAGAAATATTTATCTGGCTCTCTGAATGCATCCGTTCGGGGCCATATATAGAAGAATATATATCATCTGTCGCCTATATCAGCAACCCTTTTTTGTGCTTGATCAGCTGAAGAAACGGTGGTTGACAGAAACCTGGTTTGTGGAAGAAGAGATCTGAAAGAACTTTATGCATGGCCTCTGTGAGATGCACACCATCCCAGTTAATGAACTGATTAGGGTGCTTGCAGGTTGACGTGCCGACGGATCCACAAAGACGATGCAAGTCAAAGTTGAGTGGTCCACCTCCAGCTCCGCAGCAGGCCTTGAAGGGCTCTTGGAAATTGTACTGCTTGTGGTTTGACAGGACATTTTTGTAGGCACTGCTGTAATCAACATATGAAATGACACAATGAGGGAATAGTTTCCTCAGTATTTCCAACTTCTTCTGGAGGAGCTTGTTGTGAGCTTTTATCAATCCATTGGCAAGGGATGCACATCCCATACCATCGCGGTCGTGGAATTTAGACAGAGCCAACTGCAATGGGCAGCACCCAGCTGGTGGCAGCCCCTGAACCACAAGGTACTTGGCTCCCCTTTCTATCAATGTCTGTCGCAGGAAAAGAGAAATTTTAAATTAGTAATTTTTTACGTTGATACCACTTGTTGGGGAGATACAACACCATAAAAACAAAGAGGATGTTTTTCTGGTTGTCGCATTACCTTTACAAGGTTGAAGACATGGCCAATGTTCATTTCTGTAAGCCATGGAATGGAAATGGAGGAGCCTAATGTGCGAGAATAGTCATTGCCACCCATCTCACCAACCCAGAAGAGAGAGTTGTTCATTGAACCTTTGCAGTCAACATCACTTAATCCCTTACATTCAACCTCCGCGAGGTGCTTAGTAAACCAATCAAGCTGAGTCTTGAAAGTCTCAGGGATCGCCTTCCACATGAGCGCGTGAGCGATCTTGTGAGCAGCAAAGAAATCGCCAGAAAGACCAGTTGATCCAGAAATTGCAAAGTTGACTCCCTTAGAGAAGTTTGCAGATGTGTCTTTGTATGCTGGAGGGGTTGGTAAGCCAAGAGAGTCACAGAGGAAATCAATGACTAATTTTCCATTGCAGAGCCGTGAACCGGGCAAATTCTTCCCCCCGTTAGGATCAGCAAGTGAAGCAAACTTTGAAATCAAATCAGTAACAAAGGACTTGAGACCTCCCAGCAACTTAGCATTTCCCGTATCAGTATACGAGTCTCCAAATGCATATACCTTCTTGAAAGTTCCTTGGTAACTGATTGAAGAATCCAAAGCATCGCCTGACGGGGAAGCTTGTGGTGTCGAAGGTTGTGAATTTATAGTATGTTTTGGTATTGAAGGTTGAGGAATATCATGTGTTGTCTGTTGTGGATTTGTAGTCTGTTGTGGTATTGAAGGTTGAGGAATATCATGTTTTGTAGGTTGTGGATTTGTAGTATGTTGTGGTATTGAAGGTTGAGGAATATCATGTGTCTGTGCATTTGAACGTTCAGGAAGATTTGGGATAGGTTCTACTATGGAAGTTTGCGGATTTGGGGTGGGTTGTGGCATAGGAGGGGGTTGTAATTTCAAGTGAGCAGAAGAGAATGATGAGGAGAGGAAGAGGACCAAGAATGCTACTTGAAGGCCATTGATGAAGTGCTTAGAATTCATATTTTCTATGGGTTTTCAAAGAGAAGGATTGCTGATTTGTTTTTGTTGTGTAAGACCCGGAAATTCATTCAGTATTTATACTTGTGTTTTGGGTCTATTTTGAGATTATTTTTCATGTATGAACCTCCTTGGTTGTAGGAGAGCAGAGGTGGACATTCATCTATGCAGTTTACTTGGATAGGACTAATGTCCAAAACCTGAGGATTTGAAGTCAGATGTTGTAATAGCCTTGATTATGCTCCATTGACCTATTTATGGATGGTTTTGGGCACTACTCCTTCCTTCATTATAGGCTGCAATGTTCCAATTTGATTCAACTACTCCTTTCAAGTTGCTCAAATGGGCAAGCTAACCCTCAAAACATTTGAGGGGTTTTTTTACAGAACAAAATCGTGCGGGCCTGAGGCCCAACACATGCAATACCTCAGGTAGATTTGGCCAAATATCTCTCTTATATTCTTCTTCTTCCCCGTACTTATTCTTCTTCTCCCTACTTTTTTATTCTCATATCTCTCAAATTCTTCAATGTATAACATGGCATCGAAGCCATTCAATCTTCAACCCATTTGGGTCGCCTGTTGGGCCCTATAAATAGTTCACCCACACGGTGAGAGGCACAATCGTAACATATACAGTCCATTTGTTGGGCTTTAAATTCACCAAACCCACAACTGCGAATGGGTGTTATGACTACAAAAGTTCCACGTCGCTTGGTGAAAGTCAAATGATCTGGTTTATAAATTTGGCCCAACATCATAACACTTGAGACGCCATAAAAGCGCACAAAATCTCAACGACATTCTTAATAAAACCTAGGGACAATACCTCAAGTTGTTGAAATGGGCCTAACTAACCCTCAAAACTCTCGAGGCGCATTTGAAATGACAAAGTCTTGCGGGTCTTAACAGACAATATCTCAAGCGGATTGAGTCATACCTCTCTCATTTTCTTTTTCTTCTCCCTACTTTGTTCTTCTCATCTCTTTCAAGTTCTTCAATATTTACATAATTGGATGGACAATCTTCTCATTAATTTAATGTGATGAGTAAAAATTTCCCAAAAGTAGTCATCCCCCAACCAACTATCACAACATTTAAGATTTCAACTTACTTTAAAACCCCATAATGGATTCCAACACTAACGTAGAGAGCACAACAAGAAACCAAAAGAAAATGCAATCCACATGCACCCACCACCTCTCAACACAACCTTCATGGCTTCTTCTTCTTCTTCCTTCATGCCTTGGTCTCCTCTTCCTCCTCAAACAAACCTTCTACCTCCTCCAATGGCTCTACGCAACCTTCTTCAGATCCCACAAAGACCTCACGAGCTACGGCCCATGGGCCCTGGTCACCGGACCCACAGACGGCATAGGCAAGGCCTTTGCACACCAACTAGCCCTCCATGGCCTAAACTTGGTCCTAGTCAGTAGAGACCCCATCAAGCTCAATGCAGTCTCAAGTGATATCCAATCAAGTTTCCCAAACATCAAAACCAAGATTGTTGTGTTTGATTTTGCAAGTAATGAAGGTTTTGGAGTTATTGAGGAGGTTGTGAAGGGGGTTGATGTGGGTGTTTTGATTAATAATGTTGGGATTACGTACCCGAAAGCGAATTACTTTGATGAATTGGAGGAGAAGGTGTGGAAGGAGATTGTTAGGGTTAATTTGGAAGGGATGACTGGTGTTATTAGAGCTGTTTTGCCAGGGATGATCAAGAGAAACAGAGGTGCCATTGTTAGTATTGGCTCTGGTGCTGCCATTGTTGTTCCTTCACATCCTCTCTTCACCATCTATGCTGCCACAAAAGCGTAAGTGCATATTAATTAATCGATTAAAATAGATATTCCAACAGTTGGTATCACAATTATCCCAGCTACTGAGTTGTACGCACATAATTTTATGTGCATTATGTGGGACATGTGGAACTCACGAATTCACTTGAAACACGTGTGTCCAATCCAATAGCTCTGATGACTGGGATACCAACTTCTCAAATCGTTATCATTTTTTGTTAATTAATTGTGTCTTAAGTTTTCCATATATATGTGTGTGTCACATGTTTATTTGTTATGTGCAATTTAATTTTGTTTATTTAAATTTAATATGCATAGATGCTAGATTAGTCTATTTAATTTTGTTTATTTGAATTTGTGCAATTGAATAATATATGATTAGAAAGTGAAAATTAAGAAGAATTAATTTTTGTTGAATATTCATTAGCTTTTATATTTTTCTTAATTATATACTAATATAATTATGTATGTATAGGTAACCCATGCTACATTGATTGTAGTATTTACTATGTATCCCAATATAGAAAGAAAAAATAATAGGTAACCTACATTAAATATTTGTTACTCCAAATGCCATGAAACATAAGGTCCCCCGTAAAAGCTAGATCCATCCATTTTTCATGCTTTTTCATGGGTTGGGGTGGCCTCTAGTGTACTCCAAGTTGGTGAACTCTTTAAATGGTCTTCCTTCTTCTTCTTCTTCTTTTTTTTTCTTCCTTTGACAAACAATTGTTCAAGATAGAGTTCATGTGGAGGACAATATATATATATACAAGAGGGCTTCTCCTATACGGACGGGTCGCATCTCAGCCGTTGGATTTGACCAATAACTAAGATGAAAGTTAAAAAAAATAAAGAAGTCATTGTCGGCATCCTCGACACCAAAGATCGTCCGACTACTGTTTCGGACTGTTGACTTACAGAAACGAAGCTCTCGACTGTCACAAATATTTTCCGACCAAACACGGCCTGAATCACAATGAAAATTAGACAGAAACTGAGCTTCAAGCCACGACACCGCCATCTTTTCTTGTTTTTGATTCGACCAACTTCGACATCCTCTCCAACCAATCACAATACCATTCAACTCTTCTCGATGAAACGCACCTTCCTCAACTAGTTTTTGATTTTGAAATAGTCGTTGAAATTCGATGACTCATGTACAACTCGAACGGGGTCGTCGGGTCTGACAGTTGAGATAAGAAACCCATAAATTTCAAAATTTAGGGGCTTCCATATCGGATAATTTTCTATATATATAATATAATATAACTATTAAATGCATTAACAAGTATCAATTGGGTTGACTTTGGTGCAGTTACATTGATCAACTATCAAGGAGTCTGTACATGGAGTACAAGCATTATGGGATTGATGTGCAGTGTCAGGTACTATAATTTTTATTATTAATTTTATACTACCTAGATGATAATAAAATAACAAAATATAATATTCAGTCCCTCAATTAGCTCTAGTTTCACTTTTGTTCTTAAACTTTTTTTCTCTTAATTTCATCCTTCAAATATTGAAAGGTATCTATTTCATCCTTCAAATAGAAGAGTAGATGGAAAAATCAAACGTGACATCTATTTGACATAGTGGAGTAATCTTATTTGACAAACTTTGACAAATGGGAACGATATTATTCATAAACTATTAATGTCTAGCACTTTTAGTGCTTAAACTATAGAATAAAATAGTTTGGGGATTTTGAAGAGTTAGGTATTTTGGAGATTTTGTGAGATGACAGTTATAAAATTTAAGCCAAGTGGGATGACAGGTGTAAAAATTACGCTAACTGGGATGTCAAGTATGATTTTTCTGATGCGAAAATCATTTGAGGGACGAACGAGGTACCTTTGAATAGTTGAGTGACGATTTTAAGAGTAAAAAAAGTTTAAGGAAAAAAATGAAATTAAAGGTATAATTAAGGGACCAAATGTATATTTTAACCTAATAAAATGTGTAGCTGCTCTTTCATGAAAGTAATTGCTTTTCAGGTACCACTATACGTGGCAACAAAGATGGCATCCAACGTGGCATTCATTGAGGGCCCGTCTTTGTTTGTGCCAAGCCCAGAAGAGTACGCAAGGGCCGCAATGTCTCGAGTGGGCTACGAACCACGGTGCATTCCTTACTGGGCTCATGCGGTCCAGTCTTTCTTGGCCCAATTAGTTCCTGAGCCCATTCTAGATGGTTGGCGTCTCTCCATTGGTATCCGCAGGAGGGGCAGCGATAAGCTTGGCCCACTGGATTTACATGTCAAGTAGGCTCGTGTAGCTAGGCCCATGGGCTTTAGCCCAATAGCTTATTACCAAAACTCTATTTGTGTTATCGATCATGCGATAAAATTAATTTTTAAATATAATTTCTATTTGTTTGGGAGAACCATGAGTAGCTCAGATGATACTCATGTGTGTGATCATAAAGGTCTCGAGTTTGAGTCTCCCCCTGTGTATTCAATTTTCAATCCCAATGAATTTGATTTTTGTTTCAAATAAAGATATATCTTTGGATTCGTCATTCTAAATACTACACATTTATCCCCATTCCCTGTATTCAATTTTCAATCCCGATGAATTTGATTTTTGTTTCAAATAAATATATATCATTGAATTCATCATTCTAAATACTACACATTTATCGTTTTTCCAAAAAAAGGAGGACTAAAATGGTGCACCGATTGTGGGACTAGTGCTACACCATGATATGATATGGTTGTAGGGATCGGGGGCATAGCCTCACGGTATGGTACAGTTGATGTGAGTTGGTATTTTTATTATAGGGGTATAATTGTATTTTGAGAACCCGGGTAGATTGCTATAAAAAGTAGAAACCCTAACGCAATTGTACACCACTGTAATTCTCATATTGAAAACAACTGTAAACTCCGTGGACGTAAACACTCTTGCCAAACCACGTAATTCCTTCGTGTTTTTCTTATTGTCTTCCATCTGTTTCGATTGCAGTGTTAATATTACTCTATTATCTACGTGTTTGTGAGAACCTGTTTTACAGCATTAAAATAATAACAAATTCCGACTCTGTTCTTTGGAATTTATCATACCCGATGTTTACTAAATGGCGATTTCATGAATACTTCAGTAGGATCCAATCCATCTCTGCGTAGTATATTTACCACGGGCCGCCAAAACTTGTTTTTCGTGGGCTATCACCATTGTTACTTAAGTCCAAAAACGTGTCTTCAAAATATCAGTGGCATAACGAACATACTAAGCTCACAAAAGACACTATCTTCTTTGGGCTCCAGGCCTCTAGTTCACCGTGGATACATCAATTTTACTCTCAAAGTTGAGAACTGGCATGGAACTCCTCAAAAGAGGAAGTCACACTAGATGGACTGGTGAAACTTACTTAATATCCCTAGCTGCCCTACTGGTCTCTTGTTTAATGGTTTATGCCAGATCAATGTGGGATTTTATTCTTCAGAATAGATACAACAACATAGACCAAAAAAGAGCGAAAGAGAGTAGAAACTTCATTATCATAAAGGGTGATTTTGTTCAATTACAAAGTAACTTAATTTGTACTATCACAACCAAACCCAAATCACTCAGACCTCATCCTGTTGATCTGGTTCAAAGCAGGTTGTAGAATGTTATACAGAACCCACAGAATCGCAGGTGCAACAACAAACAGCAGCAGCTGACCTCTGTTGTCACTGGTGGCAGCAACATCAGCAATCATAGCAATCTCACTAGCAGATGCATCTGGTGTCCCCATCAGACCAACCAAACCACCAAGTCCAAGCCCAATTATAAGCCCCTTTGTGGTTCTCATGCGGTTGATCTGGTTCAGTGCTGGTTGCAGAATGTTGAACAGGACCCACGCAATTGCGGGAATAATTGGGAGCAACAGAGCAATCCCACGGTTGTCTCCTTCGGCAATCTCAGCGATTTGTTGGGCTGCAAAGGCCGCATCACATGAGCTCAAGCTGGAAAATATTGCTCCAGCAATTGCAGCTCCAGCGAGGGAAGATGATGATTGGAGCTGATCAGTTGGTTTTGAGATGGTTAGACCTTTTGGGATGTTTTGAAGGGAGAGAAGGGAAGTGGGTTTTGAAAATATCTTGGTGGGGTTGCTGTTTTTGGAAGAGCAAATCGTCGAACACTTTGCGTGCAGGATTGCCATTGTTGTAGCCATAGTTGCTGCCATTGATGATTTTTAGTTTATTTTTTCTTCTGCTGGGGGTTCAGGATCTGTTGTGCTAGAAGGAATTGGAGAGTGGATTAAAGACAACTCAGGAAATATTTGGTCCAATGGAAATTTGTTCACTGGATTCTTCTCTTATCCAGAGAGTGGAAGTGGTGAGATATGAACCTCAAATTCCATACCCCACTTGGAGTCTCTCTTATCACTTGCTTTTTTAACTTGACACCATGGTTAGCCATCACACATTTGTGATTCCTCTCATGGACTAATTCCAATTAAGCCGGAATATCCCTCTCCATATGACATAGTTAACATCACTTCTTTTTGGAACATGAAACTCACCCAGATGCTCATCGAATATCTGGTTGGTAAATTTTGGGTTACATGAGATATCTTGCAATTTTCATGGATTAGTTGAGACTTGAGTAAGAGGTTCATCTCGTAAATTGTGATAATGAAAACACTCATGAGACTTAAACTCAGGACCTCCCACTTACATTAAGAGTTAGGCATTCGAGTTCACTATCTCAGTCAACAAAATGTTATCACATACTTAATATCACATAGACATTTCTTTCAATTTTTTTCTACTCAAAGGCATAGTCTACAAAAAGATTCATTGCATACTGTAATGCCAAATCAAAGCACCTTTTTCACTGCCTGTAAAACTGTAAAAGCTTCTACAAGTGTATACCTAAAAAATGGGCTTTTTTGTGGGCTAGCTGAACAGAGTCCAAAAGAACTTAGTCCAAGCCCAATTATTTTTCTGGGCCTCATTTGATCCTAATGTCTCTGCTTCTTTCTTCTTTGACTTGCAAAATACCAACCCTGACATAAGAAAGAAAGCAAGATATTTTAATTTATTTATTAAAATGAGTTCCACTTCTTCCTCCTCCTCCTCATCTATCACAGCCCTTCGACATCAGTAATTCCCAGAACTCGGGAAGCAACTCTTCGGCTCCTGAAAATTATTGGGTTTTCAATTAACTGAACAAAAATGTTCACTTTTCTATCATTACAACCGAACCTCGTACTCTCCCCTTCACCGAACCGGACAGGAACCTCGTACCCTCTCCTTCACCGGACCCAGTTTTCTGGATTCTCCGACCACAGGCCGTCTCTTCGTGGGTCGCTCCATGTGACGCGTTCTGGGTTCATGCCGGGTATGCTACCCGACCCGGATGGAGCTGAGGTTGTGATTAAGGAGTTGTTTGGTAGAGCTGAGAGCATCCTTTATACGATTGCTGATGCAGCTGTTTCTACGACGGATACGGTTAATGCTACCTCCAAACAGAATACTGATTGGTTCTCTGGTATTACCAATTACATGGAGAGTGTTCTGAAGGTGCTTGTTTTATTGTGACTATGAAATTTATTTTTTGTCGTCGTTTTGTGGAGTTGTACAAGTTGAGTTATTGATTGGATTTTCTGGTTCTGTGTCCAATTTCAGGTGTTAAAGGGTGGGCTTTCTACCTTACATGTCCCGTATGCTTATGGGTTTGCTATAATTCTGCTCACTGTTCTAGTAAAGGCTGCCACATTTCCTTTGACCAAGAAACAGGTCCTTTTTTTTTCAACGTTTATTCGTTAATTTTGATTTCTTGCTTCGTAAATGCTTTTGGGTGTGTGTTTTGAATGTTGGAATATTGACTTAATCAGTTTTCTGGGTTGGAATATTCCATTGGGAACACTATTGGAGTTAATGTTGTAGTGTTAGTGATATGGGATTTAAACCTGCACAGGTAGAATCTGCAATGGCTATGCGGTCCTTTCAGCCTCAAGTGAAGGCTATCCAGCAACGGTATGCTGGAGATCAGGTGAAATTTCTATTTCTATCAGTTTTTATGTGTTATAACTCCAGTTGCCAAATAGGTTGTACAGAATATTGAATGCAGAAATAGGTATAATTTGATTTAGTTTCTTTGGAATAGTGATTAGGTTAATCTTGCTGTAAAAAGGATATTAGCACGGATACTGGTTTCTTTAATTGTTTTTGCAAAATGTGAAATATACCTTTCTCTTTTGAATGTGTACAGAATAAATGGAATTAATAAGGGCACCATGGGGGTGCCATCCAGTTACAATATCTTCTACATGTAGTAGACTAAGGCACTAAGCTCACTCACAACAAATTCTGTCCTATAAATGAACTGATGTTAATGATGTTATTTCCTGCAGGAGAAAATTCAACTTGAAACTGCTCGATTGTATAAACTAGCTGGCATAAATCCCTTTGCTGGTATATATTTTCCAACTGACTTTTGTTTACTGGTCTTCTGCTACTTATTATGTATTAGTCATTGAAATTTTTAGATTCTAGATTAAGTTTTTTGTAGGTTCATTTGTGGTTTTCTTTCTTCCTCATTGCGAATCGTTAACAACTAGTTTGCATTTATGTGTTTACACGTGAAGATTTTCATTGAAAATGTCAACCCTTTTTAAAGGACTTTTGCCTATACTTTTCCTTCAATGCCCCGACCCCTGTCCACCGTTTTTTTTTTGTTATTCAATTAAATTGAGAATATTTCCATGAGAGGCTCAAAAAAAGAGTTTTGGTATTTGTACCTGGCTTGAGTACAATGGGATGGAGTTTGGACTTATGATAATCTGAAAGTACTTAGTGAGCCATTTGGGATCTTTGTGGTTCTTATGGCACCAGCTATGATGCCTTTTTCACTCGTATGATAATTTTTGGCTGTAGTTCTACCTTGTCATGGTCCTCATGGATTTAGTTCCCATAGTTTTTCTCTTTGTTTTATTCTCCATCTCATGTGGCTCTTTTCTTCATTTCAGTTGATAAAATAATATTACTTTTACATCATTAGTTTGTTTCTAACAGGATGCCTGCCTACACTTGCCACAATACCTGTATGGATTGGTCTATATAGAGCCCTATCAAATGTAGCTGATGAGGTAGTGTGCTCCCTTTTCTCTTGTTCTTTACTTCAGTTTGTTATTAACAACTTATTCACATTGTCTCATTTAATTTCCCTTTTGTTTTATTTATTTGAGTAATTATCTCACATTGTAATTGTATGCCTTTGACTACTTAGGGGCTTCTCACAGAAGGCTTTTTTTGGATACCCTCCCTGGCTGGTCCAACCACAATTGCTTCACGTCAAAGTGGCAGTGGCATTTCTTGGCTTTTCCCATTTGTTGTACGTGGCTTATTTAAAAATTGAATTTGTTCCCTTGTTCCTCTGACCCTTTTGAGTGCCTTAATGTGAATTCCAAACTCCCCTATTTGTGTCAAAACTAAAGTCAGATACTGTAAAAGCTATAGATCTTTATCTGAAATCTTGTTGTTTGCGTCAGGACTGCATGAGAAGTTTTTGCTATTGAAGTCACACAAAATGATTTGTACTTTGCTATTCTCTATCTTTGCGTGTGTGTTCTAAATTTCCAATGGGAAGTAAACTCTGTATGAAATGCATTGGTGGAGGGTAGGGTATAGTTGTTTTTGCCTAAGATATCAATTTTGTTGCATTATGGAGACTATATTCATCTTTCACATTGTCTAATATTAATTCTTTGATTCTTTTTTTCCCAAGTTTGGTTGCTATTTATCTTGAATATAGGAACTCTGGGTTACTCGAATTTTTATGCAGGATGGTCATCCACCACTCGGATGGTCTGATACTTCGGCATACCTAGTCTTGCCAGTGCTGCTGGTTGCCGCACAATACATCTCTGTCCAAATCATGCAATCATCTCAGGTCAGTCGTGTCAAGGCATAGATTTCCGTTCAACACTGTTCCAGAGAGTTTTGGAGTCCATCTGAGTAATAGATAATATAAAGAAAAAAAGGTGAAATGTTATTGAACAGTCGAGCTGTGTCAATAACAAGACCACTCATGCATCATAGACATGTCAAATTTTAATCCTAATAGGACTTCAAAAATATTTTAATTGGCACCAGGAAACTTTACTAACCTTATTAGACACGGACTTCGTTCAACTACCAAAATTCAGTTCTGCCATTGGGTTGATTGCACATTTTTTGGTTGTTAGTTTTGGTTGATATTTTGAGTTCTCCACCTTTGTAATGTTAAAAAAAATTGTTGCTGGTTCTTTTTTTTTTACATTAGGCCCATAGGGCAAATGGACCCAAATCCCCACCCCTACATGGGATTGAACCCAGGACCAACGTCTTGGTGGGGGTAGCCTTACCACTGGTACTTGTTTTCTATACATAATTTAACATATTGTGCTACTTTCAGAGTAATGATCCAAGCATGAAAAATTCTCAAGCATTAACGAAGATCCTTCCTTTGATGATTGGTTATTTTGCTCTTTCAGTTCCCTCTGGTCTAAGCCTCTATTGGTGAGCATATGTAACACCTTTTTTCCCCTTATTTTCTGAGAATTTTACCTTCCGGTTTGGGACTTTTTCAGAATATTTCTTTGTTTCCAATTTTCATTTTCATTATGCTTATATCTTCTTCATTTTACCTTGATGTTTTTGCAGGCTCACAAATAACATACTGAGCACTGCACAACAAGTATGGCTTCAGAAATTAGGGGGCGCAAAGAATCCTGTGAAGCAGTTAAGTACTGATATCATTGAGCAAGAACAACAGCAGCTTCAGGAGTCTCCGCCTGAATTAAACTCAACCAAAAGTATTGCGGGACAAGTAGAGAAGCTGACTTCCGAAGGGCCTCGTCCTGGTGAAAGGTTAGGAGTTTTCACTATGTAATTTGTTTATTGAAAAAGCCATAGTCATTTATAGTCCAATTCTGTTGATATCTCTCAGATTTAAACAGCTAAAGGAGCAAGAGGCAAGGAGAAGAAAACAAAGAGAGGAAGAGAAGAAACGAGCTGAAGAGGGAGCTAAACCAAGGCAAACAGCAGATGAGGTGCAAGAGAGAGAAGTCAATTTACTTGGCAGGGAAAATGGGGCTGGCGCGGTAGGATGTACCATTGTTGAAGAAAAGGGTGAAAATTTCCATTCTTTGTCCTCCACCCGAGATTCCTCCAACGTTGGACCTATGAATGGTGATTTATCTCGTCAGGACTTGAACGAAGGTCAGACAAAAACTTCCATGTTGGGGATGGAAAACAGTGATATTGCTGCTAATCATGAGTTCAATAGGACAGATCAGCCTCAGTCTCATGACAATGCAGCAAAGGTATATTCGATATATGCTTTGAAGCTTAAGTAAACATTTGCATCATTTGTTCATACAAACTATCTGCAGTATTACTAATTTAGACTAGTCATATTCACATCAGGAAGCAGTTGAAGTACACATCAGTGTTACCTCTTCAGAAAACATGCGTTCAGAAGAAGATACACAGCAAGTTGGAAGTGAGTGATCCATGGAAGAGAATTATAGTAATATGACCACAATTTGAGAGGCTAAGTTGACTGCTTGATTCTGTAAGCATCCCGGCAAAGGTTCATAAGGGTTATCAAGGATTGCCAATTTGATTGAACCGAACTTCATCTCGTGAACCGAGACATCTCTATGACTCTATGGTTCTAGTTACCCAGTATTTGCCATGGCACAAATACTGGAGTCAATAGCGATACTGTGAAAGTAGTCCGATTCATTGCTGGTTGTCTTCTGTCTGTATCTCAATCTTCTCAATGCTCTGTCTAACATGTAAAACAGATAATAAAGCCGTTTCTTCGCAAGAATAACTTGTTTCCATTGTTGTTAAGGCAGCTACAAATTATTATGGTTAAAAGGTGGTGAAAGCTTCTTGGTCCTAGTTACAGATTTCTGTACATTTTCAGTTACATTGAGACCTGCATTTGGCGTTTTGATCTTGCAATTTTAAACTTATTTTTCAAGTTCTATTAGCATTCACAGGCTTGTAAACCTGTAAAGTGTGAGAAATATATATGCTGCATGTATTGCAATTGCAGGCTTGTTCAAGCACACTAAAACTGTAGGAAATGAATAAAAGAATAACCTGAAAGGGTTTAAATGCCTTGGCGTGTAGGTAAAAGCTCATTCCTCCATGTGTTTACGGGGTAGGTTTACACGGGTTAAGGGCTCCTACAAGAGAAATCACTACAATTTTTAATCATACATGTTCAGTATATTTATCAATGTGGAGTTCACACAATTTTTTGAATTTGGTAAATAGACTGGACGTCTGTCAGTCTGTCTGTGATAACCATTGCAAGTGCGTTCTAGTGTAATGGAACCACCCACATGAACACCTCTACAACATTTTGTTTTACATTACCCCTGTAAGGACAATTTCCCCGTGTGCTAGGTCAGATTCTTACACTAACATGCATGTTTTGATTTCTTGTCTCTCTTTGTGTGTGTATATATATATATATGCACGCCAAGGAGACGAAACCCCTCTTTAAGCAAGCACACATAAATCGTCTTGTCTTGGGGTTATTTCAACTTTGCATTTATGTCATTATGGTATGTTTTCCTTGCACATTTTTATCATTACTTGTGTTGTTACTCTTACCGAGCCGGGGACAACTTTTTTTACCGAGAATAATACTGTTCAAATTTGTTACTTAAGCATTTGATATGAATTTAAAGATTTTTTTTTTTACCGAGAATAATACCATTCAAATATTTTTTTCTTTTCTTTTTCTTCACAAAAATATGAAATTAAAGACATAAAATAATAAGATGACATAGTGGGAGTCTATTTTGGAGACTTAATTTGTTTATTCAAGCTATTGCAAATAATGGATGATGAGGCTGACCCTATACCTCTCCTTTCAGTGTTTTGATATTCCAATACGGAAACCCTAACCCTAACCATAAATTAATAATTGAACCAATCACCATTCAACACGTAATCTCAATGTCTTACCCATTATTAATTTCTAGGTTAAATAATCAATTGATAATACCTATAAATTGACTCTTTTATGGTTAAGTGGAGATGGTATGGACTTAGAACCGATCGAAATAACCGTCGATAATTTAAGTTCATGTTAAAAAATTAAAAAAAAAACTCGACCGTACTGACTGTTTACACCTTTAAATTAAATTAAATGATCAATAAAGTTTCCGATTAAAATATTTAAATTTGTCACGTACTCAATGTGGGGCAATTAGTACCACCATGATCACTACATCTGTCTCCTACAACCAGCAAATATGAGGCGTGGAATAGAAGTCTATGGTACACATCTATACAAATTTGGAACATGTGACTAGAATATATAAATATATAAAGCGGTGCTCTAATGCGGGATTCTGCATTTTATTTAAAGTATGAGATCCATCTCACACCATACACGTTAGTGTAAGTGGGCCTACAAGTGATGGGGTCCACACGTGTATATTGTTAGATGGATCCCACTTGAACACCAGCCTATATATATCTATATCCCACATATATATATATATATATATATATATATGCATGCATTCATCAGTACTAGATATATAGGAGGGATGAATTTCACATGGGCACTCTTATTCAATGTGGGACATGAACTTTAATATTACACCTTACAAGCAGCCATGTATCTACTTAATATCATTAATTTAGATTATTCATGAATCTCCAATTACGGTAATAAGTCACCATAAAATTAACACTCTTTTTATCATTTCATGTACGTAAGAATTGACCATTCCAACAACACAAATACACATAAATGTGATTTCAATTGCGATGACTTGAACCAGAGGTTGGGTAGTCAAAACCATAATTAAGATAAAACTGTTCAAAATCTCAACTCTATTCACATTAAAAATATTGTCCACTTTGATTTTATCGATTCTTGTGAATATATAGAGTTCGCACGACTTTGTTTTTTCATGAGCTATCTCATTTAATGGTATCTGAGCCTAAGAAAAAGCATCTCATTGTGGTAGGAATATGGTCGTCCATATATACCATACGATTTGGATTTATCAAACGGAAGTGATATTTAAAAAAAAGTTTAAGTGAAATTTTTTTATGCGGGTATAAAATAAGAACCATTTTTTAAAGGTGTGAATAAATAAAATTCCAAATGATGGTTCAACATATTCCAAATGTAGGAGAATTCATGTGCATATATACACGGTGATTGTAAGCATACTTACTCCTCTCTGGCTCTCTCATTGACCACCATAGGCAGGCACCAAATCGCTTTAGAAAAACGTGTTAGAGACACCTCTCGCTGTACGGGTTGTAGCTATTTTACTCAAGACATTCTACTGCAGATGGGTCTGCTCTTAATCACGTCGAAGGAGAATTGCTATGCTGGTTGCATTGATGACTGAACGATGTCTTTCTTAAAAAAAGAAAAGCAAGAGAAGGGGAGACCTCCCAATTCTCATACATAGATGGTAGATAAATTAGAAAGGCCTGTTATTTCTCTCCCTTAATTCATTCCTTCACTCCTTCTTTTCTTCTTTCTTTTTCTCTGTCTTTCATACAATAAAAGGAAATCCCTTTTATTCTCTTTGGATTATCATCTGTTTCAATTTTCATCATCAATTCCTCACTCAAACAGAGCGAGCATCCCTGTTTCGGATACCCAATTGGATTTTCTTTCTAATTTTGGTCGAAATTTTGCTGCTTTTGGTTGAGAAACCTTGGAATTTTATGCGGTTTTTGATAGATGCAGATGGGTCTTTGAGCAATCACGGGTCTTTCTGATATGTAATTCTCGATTTTTGGTTCACTTTTGATCGTCTTTTGCTTGATCATCAGAAATTTTAGTTGTGAAGTGGATTATCTTATTTCAATTTACGATCCGGGTATCTCTATAAAACCAGTTTTTTTTTTTCTTTATTTTGTGAAGAAAAAGTGAACCAAACAATTCCCCTGTTTTGGGTTTTGAATGATTGTTAAGGTATGTTTTGCTTGTTTGCTTCGATTGATCGGATCAGTTTGACTTCCGGTGATGAGTATACGTGAACAGAAGTGTTTTCTTTTGATTCCAGAAGTCTTTTTGTCTTTGGGTTTCTTGGAATATCCTTTTATGGAAGAATAGTATTCTTCTTTTCAAAGTCGTCTTCTTTTGGTATACCTGGCCTGGCTTTGATTCGTTCCCTTGATAATATCTGTGAAGTCATCTTACCATTTTTAGGTTTTGGGTTTCTATATCTCTATATTCCAATGATCTGAGTTGAATCTGTTTGTTCATTTTTGAGACAATCTGATTCATGGGTTTGTAGCTGCTATATTAATTACATTGATTTCTCTTATCTGTGCATAATTTAGTTCCGGTTTAATATGTAGGTTTGAGAGTTGAAGTTTGCTGATCCATCCATAATTCAAGGTAGAAGACGCCTACAATTCTTACTGCTAAAATATGAATAATTTGTTTAGACTGATATTGAAGTTTCTAAATTTGTTCTGAAGATGATCATTGAGAGTAATGTGATGTCTTACTGCATTTCAGTAGTTTAAAATCTCCTGCATTGCCAAGTTTGGGGACTGGGAACTCTTGGCAGTGCCCATGGATGCCACAACGAGTGGATCTCCGGCTATACGATGCCATACCATCCCTGACCAGCCAATTACTGCCATTGTTGTTGCTGCTCCTGTGTCAACATTCCAACGTTCTCAACGCCATTGTTTCGGGGACTCTCACCCCGGAGAATTTCCTTTGGCTGCCAACCCCTCCATAGTGCTTCATGTCCTCACCGCGTGTAATTTGGACTCTCAAGATCTTGCAAAGCTTGAGGCAAGTTCTCTTTTTTCTGCCCTTTTTGACAATTTAACCGCTTCTAACTTTAGGATTGTTAAATGCTGCTCTCATTTGATTGTAAATGTGTTTGCTGCAGGCAACATGTTCCTTCTTCCGGCAGCCAGCCAATTTCGTCCCCGACATTGAGTTGTCTATCACAGAGCTTGCTGCATTGGATAGGTGCCAAAAGAGAGCCATATTTAAGCCAATGACAGCCGAAGAGCGTCAAGACTTGAAGCAAAAATGTGGGGGTTCATGGAAATTGGTACTTAGATTCTTGCTGGCTGGAGAAGCATGTTTCAGGAGGGAAAAGTCCCAGGCAATAGCGGGGCCTGGTCACAGCATTGCAGTGACCTCAAAGGGAGCAGTCTACTCATTTGGCTCTAATAGCTCTGGACAACTTGGGCATGGAACCACTGAAGAAGAATGGCAGCCCCGACAAATTAGGTAGCTGATTCCCTCATTGCTCCTTAACCTGATAATGCAAATGCAGGCCTTATTCAAAGTGAAGTTGCTGAGTTAAGCTGAAGTTAATGGAAATTCCATTATATTGCAGTTCCCTGCAAGGTATTCGGATCATCCAAGCAGCTGTAGGGGCTGGTCGGACAATGCTGATTAGCGATGCAGGACAGGTCTATGCCTTTGGAAAGGACTCGTTTGGGGAAGTTGAATATGTTGTCCAAGGAAGTAGACTTGTTACAATCCCACAGCTGGTTGAGTCACTGAAAAACATATTTGTAGTGCAAGCTGCTATTGGGAATTTCTTTACTGCTGTGTTGTCAAGAGAAGGCAGAGTTTACACATTTTCCTGGGGAAGTGATCGCAAACTTGGTCATCAAACTGATTTGAATGATTCCGAACCCCATCCTTTGTTGGGGGCACTAGAAAACATACCCGTCGTTCAGATTGCTGCTGGATACTGCTATCTTCTTTGTCTGGCCTGTCAACCTACTGGAATGTAAGCTCCTTCTTCTAAGCTATAGTCATTAAGGCTTGAAAATTATATATAATTGCTTGTCTCGTCAAGTTTTGAAAATCATTGCAAATTACTTAAAATCATTCTGGGTTTATTAATGGATTTTCATTGGCCATATATTCCACTATTGGTAGCAGTCACCTGTTTGAAGTTATTTTTATCCTTCAACTGTGACCTCATATGACTTACCTTTTTTTCTGAACTTTATCAGGTCAGTATACTCCGTTGGTTGTGGCTTGGGTGGGAAGCTTGGACATGGGGCAAGAACTGATGAAAAGTATCCGCGACTAATTGAGCAGTTTCAGTTGTTGAACCTTCAGCCAGTGGTTGTTGCTGCTGGTGCTTGGCATGCTGCTGCGGTGGGTCGAGATGGACGGGTTTGCACGTGGGGTTGGGGTCGTTACGGATGCTTGGGCCATGGGAATGAAGAATGTGAGTCAGTTCCTAAGGTGGTGGAAGCATTGAGCAATGTCAAATCTGTTCATGTTGCCACAGGGGACTACACTACCTTTGTGGTGTCTGAAGATGGGGATGTGTTCTCGTTTGGGTGCGGCGAATCTGCTAGTCTTGGACATAATGCTGTTGCCCCTGCTGATGGACAGGTAAGGCTTTCTTCTGCTTCTATCTTTATCATATTTGATTCATATGTCTCTTGCGAAAAGTCTCACGTCGATAAAATAAAATCTAATAGACAGGTTATAATAAGCCCATGGTTTCCTTGACTTGTGTTTTAACGCTGTGAGCCCTGAAAGGCCATGGAAGACCTGTGATGGCTTTTCTATGCGATTAACCGTGGTTGAATAAAATTTTCCTCTGTTTTTTTACAGGGAAATAGGAATGCAAATGTGTTGGGTCCAGAGCTAGTAACCTCACTGAAGCAGCTGAAGGAACGGGTTGTGCAAATCAGCCTTACCAATTCCATATACTGGAATGCCCACACATTTGCACTCACTGAATCTGGAAAGCTTTATGCAGCTGGGGCCGGAGACAAAGGGCAGCTGGGTATAGAACTTGTTAACAACCAGACCGGAAGGGGGGATCCAGAACGGGTCGATATCGATCTTAGTTAAGCCCTTCTAATTTAGTCATTATCATACTCTGCATTTGGTGTTTATATTTCTTGTACATAGCAAAGAAAGAATTTGCTTAGATTATAAGTTAGGAAGGTAATGGCCCTATTACAAGTGTTGCATGATGAATGCCAAGAGTAAAGCTACCAGTAAACCAAAAACTCCTTAACGTTTGTCATCTGAGGTAATTTTTTCAGAGAAAAATATATTAAAAAAAATTTTTTTTTAAAAAATGAGAGATTCCATAAATCATGGATCATTAGATATTTGGTAAAAGCACTCAAAATTCAACATCTGACACATAAAGTCGTGCGAATTTAATGTATTCACAGGAATCGTAAAGTCATGCGGGTTCAATTTATTTACAAGAATCAATAAATTCAAAGTAGACAATCAACATCCAACAATGTCACATTAATTAATTACATCACTCATCTTTTATGCAAAATCTTCAAAAAAAAATCTATCTTTGTTTTCCTTCCTTTTTTCCTTTTTGGGTGTTCAATCATATTGACTTTCCCGCCAACCAACGGCTATAAAAATGCAAAGCCTGTCGTGGTTTGTCTCTAGCAACGCTATGCCCTGCACCCTGCATATGTCATATGATGACAAAGAGCAAGAATCATCAAATCTTTCTTAGAAAAATTTTAGTATTTTTTTTGGCAAAAGGGTATTTTTCATCCCTTAACTATTGGTCGGGTTTAATTTTCGTCCCTTAGTTTTTTTTCTCCCTTTTTCGTCCCCCAATTATGGGAAAGTACCCTTTTTGTCCTTCGAATAAATCCGGTGATGGAAAAATCCAACGTAACGTCCTATTGTTCGTCAGATCAGATTTCTTCGACGTGCCACATAGGTGTCACGTAAGCATTTTCAGACCCTAATCTCACTTGAAGGACGAAAATGGGAGAAAAAAATGGGTTAGGGACGAAAATGATACTCACCTCATAATTGAGGAACAAAAAATACATTTTTACCGTATTTTTTTTAATCTTATATTCCCGACCATCCCGAACCCTCCAATATAAAGAGTCAGTGCAAAATCATAAACTATAGTGATATAATTTAATAAGCACAAACCTTAATTGTAAGGAATGTGAGTTTGTGATCATATTCTTGTAAATATCTGCATTCAGAAACACCTAATCAGACTGAATATATATGCAAAACACAACTATTATACCCTACAATAATCATATATATATAATTAATTAATTTACCCGCCAACTTGATCATTAACCATCCATGGCCTCCATTTATCAACTATGTCATATTCGAGTGATCTAATCCATGCTTGGCTTCCAGTAAATGGTACAGACATATCATGGTCTCCGCTACAAGTTTTTGGTCATTATAGATATATATATATATTGCTTATTAGTAACATTTATATTTTTTCTAATGGTATTCATAATAATATAAAATTTAACTAAACTCTGATATTAATAAAGTCCAGATTTAAGAGAAATTAAATTAAATTACCTGAATATGAGCACTTGATATCCTTCGGTTGTGAATTTCATATGGTTTGAAATCATACTTCCAGCATCACGATTATATTCTATGTTGTCTGTGCAAATCTCCCAAGCCCCAATTCTCTTATCCTTTTTATAGGGATAAAATGCATATTTAATTAACCTTCAACCAAATTCTTCTATTATTTGTGAAATCATAATTCCACCATTATTTTGAAATATTGTTTATGCTTCATTTGTTTTAGGAAAAATGCCAATTTGGGAAGATTATAATTTTCTGGAGGTTTCTGTCCGGACAACAGGGGTGATGTTTCCATCCATTTTCACTTTAGAGAAGGTCGATCGACTGAAGCATAGGTCACTTAAAAGGCCGGCTGTTTCGGGATTATTTGTAACACATATGTTGGGACTTGTTTCTAGGGTTTTAGAGAGAGATAGACAAAATAGAGTGGTGAGAGCTTTGTGAGATCAATCTTGAGTGAACAAGAGTGTGATTTCTTGTGAGATTCTTGAGAAAGGGCGATTAAGGGCTTTGTTGAGCAAACTTGAAGGTTGTCCAAGAGGCTCAATTTATTCATCTAATGGAATACTCGCGTAATCCCATGAACGTAGGCTTCCTCCAACCAAACCATATAAATCTTTGTGTGCTCCTTTAATCCTATTCTCTACTTGCTTATTTACTTCTCCTTGTGTGCTTGGTTATTGTTTGTTGGATTGTCTACCTTTTGTCCCGGTTGTGTGTTTACCGATATTGTTCATTGAGGTGAGATATCTTGGTGTTGTTCCACTGCGCTATACCCCAACATTTTTTGTTTGATTTAAGGAAAATAGTAGAGTCGTTGAATAGACTATTTACCTCTGCATGAATTGCTTTCCTTACTGCTTCATCATTTAGCCATGCAGTTGCAAGTTCATCATTCTACATATATAAAAGCATAATCACATTGTTTTCTTATTCTTTAATTAAAAGAATAAATAGTATATTAGACATAAATTAATACCATATAAATGAGTTCTTTATATCTAAGCCAATATATATATATATATATATATAACTCACACGGCAATCATCATGGCCTTCACTATTAGTCCATAATGTATTTTCCAGTTGGGATTTTGGTGGATGGTAACATGGCTCAAGAATATTGTACTCATTCAAATCAGCAATTGCCTGTAAATTAATCACCAATTCGACCGACATATAATTAATGGTAACTCATTAGATAATTAATACTTTCTTGAAAATAGTTTTGAAATGAAAATTAGGCACCAAATACCAAATTGAATAAATTAATAATCAATTTAATTACCACATAAAGCTGCTTAAGGTTAAGCTTACAATCTTTATCAGTTGGGCTGAAATATTTTCCTTTACAAGTAGTTTTAATATCCTGAAACAAATTAAAACATGTATTGCAATGCATGTGATGAGAATTAAGAAAGTTAATTGGGAATACTTAATTATTAAAGGAAACTAATTAGAAGTTGTTAAAAGTGGTACCGAAATGTATTTTATTTATAATCCGGTTTAACTAGCAGAAACATGCAAATAAGAACAGTATATATATATAGATCAAAGGCAGTAAAATTGGCATACAAGTTTAATTTGATGGTATGAAACATAAGATTTATTGCCTATCTCTGGTGCTTACAGTTTCGATAGCAATATCGTCTCTTAGGTCTACTCGGATCTCTTAGTCTTAGTAGCACGACAAAAGAAAACGACGAACCAAGTTCTCGTAATTGTAACTTGGTCTCTACACTAGAGATTGTATTAGGATTCAATTATGTGAATTCTATCAATCAAATCTATCTTTTATTTTGTTCTGTGATTCGAGCTCTCTCTCACGTTAACAATCATGATATTAAAATAAACACAACTTATCCAAAAAAAAAAAAAAGAAGTACCTCAAAAAGATCATCGGAGATGAGTCCCATCCCATGAGCAAAAGGAACTAAAGCATTGCGATAAAAATGTGGATCTGTCACTCCATTTCCCACCATGTAACCCTACTTAATTATATACAATGCATATATGACATTATTGAAAATATTGTTTGTTTTTAGAGAAAGTCATGAAATCTACATTTAATTTGCTTACCTTGAAATTAATTTTGGGTTTAGAACCATCTTCGTTGCCTATAAGAGAAGTAGATTTCAATTAGCCTAACTAATTAATCACCAAGATCAGTATAGTATGTAATGTATAAGATTCAGGTGAAGGTTTTGGGTAATAGAATTATTAGCATTTGGGGTTGGGTCTTTACAATTCCTTAAAATCTATAATTCACATATAATGGTGGAGAAAAAGTCAGAAAAATTTTAAAAATATAAAAACAAAATGTGATGTGATGTGATGTGATGTGATGTGGTACACCTCCCAAACCATTGGATTAAATTTATAAACTCTCTTATTCTAAAAAAAATTGGAACCCTGGATCCAGAATTATATTATTATGGTCATTATGCACTAGTCAAAGGCCAAGGCCCCAGTGAAATATTGATACAATAGTGGGCTTTGGTATATTTTTTGACAAGGCCCCCAATGATATTTTTTAAGAACCCCTAGTGCCTATTCCAAAATACAAGCCCAATAACCCATATCAATGGATACTTGGTTGATAGCCCAATATTTATTGACACTTGGCAACCCATCTTTGTTGACAACCTTATTAACCTAAAAAAAAATTCTGAGGAACTGTCCCCGGACCCCGATACTTATTTGTACCTCTAGTGGTTTCGAATCATGAATCCGTCATTGGCACTAGTTGATGGGAGACTCTCAAAATGACTTCAAAAATGGAAGGCAAACTAATTTTAATATAAGAAAAAATATATATCAATATATAACAATGTAACCATATAGAACCTTCAACAATTTCTTCAGCAAGGGTTGGCACATAAACGCCACCGTAGGACTCTCCAGCCATATAAAAGGAATTCTCTCTAAATTCTGGAAACAGCTCAAACCACTAAATTGCCAAAATAGAAATACAAGTTAAATTTATTTATTTTTTTGCCAAAATAAATAGTTTAAATAGAATTATTGAATGCTTTTAAAAATATTAATTTGGATCAAAAAGTTATGTTGAAAAACATTTACCTTAAGCAAGAACAAATAGGTATCAGCAGCAGTTCTAAAGTCTCCAGTTTGATGTTTTGTTATGTCTTTAGAGTAAGACAATCCAACACCAACGGGAGAATCCAAATAAATAATATTTGAAACCTAAAAATAAAATTTTGAACAATCATATATATATATATATATATATATATATATATATATATATATATATATATATATATATATTATTGATGAATTTATATTTATAAAATAACATAAATTTAATTAAAATTTGCTTAACCTACCTTGGACCAACTGTAGGGATTCAGATGCAACACTGCAGGTAGGCTTCCATCTTCCTTTCCAGCTTCAAATGTGAATGGACCTATATCATATTTTTAAGAATTTACACATTTATTGAGGAAAATGAAAATTAGCTAGGAAGTAAAATTTGTATCGAGTATATCTTGGTAAATCAATAGGCAGGCATACCATGTTCATAGATAAATCCATCAAAGCTGGAGCACCCAGGTCCTCCATTAAGCCATAAAACAATAGGACCCGTCTCTCGGTTTCCCTCAGAAACCACAAAATAGTAGAACAAATACCTCCCATAATTTACATCAACATGCCTTAACACGTAAAACTACCTAATTAGAACTATATTTTTTTTTGAGTAACCGAGAAATCAACGAGCCCAACATGTTGAGTAATGGGCGTAAATCTCCGACTGCTAAAATAACCTACACCACATTGGTGATAGGTAAGACTGGCCGAAGCCCATGTGAATTGGGGCTCGAAAGTGGGACAAACCCATGAAATCAAGATTCCACAAGGAAATATACTAACTAGTTGGTTTGCACTCTAGACCTCATGCACCATAGGCCCTAAGTCCTGAGAGATAACCCACTAAGCTACCGCCAAGTGATTAATTAGAACAATATCAATTTGTATATATTTCTATATCCAACCAAATGAATAATAATAATAATAATAAAAAAGGTTTAAAAGAATTTACCCTGAATAGTGTTCGGATGGGAAGGTGCCCTTGAAACCAGGAAGGAGTGTAATGAGAGCACCATCAGGAGCTGCTTCAATGAGTGTAAACCTTACAATCAAACTCAAGCAAACCAGTACTGAACCCAAAAGAAGATGCAACTCTTCCATGGCCATGATCATAAATCTTGATCATTATTAATGTTCTTCAAATCTCTCTTCACATATAGCAGATACAAAGGGGGTGATTAATTACATTTAAATGTTTTTTTCTATGTGGGGTGATTGTCTGATTGAGGGGAAAGGCATAGAAAAAAACATGTTAATTGCTTCTTTTTGTAGAAATCTAGACAGAAATGAGAAAGAAATTGCCGGATAAGCATCTAAGGCCATAATGAGTTTTCGATGTCTGAAATATGAATAATACGAAAAGTGACAGATGTTTTTTTTTTTTATTTTATTTTATGAATATCACTAAACAAAGAAACAACATCTTTCATGAATAATATGTGAAGGGGAAGATCATTCCGAGCCACCAAAAACAGAAAAAGTCCAGCTCAACGGGTACATTCTGGGTATAAACCCTAGCCACCTCTTCCTCTCCCTTTTCATCTAAAGTTCTCGACTCATTTTGGCATTACGTGTTGTAATACAGAACCTCGCAGAACAATAACCGATAATAGAACAATATAATTAAAGAAAGCAACCGAAAGAGGGAAAGAAGAAAAGAAAACACAAAGTTTACGTGATTCGGCAAGTGTGTCTATGTCTACGCACGTCCTATGGAGTCTATGGCTGTTTAATTGTGTATCTAGTGTATTCGAATCCTATCCACCACTGCCTGTGGGGCAGAGTAAGATTGTTCTATCTAGATGACCCCACAAAAATGATGATTTCCCTAAATGGTAGAAGTCAGAAAATTATTTATAATGAAATTAATATTATTACATATATGTTTATAAACTCCAAATACCATTACCATACAAATTACATTAATTTTTAATTTTTAGTAAATTTTCATTGGTTACTACCACAATACTTTTTTGAATACAACTGATGAAGGGAATGGGGGAGATTCGAACTCGAAACCTCTATGAGATATCACGTATATCAGTGTCATCTGAGCTATTCGTGATTCTCACTACCACGCGACTTATAAACCACTGTATATAGATTGATCGCTTGCCACATATTGCTCAATGGCTCTTATTGTACGGTTGGCATAAAGTACTGTACGTACGTAGAGGAAGTCACCGCTAATTTAGCAAATTCATATATATATATATATATATATATACACACACACTGGATCTGAAGTGTATATATAAATGAGCTAGTGGTTGGAGAGGGAATGTTATGCATATAAATATTTTGAGCAGCATTAATTCTTTGGCACATGACCACTTGATGTAGCTCTTTCCTCCTTTGACTTTGTTATAATTAAGAACCCTAATGATTGTGTGAGAAGCAAAACAACAATAACCCTACGTGTTTACTTGGAATAAACCCTATCAACATGAGACAATAAAATTATAAAACACACACGAATTTCCTCGATGAGAAAAACCTCATTATACCACAATATTTTTTTTGTAAGAGTTTTATATATAATAACTTAATTACTACATCCAAAATATGATTAATTAACCTGTACAATAGAATAATCAAGTTTGAGGTATTAATTATATATGCTAACATTAATATATATTTCTCTCCCTCCCTACTTAATTAATTAGAGTAGTATGGCTTAAAGTCATACACTAAGCTTTAGTTCCCTTATATTCCTTCTACCTTTTTTTCGTGACCGAGTAACTAGTCAGCCCAACATACTTTTGGATAGTTGAGTGACCGTAAACGATAGGTAAGATTGGATCAAAATCCATGCAGGAGAAATGAGACTATCAACCCCTCCCTAAAAATGAACATGCTCACAGAATAAAAAAAAAATCTTAGAGAAATATTTTCAATTTGGTTCAAACGCACAACCTTAACATCATCCACGGCTTAAACCAAGATATATAACCAACTAAACTATTGCTACATAGTTGTATCTTCTTTCTACCATTTCCATGCTAATCATAAATACAATGCGTACATTTATATATATAATACGAATATGTTCCCTTTAAATGTACGTCATTAATTAATTACTTTATTTCACTCGATTGATAATATACATTGATAATAAGTTTCCCGACTCAAATAAATATTAAAAATTATATATCATCCTATAACTCAAAATCTATGACGTTAGGTCTTAGTTTAGTTAGCGATTAGGTTTGTGGGTTATGTTTGTTAGCACTTAGCATCAATGCATCATAAGAATTCCCAAATTCACCATATTATTTGTCCAAGACGTTACAAATTTTTCATTGAGTGGAATCCCACCTCATACCAGTGATTTGGCTTGCATATGCAAAGGAATCGAATTTCATTGAACCCATAAAATCCACCTTGTGTTCATATTAAGAGCTCTACCCATCTATATATATATATACTCTTATAAAAATCTATGTGTTCTTACTGAAGAATAAAAATCTATTTTTTATGATAATTGTATTTTTAAACTCTATAAACATAGGTATAGTATATTAACTTGATTATAATCCTATTACTATATAAAAATAGTGAAAAGGTAACTTTATGTATAATATTTGTTAAAACTTAAAAAAAAAATGTTGAAAAGTTCTCGAATTGTGCGGGCTCCCAACTAATATATAAACCCTAAAATTGAGCCCTAATACTTTAATTATGCCTCTAATTAGAGAATTCTTGACCAACATCTACTCACCATATATCATATATAAAAAAAAAAAAAAAAAAAAAAAAGAGACGTCATTTTAACCGCAAACAAGATTCAACAAATGCTAATAAGGTCGGGTTAATTAAGAATAAATCATTTCAGTTGAGAGATTCAGAGTTCAACTCTCCGACCATATCAACATCCCTCTGATTTATCAAGATACATAGAAAAAGAAGAACGATTCAAAATTTCAAACACCTCGGAAAAATATATGGACCAAAAGCTTATAACATCTCATTATAAAATGAAAATTCAACAAATACTTGAATAATGGTTTGATCTTGAATACAAAGTGACCTATTAAAAAAAGTGATGTTTATCTAATAATGCATATAAGTGGGAATTATTATATAGTGCATGCTATGATTGCCTACCATGACCAAGAAACTTCCACGTGGAGGGTAGCCGTCAATCAAACGTGTTGAATGGATTAGATTGAATACGATTTGTTGCCTTTTATTGAGCCAATGATCTTGATCAACGGCCAAGAGATTGACTAGTCAGAAGATCGGACGGTGTGCGTTTTTCTGACTCTGAAATTGAGGGAGAAACAATGCTCACATGGGAGAACGTGAGATGCCTATCTAAATGGGTTGCCCCCGCGATCAGCGCCTACGTCAGCATTTTGTGACGGATAGTACGGACTTCGCATGTTAGAAGTATTTTTTCTTTTATCTTTTTAATAACATCTTTTTTTAAAAAAGAATAAGTAAATACGTAAAAAAATGTAATTATTCATATACAAGAATTTTCGTATGCATTCTTAAAATACGGATTTATATTTTTACCATTAATTTAGAACATGTAGAACTCAAAGCAATGACCCCAATATTTATCGTTTCACTCATTCACACCCTAAAAAAGTGATCTGCATAACTACATAAGAGAATTGGTGTGTATATGAAAAATCATAAATAAAGGTATGGTGAGTTCTGATTTTTTGTATGACATTCGAGTCATAGTTCTTGAAAGGATAACACATGGTATCCATGTGAAAGGAAGTAATGCAGAGAAAGAATACCTGCAGACAAAAAAAGACTTAAATTTATATGCCTTTATTTATGATAAAAGGACTCAAATGGAATTTTATTTTTTTTGCTCTAATTTTTTTTATGAAATAAAATTTTTCCTTGTAAAAGATATATGAAGCATTAGATCAATTTCAATACAATTAACCGACAACCAATTAGTTGATAGCTTACCCACGTGTTAGATTTTGAGCCAACTGATTATGTAATGAAGTTGAAAATCTATATGCGTGCAGGTCTAACGATCCAAAAACTATAAATTTATACGACCAAAAATTAACATTAGTGGGCCCCACCAGCCCAAATTCCATGTGGCATGTGGGCCCATAAAAAATATAAACTTAAAATTTTTTGTTTAATTTAATCAAACAAAGCCGCGACATTACTTCTCCTATAAAAACCCCATTACAAAACTCTCTCGATACTCAAATCATCTCCATAATATATTTATCTCCTCGACCTTAGCAATTCCAATGGCTCCTCCATTAATGTCTCTTTTAACACTATTCTTTGCTTCTCTTCTTCTTCCTGCCCCAAGCTTCATCTCCTCCTCACCACTTCAAGATCCTGAATTAGTAGTACAAGAAGTACAAGAGTAAGCTGTACATATTATGTGTGTGTATATATATATATATATATATGATGCACATGAAATTCAATGCATGGTATACAACCGCTGTAATAACTGAGATACCAGTTACTTACTGGGATTTCTATTACTGTATGATTAATTGACAATGTTGTACGTTTTTTTGGTGGCAGGAGCATCAATGCATCGAGGAGGGAACTGGGTTTTCTCTCGTGTGGGACGGCCAATCCTATCGACGATTGTTGGCGGTGCGACCCGGATTGGGAGAAGAACCGGAAACGGTTGGCGGAGTGTGGAATCGGGTTTGGCAAGCGAGCAATCGGCGGCCGGGACGGGAGGCTTTATGTAGTGACGGATCCGAGTGACAATGATCCAGTGAACCCAAGACCAGGTACGCTCAGATACGGTGTCGTACGAGATGAGCCACTCTGGATCGTCTTCGCAGGTGACATGGTGATCAAGTTAAAACAGGAGTTGATCATGAATTCGTTCAAGACAATCGACGGTCGAGGATCGAACGTACACATTGCTGGTGGGCCGTGCATTACGATTCAGTACGTGACGAACATAATAATACATGGGATTAATATACATGATTGTAAGAGAGGAGGGAATGCTTACGTGAGGGACTCTCCAAGTCATTATGGGTGGAGGACAGTATCGGACGGTGATGGTGTGTCCATCTTTGGAGGAAGCCATGTTTGGATTGATCATTGTTCTTTGTCAAATTGTAATGACGGTCTGATTGATGCAATCCATGGATCAACGGCTATTACTATCTCTAACAATTACATGACACATCATAATAAGGTCATGCTGTTAGGGCATAGTGATAGTTATAAGAAGGATAAGGGTATGCAAGTCACAATTGCTTTCAATCATTTTGGAGAAGGCCTTGTTCAAAGAATGCCCAGGTAAATTTGCATGTTCATTTTTTATTTTTTTTGGTAAAATCTAGGAACCACCCAGTCCGACATATTCTTCATACAACCCGCACCACACTGGCGAAAAATAAGACTGGAAATTTTGGTCTTGGGTGCTGTTTTGAAGTTTGTTGTGGGTTTAATTCTCAGATGCAGGCATGGCTACTTTCATGTGGTGAACAATGACTACACACAATGGCAAATGTATGCAATTGGTGGTAGTGCTGCTCCTACAATTAATAGCCAAGGCAATAGATTTTATGCTCCCAATGACAGAAACAGCAAGGAGGTTAGTAATTGCTCAATCAAAACAGCAGTTTTATGGATCCTCAAATGTTATAATGGATACACATGATTTCATATGAATCATGTGGGACCCACGATTTCATATAATCATGTTCGTTCATCTCTGCATTTGAAATATCTAGGACAAAAAAAATACTGAGATCCTTAGCAATTAGCATTTTAACAATCGGAATATGCACATTTTCCCTAAATTTGGGGTCTCAATTGTGTGAGTTAATTTGATGTGTTAGGTGACAAAACATGAGGATGCACCAAGGAGTTCATGGAGGAGATGGAATTGGAGGTCGTCTGGAGATTTGATGTTGAATGGTGCATTTTTCACACCATCAGGTGCAGGAGCTTCGTCTAGCTACGCCAAGGCATCGAGCCTTAGCGCGAAATCATCTTCGCTTGTGGGTTCAATCACTGCTGGTGCTGGTTCACTGCGTTGCAGGAAGGGAAGGCGTTGCTGATTAGAGCCCAAAATGTGGGTTAAACAACCAACAAAATAAATTCCAAGTGTAATTTACAAGGGAATTAGGATTTAATTCACCTTCATATACACTATATCTATAATTTTACTTTTTTATATATATCTTTTTTCTTTACTTTGCAACATGTAATTGATGTTTAATTCACCTTAGAGAGCATGTTTCTGGTAGACCCATCTTTAAATGCTTAAAGAAATCTTGATGGGTTGAAAAGAAACAAGAGCAGTTTGAAAAGTTGGATGTTCAATACTTCAATCTGATGAGGCTTCATGTTGTTCAATTCGTTTCTCCCTCCCTTTCTCTTTACTTATTTTTTTTTTTTGTTACGTGACAACTGATTGGTAAATCCCAAATCATATGAAAGACCCAACAACTCCCATGAATCAGTTGAGATATGGGCCAAGACTCAGTTTGAGAAGATAACGCAAGATGACATTCACACACGTTGGGCCGATCGACTGAATAAGAATTTCTCTTACAAATTACGATAATGGAAATACCCATAAGACGTGAACTCATGACTCCCCGCTTACGTTCAAGATCATCTCAACCAATGACACGTTATTTCCTCTCTCTTCATATGGGTAGAGTACAATCGCGTTAAGTTCATCATCTAAGCCAACGATTCGTTATTCCCCCTCCCTTCATATGGGTAGAGTACAACTACAGTCTGTGTGGACAGTTGAAAAGAATGCCCCATGGGTCCATTTTTGGATTGAGATCCCCATTTTAGGGACGTATAACAACTTTCTCTGCATGTTTTGTCTGACAGTTGCATTAACAACTTGACCCTATTTGAGCATTCACCGGTCACAAGATAAAACCAATGCCCTTAATTATTGAAGCTCATGTCTCTTGACAAACCCAGTAGTGGAAATGGATCTGCAAAACAAGGTATTCATTGCCCTATCCTGCTCACATTAAGTGTAGAGTCGGCAGCGAGATTAAATAACAGAATCATTCAATGTGACGAGTAACAAATATAAGGCAGTCTTAAAAACTACCACTGACATTTTTGGGGCATAACATGAATGCAAAGAAAGGGCCATCTACTTCTTAAACACACCTGTAGTTTGGATTCAAATTATAGACTATAATTTTAAACGAATTACGATACCTCTAGATCAGCTGCAAGCCTGGATCACACGCGATATAGAGGTCCTCTGCGATAACCTAAACAGACTTTCTTATAGTCGTCAAGTTTCTTAATATTCTTAATAACAAATAAGCAGGCATAGGTTTTTCCTGGTGCGAGTGCATAGCCTGGTGATCCGTGAGCAAAGACTAAGACATGATAATTTAACAAAAGATGAGCAATCGTATTTTACATGTCCAACAACCACACCAAAATCCGTAAGCAAAAACAATGCTCACATAAGCAAATTCAAGTTGCAACTCCAAACACCCCAAATCAGGCCTACAAGTAATAGTCGTGAAGACGCACATCAGACTACTAATTTAGAAATCAGACGGGGAAATCACATCATCGATTTTCAGTATCATCTTGACAACCTGTGTAGCCAACAAGATCTGCTGTTGCTTCCCTATCAAAGTCTCGAAGACGTTTTGCCGACGCATGTCATTTGTACCAACATCATTGCAATCTATTCCATAGTAGGGGTTGTTCTCCTGCATATCAAATGCAAAATCAAAACTTAGATGGCAGTTCATAAAAAACCCAAGCCACATATTGAGAAGAGAGGAATAAATCAGAACCGCAACAGCTAAGCAAAATTCTGTCATGCAATCACATTTACCTTGATTTGCTGAGATTTAACAGCAGATAATGTCTCAATAGGTTGGAGGCCACTATTTTCTGCAAGGGCCATGGGAACAGAATCCAGAGCATCCGCAAATGCCCTAATGGCATACTGCAGAGAAGAAAAAATAAATAAATAAACAAATGCACACTACATTAATAGTTTCATGCAAAAAAGTGAAGGAAATAAAAATCCAATAATCCTGAACCTGCTCAACTCCTGGATGCCTATCAGAGGCAGCCTCAACGGCAATTGAGCAAGCAATCTCAGCTGACCCACCACCATATACAATAGACTTGTTGCGTATGAGATTTCTAGCAACACATAGTGCGTCATGGATACTTCGCTTTGTCTCTTCTATCATCATTTTGTTACCTATTTAATCAAGCACAAAATCACCATGCGAGGAAATAGTCTACAAATCATGAAAAAGAAAATGTTCCCTAATTTTTTTCTGAGCTCAACTTTCTAAATAAAAGAATGCTGGAACACATATCTACCTCCCCGAATAAATATAGTCACAGCCCTTGAATTTGCACAATGTTCAATGTACAGCATTCTATCTTTCGTGGTACCAAAGGACTTCTCACGAACCACACCAGCCTTTTAAAAAGAAATGAAATATATCAGAAGCAATGCAAAGACTTAACTTACAGAATATTGCTGGAAACATTTGCAATCAACTTCAACATAGAATGGGAATATATAGCATTAAAAATTGTACGGATCAAGAGGCCCAATAGCGGAGGGGTTACAAGTTTCAGAAAACAGGCAATTAAACCAGGAAAGTGCAGTCAACATACATTTACATGCTATATAAGTTTTAAAACTAAGAACAATTATTTTCATTGATCTCAATTCCAGCTGTTAATCCAAATCCATGAAACTATACATCACATAAAAATAATGACAAACTGAAGAGAAAGAACATACCTTTCCCAGTTTCTCCGTGGTCAACTCCTGGAACCTTGGCACAATTCTTCCACCTTCAAAGATGTACGTACAAGCAACGTAAACAAAAAGTGGTGGGTGGCATAAAGTACTAAAGCTGAACTAGTCCACTGAAAAACTAATTAAAAAATCAATTAAGCATCGATGACCTAAATAAAACAAACCTGTGGCTATGGCTATCAGCTCTAACTCCACACCACCAACCCATCGGACAGCAGGTAAGTTTCTATGCATTAACAGGTGGTTGGCCTCATCATCAAATCCCCATTGACAGATCACCAATGTAGCACCAACATCCTGCAAAGAATATTTCATCCATAAAGTGGAAAAGATATTGGAAGATGACAGAAATTTTCAATAAACTAGCATATGCAAACCTACTTTGCACTTCTGAACCATGTCATCAAAATACTTATGCTCTTGCTGACGTAGAGTCTGGAACTTTTCAACCGTATCAATGTCCACCTTATGCTTTGTCTTTGGCTTTGGTGGCTCAAAAGGACAAGTCAAGATGGCAATTTTTGCATCTTCAATCTGCTTTGGCATCTGTGGATGACTCATATCCTTGTCCACAACAATGCCATATATTAGCTCAGTATCTTCCAGCTTACCCCCTACTTTCCCTTCAACCTTGATTAAATCCAGATTAACATCCCTCCTCTCTAAATCTGCAACAGCAACAACTGCGTTAACTGCAATCTCAGCCAAACTGCGCTTGTTGCGATTCACCCTACAGAATAACAAAGAAAACTTTCAAAATCAGAGTAGTTACATGCAAAATACACATGATAATTATCCATTGTCATAATTACTATGCATGCCAAACATAAAGTAACTCACAACACCAGACACCAAAAATTAGCGTTGGGAGGGAGCCAAGGTGAGGCTAGGGTGTTAAACCATCATTAAATTTCAGCCAAATGTGAGTCCATGAAGTATGATAATGACCATTGAAACTGTTCAAACTAACGCAAAAGGGGTCAAAGCTGTAATGCAGGAGAAATAAAGAATCTAAGCATATGAATAGGCTTACCCAAATTTAAAATTGTCCAACACAGTCCACATTAAATACCTACTAGTCAAGGCTACAAGCTAAATCGGCTTCTACAAACCAAACTTTTGGAAGTTGGACCATACATTTACAGGAACCAGTATATATATACATATTAGTAGCACCAGTATATATATACCTATTAGTAGCCTTCAACATTTAAATTAGCACAAAGTTGAAAATATGAGAAGACAACAACAATTTCAAACTAGCAGAGACGCATTGGCAAAATTCACAGGTAAAGAAATCGATTGGATATAGTATTAATATGACCAGATATCAAAATACAAGATGAAAGCCTTTTGGAATGGTGACTCCCCTCCTTCAATGAGCAAAAGGATGAATTAGATAAGGAATTCAAATCAAGTTTCTGAACACGGGAAAAGTTGGAGCCTTCACAGTGATGAAGGCCAAGGGATAAAGCATGAAGTAAGCAAAACAACACAAGGAAAAAAATAGAAGAACTTGTAACAAACAACAATGCTTAAACAAGTATCCGTATGAAATATTTATTGCATCATGAAGTGAATATTTATTAATTGTACCATGGAAAGCGGGAAAGTCACCAAAATATATAGGGTAACAAGCTATACGTATAACAAGAGCATCACAGAGCGCGATGAAAAATAACATTTAATTATAGAATTATCAAACTCTTGAAAATGACAGTGTTAAAACTAGGATTGAGTGTTGATCTCACATCTTTGAAGACAAAGTAGTCATGCAAGTTTGAATCAAAGGCTCCAGATTCGACGATTCAAATTCAAATTTCTCAGATATATGCTCCAAATGTTCAAAGGCTATTCTAGAAGCCATCTCATAGCCCTCTGCAATCCTAATTGGATGTATCCCACGCTCCAATAACCGCTCAGCCTGCTCCAGAAGCCCACCAGCCAATACAACAACACCAGTTGTACCATCACCAATTTCATAATCCTGACTTCGGGATAGTTCAACCATCAGCTTAGCAATTTGGTTGTCAACATCCATCTGCTCCAAGATTGTTGCTCCATCATTCGCTGAAAAGACATTGAATGATTTAAAGGAAACTGACAGTGTAAAATTAAAATGAGGCAGCATGAGGAGAATTCTGTCATTCAAATTTGATATATTCAAGACACAATTAAACCAAAAACAGTCTCTTGCCCCAAACAAAATAATGTGGACACAAGATCCTATGATAGAAATGGAACGCAAAACAGGTCATCACGGAAAAATACATCATTCAGATACCTGAATGACTTAAACATCAAATAAGGCAAATTACAACATAAAGCAGTGATAACTATCAAAAAGAGAGAGATTCACTTCCAGGAAACAATAAATCAAGAAAATTGTAGTTATTCAGGGTAATACTCCTGAATCATCAACTATATATCAACAGATTGTCCAATCCCCTTCAACTACTATGCATTCATGTGCCTTGTTTGTCAACTTAACTTGTTATAGTGCAAGGAACCACTGTACACAAATAGAAACCCTAAACCCTACTTGAGCAACAAACTAAAAGCAATAAATACAAAAACTCAATATCAGTAACAAACATTAAGCAATGAAATTACTAGAAGAATCTCATCTCACAAAACATAGCATAACAAAAGAAAAGGATAGACTAACAGATAGTGACGTCGCCGTCGGGGCTCTGGAGCATCTTGTCCATGCCCTTGGGGCCTAGGGAAGTGCGGAGGATGCGAGCCACCGCTTTCCCTGCAGAAATATTGGCCTTCTGCGCATCGAGTCCTCTCAATCTCGTCTTTTGCTCCTGATCCTTTATTATTATGAACGGCCTTCCGAACTCATCGAAAGCCAAAGCCATTTTCCCTCCTCGTATTCGGCCGGGGCCGGACTTTTACACTTCCGATCTCCTCTTCCTTGTCGATTTGAAGAACAGATTCAGAGGCACTGCACGATAGATGCCAATGGCGACGAAGAGTGTAGAAGCACTAAATCGGTTGTCATTTTTGGTTTATTTATTCAAAAAGCATCCCATTCTAGGGTTGGTTCGAAGTCTGGGCTTTTATTGGGCCAAAATGAATGGGCTCAAAAATGGGCGATAAAAAATAAATATTCGGGTTCAAGGCCTTCAGGCCCGTCAGCATTATGGCATCGAGTCCTCTCAATCTTTTTATTTTATTTTATTTTTGAAATTTTGTTCATGATGAGGGATGAGGGATCCATTGCCATTTGGAGTATGTAAAATTCGGTTACCTGAATCGTCTCACTCTTCTTGAGTATCTTGGCAAGTTGTAGGATGTTAATGTGTAAAGTAGGAGTGTCCACGGTCGGTTGTGGTCAATTTTTATCAATTATTTGACATAAATTTATAGTCAATCGTTCAGTCGATTATTGGCAGTTTGATTGATTTTTTCGATTTTTCAATTGATCTTCACTAATGTGCATTTGACAATAACTGACCAAATAATTAGTTCAATTTGACACTTTTTTTGGACAGTCCTAGTATAAAGTTGAATTTGAGTCTCTCGCTTGGAATGATTCGTCTTATGAATTCCTTCGTTTTTTGGTAATTGAGTATGACACTATAGAAATTTGTTATTTGAATATCCGATATGAGCCTAAAGGTCGATAGGTTCACGCACACAAAATTCCCCACTTGATGACAATATAAGTATGAGCAAATACTCATGACCACCAAAAATATTGCTTCCAATAAGAATCGAAATTAGAATCTTCCAATTTCATACCATTTGTCTATTCATCCTTATTTTCTACAACTCACGAACCACATCCTCTCTTTTTTATTATTATTTTACATTGACCATTACAATACAAGTCAAACAAGAAACGATAACCAAAAGAAAATGTAAAAAAAAAGAGAGAGGAAGTGCCAAAATTAGTATGAAAAAAAAAATTCCCATGAACACAAACCACTCACAAAAATTCCACCTCTCCAAAAATAAACCCTCCACCACCTTCGCATCCATGGCAATCCTCACCCTCCGCCCGCATTTCGCTCTCATTTCACAACTCCCTCCATCACTAACTTGCTATTTAAACCCTGAAACCAACCCCTTTCTCCTCCATCATTCACATTCTGCAGTGTTTCTCTATACAATCAAGTTTGGAGAAAACATCTGCAAACTCACAAGTTCAATCAACAAACAACCAAACGAACAATGGCACGCCAAATCGTCGTTCTGGCACTTGTCCTTTTCGCAGTCATTGGGTACGTTTCAGCAGCCGACGAGGCCCCCTCACATTCTCCCAGCGGAGGTGGCGACGCCGGTGCAATGGCACCCGCTGCAGGGAATGATGACAGCATTGGCAATACTGATGATGATGCAAGTGCACCTTCTGGAAATGGTGGAGATGATGAGGTTGTTGCTGGGCCTGTTGGGAGCGAGACTGGGCTTGGCCCATCTGGGGAGACACCGCAGAGTGGTGCCGCTGGTATTAAGGTCTCCGCCGTCGCTGGAGTTGCCGGAGTTGCTGGCTTCTTCTTCTTCTAATAAAAAAAGAAGATGAATTTACTCTGTTTTTTGAAAATGTTTTGATTAGTGTTTTGTGATTTTGTATATTTGAATAAATTGGAGTTCCAATATTTCCATCCAACAAATAAATAAATTTATCATAAAGAAAAATAAATCATTGCCAATTGAGATTATAGTAAGCAATGATTAATTTTAAGTTTGTTAATTTTCCTAGCAATCTTGTTCCACAAATTTGGTTATTAATCTTGTTTTGTGACTGCGTGAGTGACCCTGGTAAGGAAAAAGGTTTAAAAGAAGAAAGACAAGGCTAATCTTGTCATTTTGATAATTATAATTTGTAATAAAAATGAACAAATTCCATTTATATTGATTATTATAATTTGTAAGTTGTTCAGAATTTGCAGAGATTAAAAGATAGGGGAAGAAGAATGGATGAACAAAGAAAAGAGATGAGAAGTAAATTGTGCTTTCATTGCTTCAGTTTGATGTACAACAATACAATATATAGAGGATAAATCAAACGGTCAAGTGATGTGACCGAGGCAACGGTAATAAAAATGAACAGTTGTTGTGCTGTCCATGAAAGGCCTTTCTGTTTCTGCTCTGTTTTTGCTTCTTCTGCTTATCATCACATCAGGTAATTACTCAAGTTTGCTTCAATTTACCCTAAAACTGAAGTGTAATCCATGTTCATCATAATAAATATATATATATATATATATATATATGTTGTGACTTGTGAGTCCTAGAGATGCTGTCCGGACAGTCTTTGATCTGTGTCGTTCAGAAGAGTTGCGGTCCGAGTAGGCCCACCTGCTGTCCAGACTGGTGGTGTGCTGTCTACTTGCTTTTACTTCCGTTATTGTGTGTGGTTATTACTTGTTTGGAATGCACAACCTTCTCCCGACTGATTGTTGTCGGTTATTGTTCTTTGTGGGTGACATTCCCTGTGTGTTCCGCTGCGCTGTCCCCCGAACACATATATGTATATGAATGTCGAATGCAGAGAATGAGGCGATCAAGGGAGATTATACTTTGATTACGTGCATCGCGCCAGAACCGCCGGGAGGAGGAGAATGCAAGGAAGAGGAGTGCAATGATGGCTGCGTGATCAAATATGACGAAGGCTCTCATGGATTCTGCTATGGCTCATCCCAGAAATCAGATGCCGTTTGCGTGTGTCGTTACCCTTTGTTAATCCTAACTTGAGATTGTACTCCTCTTTCACAGAATGCACATCTTCCTGCAAATTTACATGAAACCCAGATCTTTGATTTCAGGTATATCATACTGGTAATGTGATACTTTTCATTTTCAAAACACAAGAATGGTCACTTAATAGGTGTTGTTCCATTCTATTTTTTTGAAAACCCAAGAACCACCTAGCCCGACATGCCTTTCAAACAGTTGAGTGGCTTAAAACAACTCATAACCTCAACATGCATTTTGGACAATTGAGTATGTATAAACTCCTAACCGTCAGAATAATCTACACCACGCTGACGACATGTAAGATTGAGCCAAAACTATTAGAATAGCTCGTAACCCCAAATGCATTTTGGTCAACTAAGTAGGTATAAACCTTTGGCTATCAGAATAGTTTGCACCACGCTGACGATAGATAAGATTGAGCCGAAACCTATGCGGAGGGAGGCCTAGAAATAGGACAAACCCACGAAACTAAGATTCCACAATGAAATATCCTAGCTAATTGGTTAGAACTCCCGACCTCGGGCACCATAGGCCCTAAATCCGAATAGCTAACCAATTAGGCTATCCCCAAGTGACACAACCATTGTAACATTTGCAAAATATGTCAACCGGCGACAAATCGATGACTATACAAGCCCCTATCATACTAAAAGATCAATCAGAGCATAATAACAACAACCTTGATTCAGGATGTAAAATTCACACCCAAAAACATGAAAAATTTCAATTTTACTGTAATCTATGCGTCAACATCTAAAGACTAAAGACAGCAAACTACACTAATCTTTGACAGATGAGATAAAGCAAATCATCTGTTGCATTCAAAGCAACACCACAAGCATTAGAAAATAAACATATAGAAAATGCAGATTTCATCTGCAAATTGTAAACACAGTCCCTGCAGTTCTCTACACTAAGATTTAAACACCGGGAACGGGAGGTAGATGACTGAGCTGCCAATATGCATATACAAGGCTTAATCAGAACATAAGAAAGTACTCTTAAGAAAAAATATATATATTATACATCAAACTAACAAAGGCTTAACTAATCAAGAACAACTGTACATAAAGAATGGCTTCCCAAAGCTCAACTCTAAAAAGAATTAAAACAAAAAAAATACACAAAGGTGCACATCATCAGGCCTCCAAAGTGAGGGAAACAAATCGAAAACAACTGCAGCCGCTCATAATACATCAGAAATCCCCAGCTCATAATATTTAAACTGCACCAACCTCAAAATGTACACAAAAAAGACGAAACAATACTTCTGAAACAATTCCTATACAGTCCTCTTAAGCTGTTACTACATCTATACAGGTTACAATGACTAATTACAGGGGGAACAGTGATTCCTCACTACATTATGCCACTAGCTCTATCTCCTCACCAACTCCTCTAAGTTCTAACAAAGAGAGCTCAAATGTTACAACAAAACAAATATGAACAAGTATTGGCCTCAGAATCAGTACATCACTTTTTACAAGCTCATTGATGAGCCATGACTTATCCAATAAACAACAAAAAAGGCCAATATATGATGTAAACCTAACACTTTTGCACTCAAAACTTTACAAAACACAACCTCGTGACTTACAAGAGCAAAAATAGGGTGATTATACCAAAAACTAGTCACCCTTTCCATGTTTTACAACTGCATAACTCCATCCTCCCTAGACATATTCTTGTTGACTCATATTTTACAGACTCTTAAGTGGTGCCTGAATAAAAGGAAGGCAATCAGTCAATGCTGCTTTTGCAAACTTGATTTAGCAATGCCATGATCAAAGGAATCCAAGGCACCCATCTAACACAGCTTCCTCGAAGCAAATAGGCTGAGTCAATCATGAAAACAAAGACAGCCCCCACTCCTGGATACGAGGACAAGACACGTTAAAAAAATTAATTTGCCAACGACGCCAAATATTCTCTAATTCAAATCACTGGTTAAAACTGCAGTGCACTGGAAGAGCTATGTCATATTTTAGAACATATTGAACTCAAGTATTCTAATTTTTTCCTTTATCCCATTACAAAATCCAATGGTCATTAAACTTCTAGAAAAGAGAGGCATAAGCAGTCAGGTTAGATGCAAGTTACCTAGAAAAACTTCAAAGATCAAGCTTAAATTGCAAGGAACGAGTACTTCACATTACAATTACAAGGACCTTAAACCATTGCCATCAATAACAAGTTCTACCATCCTCCACAAATACTAAGAAACTCGTACTTTTCACCCTTTCCACATAAAAGCGAAAAACAGCACATTGAAGATACTCTATGGAACTGAGGCAGTAACCTTTCAAACCAGTAAATAAGAGTATGCAACCCACTGCCATGAGATGTGCAGGGAAAAATTGTTCAAACAATTCTTAGGGCTGGCTATCTTTTCCAGTAGAAAAAACATTACGACCTTGCCGGAACAAACTGTGTCAAAAATGCATTCCTATTTACTAAAGAGTTTTGAGAAAACTTTAAGTCCTATGTCAAAGTAAGCTAAACAAGTGTTTTATATTTCCTCAGAGAAGAGGCAGGGAAAAAGAAAACGAAAATATATAACCAACAAATCAACCTAACAGAGCCATTTTCCTAAACTAATCACGACCAATGTGGGCAATTTGTTTCCTTCATTCCATTCTATCAAAGGCTACTTTCCACAGGATTCTATATCTAAATCAATAAACTATAAAACTGAATAGAAGACACATTTTGAACATCACAAGAAGCTGAAAAAGAAAACCTGAGACTTCTCAGGTTTATGATACGAATTGCACATACTTTAGCTGAATATAGAATGAACTAGGAAGACATTTTTTCCCACAACAGAAAGACAAGAGAAATGAAAACCAGTATGATAAAGACAAAGGACAAGCATTTTAATATAAAACTAAACAGGAACATCAAATAAGTTTGATTCAAATTTCCGTGAATGAAAAACGGATTTCAAATTTTCCGAGTTATATGCATCTACTCATGCTAAAGCTATTGCTTAAAAAGCAAGTCAAAAGTAGTGCATAAAGCAGCAGTTGATCTAGACAAGAATGTAGAAAATAAATTTTCAAGTGCATCGAGATTATAAGCCAAAATTCCAAAAACAGCCGTTTCAGAAAGAGACTTCAGAAGGACAAATACCAATGCTATTAGACATTCAGCTGCAGCATACTAAGGTCACACCCACAAGAATGTTCACATTGACATACCACTTAATGTTATCAAATTGTTTTCGAGCACACAAATATTAAGCAACACTCTAATCTCAGCAGAATTTAGTATGAAAGAAGTGGGGGAATCTATTGTTCCCTCATGGCCAGAGACGTAGAACTTACTTCTTCCTTGAAGAAGTCACACTCTTGATGCAGGTCATTTAGCCAGAGAGAACGGGTGAATGCTGCGTAGCAACCCAAGGGAGTCATACTAAGAGTACGAGTATAAATTTCAACATTATATAAAAAGGAAAGAAAAGATGAACAGCAAGGCTGTTTCACTCTGACGGCATGCGTCTCCTCTTCCCATAATCCACATCCCTT
This sequence comes from Tripterygium wilfordii, assembly GCF_013401445.1. Taxonomy (NCBI): domain Eukaryota; kingdom Viridiplantae; phylum Streptophyta; class Magnoliopsida; order Celastrales; family Celastraceae; genus Tripterygium; species Tripterygium wilfordii. The sequence goes on along the minus strand of NC_052241.1, from coordinate 740,056 downwards.
GATCGAGACCTATGATTTTCTTCCGGCATTGCACGCGACCTGCTCCGTGGTCTAGAAGAAGATTGCCCTCTGTCCCAGTCATCCTTGTAACCAGAGTCGCGTTCTCTTTGCCGATGGTCACGGGAATTATCTTTTTCTTTTTCTTCCCGATACCGATGCTCCCTTTCAGGCCTATCCCAGTCTTGTTCCCTCTCATCTCGCTGCCTCCTATCAGTGTTCCCTGACCAGTCACGATCAGAACCTCTATCCTTTTCCCGAGAAGCAGCAGTTGGCCTACCTCCCTTTTCATGATTCACCTCTCCATAGCCATATTCAGAAGCACCATCATCACCACCGTAACTTGACTCCCTTGTTCTCCGATCTTGCTCTTCTCCTCCCCATGCTCCCATGCTAGAATCAGCCCACATTCCTGCATGATGCCCATCCATATTTGAGGAACCCATCATTCCCATCCCATTAGGTGCCATTCCCCGGGCAAAGAAGGCTGGGTTTACATGAGGAGCCACCCCTGCCAGTCCCATTGCATTAACAGCAGGAAATGAAGGAAGCATGCCAGGAAAACCAGGGCCTGGAAACCCTCCATAACCACCACGACCCATATAAGTCGGATCAAATCCAGCTCCCATCATACCTTGAGGATGCATCATACCACCACCAGGAACTCCAAATGCAGGACCTGCAAGGCCTTGTCCATAGCCTCCACCACCAGCTGGACCTCCTATTCCAGCCCCACCCATGTTCTTTGCACCCATACCTCCTCTTCCCCGCATATGACCACCACCCCCTGGACCTCTATTTAGCATTCCTTGCCCACCCCGTCCCCAAGAGCCCCTTCCATAGTTCCTCCCTCCATCTCCACCTTGATAATTCATATTATTACCTCTCCCCATACCATCATTCGTGGGCCTCCTTCCCTGAGGCTGAGACTGAGACTCGGGTTGGTTTTTGCTATAAGAGGCTCCCATCTGCTTCAGTGTTTGTGGAGAAGCAAAGGCAACAACACAAGCTCGCCCATTCAAAAGATGGCCATTCATTCCTTCTTTGCAAGCAGCTGCAGCATTAGGGTCATAGAACTCAACTTGACAGTATCCCTTGGATTTACCACTAGCTCTCTCATCAAAGAACTTAATCTCCTTGACTCTTCCATACTGAGATAAAACACTCTCTAGCTCTGCATCAGTTGTCCACCAATGCAATTCACCAACATAGAGCATGGTCAATCCATTATCTACAGATGGTCTGATCTCAATTTCATTAAGACGATTCACATTTGCATTCATGCCAGTTTGATTAGTCGGAATCTGTGGAACACCTTGTGGAGCTCCAGACAGAGGATTCAGAGCAGGTGCGAGGTTATTGGACATTCTCCCAGGCATACCGGCAATATCAACCCCGATGTTTGGTGGCACAGAAGTCGAACCCTGAAACCCAACATTTCGGACTTGAGCATCACGAGCGATCTCCAAGACCTGCCCTTTTTGTAAAATAGAAGACCCATCTGGGTAGCCAGTAGATCCCAATCCCTGTCCTTTAATGGGCAGTTGGACTCCCTGCTCAGGAAAACCCGTCCCAGTGTTAGAATACTGCCTTTCAACTGCAACCTCAGAATTACTTAACCCATGTGTGCTCCCAGCTTGAACCTTTGGATCAGGAACATCAATTTTCTGAGCTTGGAGTCCTCCATTACCGAAATTAGCAGGAGGTGGAGCCTCAGATCGGTGCATCTGGAGGAAGCCCTCTCCAACATTAACATCATTGTATAGGTCATCATACTCATCATCTTCCCCCATCATTTCTTCATCTGCAAGTGCTGATATTGCTCCACCCCCCTGATACTGCACCTTCTGACTAACTCCATATTCTTCATCACCGTAATCTATTTGCTCTTCAGCTGTTGGGTCCATTTAGAATCAAGTCAAAATAGAGATAAATTCCTCCCCCACTGTCTCTCTCCACCTGCATGAGCCGGAGAACAGCACATTTATAATTTTAATTTTCTACTTAAATTAATAACATCTTATAGCAATTGAAATAACACGAGCAACATAAAGTCATAAACTCATGATTTTCACCCAAAAAACAAGCAAACAATCAAAAACAAGATATATTGACCCTTTAAAGCACTTATTCGGAAGTTCTAAACATCAAGACAATAAAAGATCATAGATATTCAACTCCTTCAAGAAGAGCAAAGTCAGATCTTGCTGCACAGCATCAAAACCCGAGTGTAAAAGTTGCCAAGACAGAGAGCATACACACAACATCAGGAACCAAAAATCTAGTTCAGAGCTAGAACAAAAAGGATAACTCTCAAACGATCCTAATAACTCTTATAAGAAAATCTCCAATACCCACACCCACTTCCTAGAATCCTATTAATTATATCAAATATCAATAAACCATGTAGTTCTTCACATTCTCTGGTGCCTAGGTGATAATACCCATGCCATCAAGCATCCTAAAAGCATACAATTCCTCCAGTATCTACGAGACTAGCTTAATCTAGCTTCCACATCGTGTAATCTCGAGGAAAATAACAAAAAAGGGAGGTCAAATAGAATATACCCATTTCACAAAAATCCACAAAAATAAAGGGAAAATGGAGAATCACAAGCAACAACTAGCAAACATTGGAAATAAATAGCAAACTCCAACCGATTCGAGCATCGTCGAGAATAGGGTTTCATACTGTTTTGTTTTCTGTATTGGTCTCGGCAAACAGGCTCAGACAAAACCCGCAAGAAGAAACTGTTTTCCTTGAGGAAACTAGACGCTGATACACGCGCTGCAGAGGCCAAATTTGTATGCGTAGCAGGACATGTCTTCTGGATTGTAGCATAAATTAGAGCTGATGAAAGCAGAAACCGGGCTCGGGTAAAAACTTAAAGCCCAAAGTGTTGGGCCGGCCCCGATTGTTTGGGCCAACCTCTCTATCCAAGCCCGGCCATGTAACACGTCTCTTATAATGCTATGGGCGTCCACTCTAATAATGTGAAAAGGCCCAATGTAATGGGCTCAAGTTGTTGGCTTCCTGCCTTCCTCATCATTTCAAAAGAAATTGGATCCTTTATTTAAGCCCAAAAACATTTCAACCCAATTCTCAATCAATCCATCTCTCGGTCTCTCCTATGGCTTCCTCTCTTCAGATTTGTCACCGTAATTCCTCTTAAGAAAAAATTTCAAGTCGTCAACCTTTAGCTCCCTTTCTGTAAATTCCTGGTTCCGCCAATAAATTGTTCGATCAATGCGAATGGACATGAATGATGTGAATATTTTATTCTTTGATGCTACATCTAGTCCATGGCAGACATTCCATCCCTAATTCTTTGATGCCAGACAAGCATCCAACTTTGCTCCAATGGATACTCATAGAGGACAATTCTCAAGAAAGTTGATATTATTGTTTAGTGAATGATGTAGCATTGCTAGAAACTGGTTTGTGTTCTCCTATTGTTATCAAGTGTTGCTTTCATGCCCATTGAGATAGGATCTATTTATGGGGCCTTAAGGACACCAAGACAAGGCATGGCCACAGAGTTTATACTCACTAGTCCCCATCACTTCATATTCATTTGAGGATCTCTAGTCTCAGCTGCTAAATGGTCTTATTATACCAAACTAGGTATCTGAGCATCGCTAGTTGTCCCGTTGGGTTAAGGGTTCTGCCGTAGAAGTCACTATAGTTTTCCTCAAGTTTTAATCATAGACGTCTAGTATGTTTATCAATATGAAGTTTTCAAATTTTTTGAATCGTTGGGTGACTTATAATACAAGGGCTCTTGTCCGGTTGCAGCCACGTGGCAATCCTGAGTGCTTTCTCAAATTTACTATGCCAAAAATGCCCTCAACAATTGCATAAATCCCCAAACTAACCCAACTGGACACCTTTGACGCCCGTATGAAAAGCCTCGAACTTTATATTATTTTATATATGTATGTATAGCCCAGGTGGTTGTGATGGTGGGCAAAAACCAGAAAAGGAAGGACAAAATGCAGCATTCCTTAGAACAGGGGGAGCAAATGAGTATGGTCCCATGGAGGCTTTGTCTCTGCCTAACTTTCTTTTTTTCTTCATATATTCTATGCATTGCACACTTTATGTCCATAAAACAAAAAGGAATCCGTGAAGTTCAAGACATAAGAGAGTCATTTAAGACAATATCATACCATATTAAACTCCACTCTACATTTTAAATTCCCGGCGACACGTGCATCTTCTCGTCCTACACTCACCAAACAATTATACATTGATATCTACTAGATTGCTTTCTCTAATTCTAGTAGGATTAGTTTGATGTGCCTATATAAATGCATGAATAGTTTTATTAGCCATTGTATAAACTTTAAGTTTATTATTTAGAGAATTGTCTCTATGTGTTCTAGTGGATTTCAGATGGTTCCTGGTGGATTTTGAGTTTTCATGAACTAAAGCAGTTTAATTCTGGCTCTCCACATTTCCATCCCGCAACATGCGATCACATAGTTATCTCGTATAATATAGGAGTACAATTAAAATGTAATGATCCCACGTATTGAAAAAGATATATACATGATTCAAAAATTACTAACTTGATCGTCGAGACTTTATTGACCAGGGTTTTGTAGGACAGTCGGCAACTCTCAAATACAAAATATTGATTTGTGGAATCTTGCCCCCATAAAGATCTTCTTTTTATTTTTTTGTTGATAAATGTAATGGTCTAATTTTTTTTTTTTAAATAACATTTAAAAATATGTTTTTCATTGTAATTGAATATTGGACACATATAAACCTAACCCAATCGATTGTTAACCAAACCATCTCTTGTTGGTTGTAACAACGTAATTAACTCAAGCAATTTGACGATATTGTTTTATCTTACCTGTTTTTTAATGGGCGATATTACTGTTCACTGCACAAAAAAGAAAAAGAAAAAACACTTTGACAATAAATAAATTGAATAGGATGTACAAATTTCCAAACATGGAGAATGTTTTGATTGTTTGGAATCTAAAACAGTAAAGTATCTACTGGAAAAGGCTAGTTGGTGTACAGAAAAAACATCTCTTTCACTTACTTTTTGTGAATATATTTCTTTTCTTTTCTTTTTTCTGTGAATATAGTGTGGCCCAACAGGTTATGTGATTGAAGTGGGGAACAACATAAACCTAGCTAAGCTATTAGGCCTCCACCATATTATTATATTTCTTAGTAATTTTTACAATATTTAAATGAACTCATAAGGTTGTTAAAATATCAACATATGCTTGGGATATGTTTGGGATGGAGAAACTATGTAGTTTATAAGGAAAGTCCAGTCCCTGCCACTCTCTGAATTATTTTATTGGGTCTATGTATCACTACGTGAGACGGTTTAAAAAGAATAAAGTCGAGCGAACCTGATGTATCCATGGGAATTGAATCACCCAAAGTGTATAATATTTTTGATGTGAGTAGAGCTGAGATCGATTTTCAACAACTAGGATGTGTGGTTTAATGAAGGATAGGCTTAACAAATATGTTAAATAGTGCATTTCTTTACCATTATGATATGGAACTCACAATCACTATGTTTTCCATTATAACCGAGAACGACAATATATGAATTTGTTATTTGGACATCAATGTGGGCCTAGACTCAGGCTATTAGGCCCACATGCACATAAATTTTTTACCTGACGCTATGGTAAGTTGGGTCAGATCCTAGCACGTGGCCACAACGATATTGCTCCCAATAAGAATCGAATTCAAAGCGTCCCTAATCCACACGGTTTGATCCCCATAGATCATCAACTAAATTATCACCAAAATGATAGAAGATAATATATTTCTGGTTAATTAATGTTTCCCTTTACCGATGACATATATTATGCGAATTAAGTTTTCACTATGTATCAACCTAAGCTAGGTGTGATTTTTGAGGGAGTAGTGAAAAAAAAATTATGTGTATATGTATATGTACATACACACGTGTATGTAAATATTTGAGAAAAAGAAGCAACGTGAAAAGGGAGACAATACCATGCAAAGTCTCAAAAGACCAAATATTAAACAACTTGGGGTTCCATGCGGGACGTGGTTGGCCGTTGGGGGCCTTGAAAAAATATATAGATCTTTTTAATGTTCGGTGGGACCTGCATTCATTTTCTTTTTCGGTGCGGACGGGATAAATTTATCCGACTTGCATATTAACCCATAAATTATGTACACTCGACAAACATATAAAAAACACATGTTTGGGTTCATACTTTTGGAGCGGATTGATCGAATTTTGATAGGAGAGCATGACTATCATACAACTAACAATCATGTTTGGAACCGAGAGAGACTATAAGAAAAACTCTATCGGGCGCATATGTATTGTTTGTTAATTTGGCTATAATGAAAAAGGATCTTATTGATTCCACACACACGTTCAAGTTAGATTGCTATGATTCTATATAATGAGCATTTTCTAATAAAATATCACACTTTTATTTAAGTTTACTATATATGTATAAAGGGTCATAGAACGAGCCGCCTTAAGGTAAGTTCTCTTAGAAAGTCAAGTTCAAAGACATGAATAAATATTGTTCATTTTGGATCGCATGTCTACACGGATTCGTTCTCCTAGACCATCTCCACAATATTTAGGTCCAGAAAACGTGTTTGGTTGTGTGAGAAGGGCTGAACATTTACTTACACGTCACTCGATTGGATTACGCCAATTCGACGTGGGACAGAGTCTTAACACCCTCTCGCACTTGTTGATTGGGTTGTCAAACCGAACAAGTGGATAGGTAGAGGTCATGTCAAAATGAGCCGAGTCTTAGCTTCGATCCCATGTTAAAAAATCCAATCCAAATACTACAAACGAATATTGTCTATTTTGAGCCACTAGCACATATATACAGATTTGTTCTCATGGGTCGTCTCTGTAATAGTAGGTTCATAAAACATGTTTGGTTGTGTGAGAGAGACTAAATCTTTGTTTATATGACATTCGCTTAGATTATGTCAATCCGATGTGGAATAAATTATAGTTCTCGCTAAACAATCTTTGAAATCACATTAAGAACTATTGTACACAAATTAGGGAGGGTTGTCCTTTTTAATTTGAAGCTTCTTCTATTGAATTTAAATTATACCCAATAGGTATTTCAAGAGAGCAAGACAACACACGTTGTTATTTCATTAAAAGAAAAACACCAAAAAAAGGAAGAAAAAAAAAAGTATAGGTGCATGGATATAGTAATAAAAAGTTATGCACTTTAACCCAAATAAAAAAATAATGACAATATCAAAGTTATTTGGTTTTTTCAAAAATTGAAGAGAAGCCTCAGTCTTATAAATAGGGGTTGCAAAACTCTGTTCGATATGAATGATTAAATTTATTCGATCCAGATTAAATCAAGTTTGAACATAAGTGATATGTCCGAAATATGGGTCTAAATGTAAAATTTGTGTCCGGTTTAAAACTTGGTTAGGATATAAACGCATAAATTTGTCTAATTTACTTATCCGGATTTAAACCAATCCATATTTAATCAATTAAATACGTCTAAAATTTAATTTGGATTAAAATCTAAGCACATAAATATTTTGTAAATACGTGATATTATTGGATCCAAAATCGACTTTTTTTTTTTGTCACCACTACTTACAAAAGGTAGGAAGGAAGTGAAAAATCCGAAATAACTTTTAAAACAGCGGTGTGCATGGACCAGGAGCTCCAGGTGCCTTTCACTTTGGTTCCAAATCTAATAATTCAAAGTCAGACTGGATATGTCTTGTCCCATCATAATAATTCCCCATTAATTTGCAACTTATGTCCATACCCCAATTTTCAACACATCCCCCCCTTATTTCCTATGGCTTTCCACACATACCCCAATTTTCAACTATCATCACAAAAACACCCCTTTCTACTATCTCCTAAGAAATTGGGAAAAAAAATTCATTTTCCATGTGTTTATGTAAAACCCATAGATTTTTTTCAAAAAATATTGATTTCTAATTATTTTGAGGGGAATTGGTAAAAGCAATAAATGACATAGGGTTAAGAGAGTAGGCAAAACATCAATCATTTGGGTAATAGTCTAGTTGATAAATATTTAGAGGACTAAACTACATAAATTTGAAAGGTTCTAAGTTTGATTTTCATTAGGAGTAATATCCTTGTAGTCATTCAATAGGTTTTGTCCCAACTTACCCCATCGTTAGGTGAGAAGCTTTTGTACGAACATATCTGACTAGGACTGTCCAAAATTACCGATAATAACCTAACCGAACAGATGGGTCAATTATTTTAGAAATAATTTATATATTTTTTAAGAGCCGATAGAAAAAAGGGACCGAAATTGAAAAACCGAAATAACCGACATATCGACCGGTTAAATTAATGTCAAAAACTGATCGTGACAATCCTATGACAACAGAAATTTAACATCATATCGAATTTTCAAATGATAAATTTGTACGATGTGATTGTCCGTTACCAAAAACCTAGTCAAAATATATTTATCAAAAAAGAATATAGTAGTCACTAGTCAAGATATGAGATTTAGGAAATCACAATTTTACAAAGACCTATTTAATGACAAAAGGGTAATTTCGTAAATTCAAGAGGGGAAGTAATTCATATATACCCAGAACATTTTTAGCGAGTCTGGTTCAGATAGAAAGTAGAGCAAAAAGGAAAGCCATCTCCTTATGTGCCTTTCTACTGTAGAAGACTACTGACACAGAGAAAAGGCTAGACGAGCCTAGAGAGAAGAAAGTCTAGAAAGAGAGAGACCACTGTCACTTACTAAAAAGAGTAACCACCGCGGGAACTGCACTCTTCTGCTCACCGACCGCCATGGAAGAAACCGGCATCGTCCGCTTAGCAGGGAGTCTAGACCCGACAGCGCAGGAGTTCCGACCCAGATACCCCAACCACTCGACCCATGATAACCAACTAATTTCACTCTTTCCACCACCGCAACAACCACAACTCTACTTCCCGTACAACGTTTCTCTTCCTCCGCTTTCACTTCCTCCGCTTTCACTTCCTCCGCCACCGTATCAACAGCAACCGAGTCATGATCTCCCGTTCTGCCCCCAGTATTCTACGCAACCGGGATACGATAGCGGGGGCACCTCCTTTCCTAATATCCTGCCTCCGTCCACGGCGCCCACGCGGAGTCTCGTGCTATCTTCGGTCCCGAGTGACGTCAGCGAGTCAACGGTCAGGAGGGAATTGGAGGTGTTTGGGGAGGTGAGAGGGGTCCAGATGGAGAGAGCACTTGATGGAATCGTGACCGTTCATTTTTATGATCTGAGGCATGCAAGGAGGGCGTTGAGTGAGTTACAGGAGCAGCACATGCACCATCAAACCTGCCTCAGGGCCCACTACGGTAATTTCTTACCGCCTCCACCACCGTCGCGTCGGTTCTTTTCCGGCCAGCCCGTTTGGGCACATTTTACCGTCCCGGCGAGCAACGCCGTCCCTGACGGGAGCAATCAAGGGACAATTGTGGTCTTCAATTTGGATCCTGAAGTCACCGCTACCAGTCTCAAGATGATTTTCGGAGTTTTTGGTAAATTTGGATTATGCTTGTTTCTTCTCTATTTGTTTGATTTGGAGGGTTTTAGGGAGTTCTTGCTTCGATTTTGTTCTAATTCTGAATTGTGTCTCAGGTGAGGTGAAGGAAGTGCGGGAGACTCCATTGAAGAGGCGTCAAAGGTTCGTTGAGTTCTTTGACACCAGAGACGCTGCGAAGGCTCTTAACGGAATGAACGGTAACGAAATTCACGGCAAGCATGTAGTGATTGAATTCAGCCGTCCCGGCGGTTTTAGTAGAAAATTCTTCAACCCCAGAAAGTGTGTTGGTCCTCAAAATTCTATTTACTCAGCCCCACCTCCACCACCTCCTCCTCCTGCGGTACTGTTGCCTCATGAATTCTCCGGCCGTTTTCCTCCTCGTGCTTATCTTTCTCGTCAAAATCATCATTCGTTTCCAAAGAAGTCGTCAGATCATAGAAAGGTAAACCCTAGCGTCATGGAATCATCAATTGAAGGTGCAGTTGGTTCTTTGTCGTTAAGCGGTGCAGTGGAGCGTGTGGATAAGGTCGTTAGAAAAGGATCTTCAAAGAAGAGTGAGAAGAAGAGTGTTGAAAAGAGTCGATCAACAGGAAGGATGCGGCCATGGAAAGGAAGACATGGCAAGAAATTCGACATCCAGTTTCTTATAAACGAAGAGGCTATTACGGAATCGAATTGCAGAGATTCAAGAACAACTGTTATGATCAAGAACATTCCCAACAAGTACAGGTAATTAGTCCACTGTGCAGTTCTTCTTCTTTTACTTCTATCTATCATCATTCGATGAACATTTCTGGGATATTCATGATGTTTCCCTTTTGAGATATTGCAGTCAGAAGCTGATTTTGAACATGTTGGACAACCATTGCATTCATTGCAATGAACAGATTGGTGAAGGCGATGATCAGCCATTGTCCTCCTACGATTTCGTCTACCTCCCTATTGATTTCAAGTGAGATTTCCCTTTGAATTAATTAATTGTTTCTTTCATAATTGGTGTTCACAAAGTTTGATGAAGATTGAAATCCCCACACAGCAACAAATGCAGTGTGGGATATGGGTTTGTGAACATGACTTCACCAGAAGCAGCCTGGAGGCTGTACAAGGCATTTCATCTTCAACATTGGGAGGTCTTCAATTCCAGAAAAATCTGTCAAGTCACTTACGCAAGGGTCCAGGTATATATATATATATATATACACACACACACACATATATATGCTTCTTTCTCTCTCTAAATAGTCAATGGTGGGTTCTGGGTAGTGATATTTAATGATTAATTTCTAATAAAAAAGGGATTGGAAGCGTTGAAGGAGCATTTCAAGAACTCCAAGTTCCCGTGCGAGATGGACCACTATCTGCCAGTGGTATTTTCGCCGCCTCGAGACGGTAGACAACTGACCGAGCCTCTCCCCGTTGTTGGCCATCAGAACAGTCAGTCCATCGCTATTGGTCTACCAGACGATGCTCTTGCCCTTGCTCCTGCCTTTGATGATGATGATGATGATGGTGGTTACGTGGTCGGTGAAGATATGCTGGATAACAGCAATGATTATTATGACGACGACCACACTGACCAAGAACAACAAGACCCGGGTTGCCCGAGCTGTTACTGTAGCTCAAACAGCGGCGTTATTGTGGATGACGAAGATGATCATGACAATAATAGTAGTAGCTGACTACCTGCTTTGCGTTTCTGATTGAGTGATGTCAATGCGAGTTCATCGATGGCCTACCCTTCATCCAATATTACTCGCAACAATCAGTGTGATCCTTCACTGCTGGCTAGGTGATCCATCCCAATTCCTCCATCTCTCTTAATTTCCTCTTTTAATTATTGTAGTTTTATTTTTTTCCTTCCCCTTCTCTTATGTTTTAGTTGTCTGTTTAATCTCTGTAGTGTTGTGGAATAATATATAGTTTTCCCCTTTTTCTTGTTGGATATAGAGTCTTTTATTTTTATTTTTATTTTTTATTGACTTGGTAGTTCTTACAATAAGATCTCTATATATGTGTAGGAATATAAATTGATGTTCAACTTAGTTGCTATTGTGGCAGCAATTAGCCATTCTTGATTCTCAGTCCCAGATATGTGGAAGAATATCAGGTGGATTAGGAAAAAAAAAGAAACAGATTGAAATTAGGTGTACCAGTAATGTATTTTCTCTAATCAAGATTTGAAGCTTTTATAAGAGTAATGTTATATCCATCAAAAATAAGACCCTTATTTTACGGTCAAATGAAATCAATGTGGCATAGTAAATAGTCATTCATTATAAACACTTATGTAGGGTTTATTTAACATTCAACTCTTTATCTAGAGTTAAATGGGAGTGTAAAAAATTAGAAGACAGAATTTTTTGAAGAAAGTCATAAAACTGATCGTATTCATTTAGCTCAATGACTTAGGCAAGTGAATTGAGGTTTATGGACACTCAAATCACCATAAAAATGAATTATATCTGAAAACTTCAAATAGAAATCCGATTACATCGAAAAAAAACATTGGATTACACACTATATCGAGATATACTCGAGAAGATTAATCAAACAAACACAAACAACTTAAACATATCAGACAATGTCGGATTAAACAAACAAAGTTATCTCCCAAATAGAAACTATCTGCCTTTATTATTGAAAACAAACAAAAGCCTGAAAAAAAAAGGTGTTTGAGGAACCTCGACTGCTCTCTAAACGTGAAAGAATAAGGCGACTGATGGTGTTAAGAGAGAGAAGCAAATTAGTGAGAAAAGTTGTGAGAGAATTGAAGTATGTTAATATGGAAGTTGGAAGTGAGTGGTGGTCAGTGGAGACACGTAAAATCACAAGACATAAATGAAGATCGAAGTTTATTACTATCTGGTTTTAATAACATCACAGCTGTTATAAATTAAGTTGTGAGCGTTGGTGCTTTGGACTAGAACAGTCCAAGTTTCTTTAGATGCCTGAGGCTGAGGGAAAATGGACTAATTTTCCTTTGTCTTGTTTGCTTCATTTTTCGTTAACTAACTTAAGCTGAAAAGTGAAATGTGAAGATATTACATAATGAGAATGAGAAGCAGAAGCAGGAGAGCAGACCGAATGTATTACACTATTTTTATTTTTTGTTTCTTAATTGTGAAAGGTGAGGTGTATTTATATGGCATTTCAGATGTTTAATGGACGGACCATCAACAAGTAATTCTAAATCATACAATCTACTTGTTGAGTCTGGTATAACATAGTCTATAAATGCGGAAAAGTGTTAACATATATAGATGATTTCAGTTCTTAATTAAGCATCATCAATGCGTTTTTTTAGAGGTAAATATTTCATAGTAACTCTATAATTAAGGGTGTTTTTGCGAGAATAATATTGTGATGAGTGATTTTCTGGAAAGATAAAACCGTGCAAGCTTGATATATTCACGTAGAATCGAAGAACCCAAAACGGACATTGTGTATTATGCTGAAAATTCTAATAATATGCATGTGTATATATAATACATTCCCTTCCTTCCTTGTTCCATTAACAGCTATGGCAGACCAGTTTGGACAAAATGAATCTAACCACAATGGAGTTTGATTTGATTCGAAAGACACTGGCTCAGTTTTCTACGTAATGATATTTGTAGCAAGTCTTTAATCTGTTTTTTTTTCTCTGAAATTCCAACTTGTCAACGAGATATATCGTTGATTCAGATAGAGAGAGAAAGAATAAGGAGGAAGTGTGGCCTCGTGATTCTGAGACATGTCTGGAATTCTAATGCCACGTAAGATAATCAAGATGACGTGGCATCATCTGTGGCTGTAAAATTAAGGCCTTTTGAGTTTTGACGACACAGATGCCATGCCATGCCATACCTAGCTAGTAGCTACCTAAACCCAAAAAAAAAAAAACCCTAAAAAGCATCTGGCTTCTGTGATTTCTCTTTCATTCTTTGTCACATACTATATCCATATCTTATATATAACACATGGGGCCACACAACACATACATACATACATAGATATGTACATACATATATATAGAAGTTAACCTCCACCACCACCACAGCACCACCTCCATCTACAGTACTCTATCTGTCCCATTATAATGCTTTCTGTCACATCCTTCATCCTCTTTCGCTGTCTTTTTTCTGATTTCGTGGGGTTTTGCCACGTGTCCCTCAACTCCATGCTTGCCACGTCACCTATCCTCTGGTTCTCTAAACTGGTATTGTTGGCATCAAATGAACTGACACATGCCCCAATTTTTATGCAAAACAAAATTCCTCTTATATCTATACACATACACACACATACATCTCAAATGATACAAATAGAGGGGTTGCGAAATCTTGAAAATTCGGATTGCTGTTTGGCTTTTCACTGTAGAGGATGAGAGAGAGATGGAGCCTTGATGGTCTTTTAATTTCACGTATTTATGTATAACACATGCAGCATTGCAGGCTTTAAGGACAAGGTAAATATTGAAACTTGAAAGGCTTTGTTATATGGAGGAGGAAGAAAGCACATCTGTGTTATTGTCATATACTGCATTTGCATTTAATGCTGGGGATTTTGCATTAGAAAAACTACCGGCAATATTGCCAGGTCATTGAGAAATCACATGGACACAATGTCCTTTCCTAGCTAATCGTGCTTCTCCTGACCATTCCCTTTCATTTCTTTCTTCTTTTTTTTCCACCTGCAACAATAAAATCTAATGTGTGTTTAAGTTAATGGTGTAATAATATCTATTATTAAAGGGGAACATTACTAATTGTTGTCATCATTGGATGCTTCAGAAGCTGCTTAGATTATATATGTATGTGTGTATGTATATTTTGTACCTCGGTAACACAAGATTATGGTTCTAATAAAGTATTGGGTTATGCACCTGTAATTGAGGCGGACAATGATACCAGTGCAACAACCTTAAGTTAATGTACACGGAAAAAAAACCCCGCATTGGAGCAATTTGCCTAGTGGTAAAGTGTATGCTACTTATGTTATTCTATCAGGTTCAATTCCGAAGGTATGAATTCATACATAAATTTATCATAAGTTTGTTTATCACGAGTAGTTTATAGGTTAGTACGCAGGCTTGATGAGTTTATCCTGTTATTGGATTTTGATCAAGAATTGGGTCCATGCATAAATCTGATGGGGAGCATATGTTCTGACAGCTAGGTGTGTCGTCCAGACAGCAGAGGATGAATACGCTTACGTTGACGGACAGAGGTGTAGTTGTTTAGACAATTTGAGTAGTCGTCAAAACAGTTTACAAGAACTGTAGTTTTTCAGTATAAATATTAATGACGTTTTAGGATTGTAACTTAGTTTAATTGTGAGAGAGCGCGCGTAAGGTATAGAAAACTTTGTGATAAATCTCTTGGGTGTAATCGAGTTCTGATATTGAAAGAAAATTGAGGGTGTAGTTATAATAATTTTACACATAGTAAATCTTTTCAGGTTTTCTTTCGACAATAGTCGTGATTTTTTCTTCAAATTTAGAGTTTTATACGTATTTTCATGTGTTGAGATTGATTTTATTATTCAATTCAATGTTTTGTATTGTCGTATGATATTTTCGTTAAAAGATGATCTAGTTAAAGTTCCCAACACCAATGTACGTACATGGGCAAAGAATGGTGGTTGCGTTACACAACAAAATTAAGAACCATAAGGCAACAACTATTGTTTTTTTTAAGGACCCATAAAAAGATTTAAGAAGTTGTTTTTTTCTTTGTCGTTGTAGGTTTTTGACCGCAAAAAGATTTTGTGGGGGATGGAAAGGGTGGCATGCGTGCGTGGGCATGACATTTTTGGGCTAATCAAGGCCACACGGTTGCCCATCATGGACTCATATTTATTAATTAACCCCCCACCATAATTGGTTTTTGAAAAATCCCAAATAAAAAAGCTTTAATTAAATTAAATATATTATATTACTTGGATAAGAGAGGGCTTTGGAAAAATCATTTGTACGGCTGTTTGTCTTGTTTTGTGTTCTGCTTATGTTTTTTCTTTCTTTCCTTCCTATTTTAATGCCTGATTTTTTTTTAATTTTTTATATTTAGCTGTTCATCTTCTTTTGCTCTCTCTGTCTCTGTCTCTGTCTCTGCCTCTGCCCCACCTTTTGGTTTCTGAGTGTTCACTTTTTTCTGACAACTATTTGATTAATAAAAATGTCAAAATAAAAAAGAGAAAATATTGGTTGGATTTATTACATAGTAAAAAGAGTCTTATAGAGACTAAGAAAATTAAAAATCAAAGAAATACATTAGAACCTAAAACAATATAAATATATTTTAATGCTCCCTCGAAAATTTAATATGATACCACAATATTTAGCTTGCGAATAAAGATTTCTCATTGCAAGAAGAGATTGACGGATGGCATTGATTGACCGCACTGGCGATAAGTATCGATTTAAAATCCAAAACTAAGGGCGTTTAAAAAAACCGTAAAGCTGAATTAATAGTCAAATTAAATGATTAGTCGATTATTTTTAAAAAAACAAAAAATTATTTAAAACCAACCGAGAATCAAAATAATTATCGATAACCGTCAATTGATGGACTAAATTTATGTCAAAAATTGCCCATAACCGATCATTTAAATCCCTATCCAAAACAAAAATCATTGAGTGTACGGCAAAATTTCTAAGGACTGCATATGCAGTAAAGCCTCCAAAGAACGGATCGATAATTAACACCAACAACTGTGTGAGGCTATTAAGTGGGCCTCCAGGCCCAGAGAAAGGCCCACAGTGACACTACAGTATAAACCTTCTTAAAACGGAACCTCTTACAGATGCTGAGCCCGCTCCAATTAAATACCCACATTGATTGCAGAGACTTCCGTCTTGACGCTAAAAATGCGGCCGACAGCTGCCGGCAACTGGATCTCGTCGTTTTCGAACAGCAATACATAACTTTATTTCAATCCAAACCAGCAACAAAAACATCACACCAACATCACCCACGACCACATGAAATCATGTGCGTATAACTCAGCAGTTGCAATAATTGGGATACCGATGACTGGGAGGACAAACAACATAGAAACGTTTAAGGCCTGAACAACACAAACAAAAACAGAGCGATACCATGACCCATCTACTGAACTGGAGTTCATCCTTTCTTCCATCTTTATTGATGGTGTCTCTTCTTTTGTTGTCTGGGTTGAGCTTGAGTGGGTAGGAGGCTTCCAAAGTGATGCCACAAAGATTTGACATTTTGACCCACAGATTTTAAAAACTCATTTAAAGGAAAAGAAAAATTATAACAAAAGGGACAACCAATACAACAGAGGGATGCACACAAGAAGGCATTTTAATATGAAAACAAACACACTGAGGTAGAGAAGAGCTTCAAAATGAAGTGAAATCTAATTAAATCAGCAGAAGTTCAAGAAAAAACAAATCCAGTTGTGTCACAGCATCTTTGGTATTCAAATAACCAAACTGTCGTTGTTCCACATCATCCAGTCATGAAAAAGACCAAGTGAAGTGCTGGTGGGAACTATAAAGTAGCAACCACATGAGCATATTTGGAAGTGCATACTACAATCACCTTACTTGGAAATCTTTCAACAAGAAGCAAGACCACAACTCAGATGTGAAACCTTAAGGATGTAGGAAAAGTTGTAACAGCACCTTCTCATGTATGGGATACATGGAAGAAGGTACATGAAAGCTTTTAAAGATGACTGCCAATATCGTAAATTTCATTCTGCGTACCTTAAGATGAATGCCACAACCAAGAATGTTAGGGATAAATGCGATGATAATGATGCACTTTCAAACAAATACATTGCAGTCTTACTCTGCTATACATCCATGTCAGTTCTCAACCTTTGAACTTGCATTAGCATTCCGGAGGACACATCGACAACCTTAGTAAAATATAGCCAACGAAAAACACACTTCCAGAAATAAATTGTGTTTCTAGCAAGAGAGGAAGGCTAAATATCAGTGAATTATTCAAGAAAAAAAAAAGCACAAGACAAAAATTAGACAACAGAGAAAGATGCCTCCTTGAATTACACACAGTTGTTTGATTCTTGAAAAAAAAATTCACGCTTTAATAAAGCAGTTTTAAACTTTTAATAGACTCATCTGCTGCAGCAGGTATTGGAACTGCAACACCAAAGCATATCAACAAAATACCAATAAGTGTAGCCTAAGGCTCCTAACCCGCCAATAATATGCAGCATTCTCAATTTTCCTAAAGATTTGACAAATCCTCAAGGCATTTCACAAATGCAGCCAGGGATTCATACAAAGAAATGATGCTTCTTACTTAGCTAAAAGCACATACATCCAGTGACGCTTCTGAGTCAAATAGTTCCTTGCAAACATCAGAGCTAAACAAACACAAACTACACTCCAATTCTCTTGCTTCAATCAGAAAGAGGTAGAAATTTATCAAAAAGTCAAGATAATCAAGTTCCCCATGGCAATCATGGTCATTATGCTTAAAAGATTATTTGTTAAGTCTTAAATGTAACATAATTCAAAGTAAAAGAGCCACATTGAATCAAAGTACAGAGTGAGACACCAGCATGCATAACTCTTCAATTCCATTTCAGGCCAGAGACTCCTTCTGTTTGGCGAGTAGCTCGTCTCTAACTCTCCTAATTTCCGCTTCCTTCTCCAACCTCTCCTTCTGTAACAACAATTGTACGAAATTAAACTTAAATTTTTTTACATCAACACATAAAAATCAGGGAAACTGTGCCTAATCAAACCAGTTAGGGTTTTTTCCGCATCATAAAGAAAAATTATAGTAAAAAAAATACATTTCAAGGCGAGATCAATCAATTAAATTCACATATACACATACATGTAAATATATATATATATATAAAAAGAGAGAAGACCTTCTCGTCTTGATGGAGGGCGATCCAGACGTGAATTTTATCCATGGATTTCCAGAAGACGAAGGCTCCCAAGGACATGCCGAAGTAGGTTGCCAGTCTCACCATCTTCGATTGCTGCTTTGCACACGAGAGCTCCGGCAATAGCGATCTACCAATTCGGTCGTCTCGGAGGAGCACAACTACAGTGTTGGATATGCCGTATGAAGAGCTTCGCAGAGAAAGTTCTATTGTACGATCCAAACACTTCCTCCGCCATGCTCGATCGATCTCGTAGGCAAGCCCACAGACTTTCGCAGTATGGGCTTCCCTTTTGATGGGCCGTACCGGCCCATTCATTCAGCTTTCTAAAAGAAAGTGGCATTTTTGGTAATTTAACAACTTTTTGTGATCCCAATTTCTCTTTAAAATCCCTGATCTGTAGAGAGTTTCGGCATGGGATGGCTTGAAAACCCTAACGCCGCTTCCCTGCAATTCTCGGAGTCCGGTAGTGGTAGCTTGCGCCGGGGTTCGCTTCGTCGTTTTCACTTGTAGATTTGAGTTCCCTTTTTCGATGTCAATTTTATTGTTAGTTGTGTGAAAATTTAAGGATTTGTCGCTTTCGATAGGCGTTGCGTTCTTCGTCGGATTATAAATCCAGAGGGACGCGTCAACGGAAGCGTACATTTGATATCAACGGCGACCGATTTCTGCACAGACTACGCAGTTTATGATAATGGCGTAGTCTGATTCAGTGTCGCGTTGTGACATTTCGTTCATGTTCATCAAAATCCTTATCTTGATTTGCGATTTGAAGAGTCGTTGCTTCATAATGGTGAACTCTCCCTTGATTGATAGTGGGAGACGTTCAAGTTTCCGAAGCATAGATTGATCGTACTCTTTGTGCCAGTTTTAAACAGCGAGGTGTATGCTTTCTGGTCGCACTCTGCTACCTGTCTACTGGTATATTTCTCAGTTCATTCATAGTTCTGTTTTTCCTTAGATTTAGATTTTATTTTGGCTTGGGATTCGAAATGTTTGAGCATTAGCGGAACATTTTATATCATAAATCACACCCGAAACAATCCCACCAATCCGCTTTGGGGTTTTGATTCTCTGTGTTTGTTCCTCATTTATAAATGATCCGCTTGGGGTTTCAGTTTTTGTGTTTGTTTCTCATGGGTACAGTAATGGAGTCTTAGCCCAAGACACTAAACTCATGAAAAGGGGGAGCTCCTCTATTTGTTTCATTTCAGGCTAAACAAGCCATGTACGTTGTAGTTTGGCTGCCTTGCATTTCTTGATGCACAGATGTCTTAAGATTGAAGGACAAAAGAAACTGATTTTATTGAATGGACATGGGTGTTCACTGGCAATCTTTTTGAAGATTTCTTTCCTAGCTGGGATTTCTATTAACTGGCCTAGTGGCCTGTATGTTTTGGGGTCCGGACATAAGGCACACCAACATATATCAGTATAGCACCATCTAGGTATTGTCTAAATAGGCATGTCTATGAAGATGTGGACTATCAGGGACAGAATGACCTGTGAAGACTAAGAGCACTCACATTGTATGTAAAATAGATATAATAGGTTTAATAAATAACAGATTGTACAAATTGTCTTGAAAAATACAAAAATACACTACATTGGTATCTCTTAACATTATCTACTTTTTATACTTGATCAAATGGATATTTATTTGTAGATAACCAAAAAGTAAATAGATAAACATTTAAAATATTAAAATGATGAATACCTTTATTTTTAATAGTAATTAAATGTAGTAAATGCTTGATCTCTACCTCAAATTTTTATTTGTAATTAATTAATATCTATCATATAAAATATTCATTATTTATTAAATCATTGTAATATTCAAGCATTACAAAAGACATTAATAACATACTATTTTATTAAACTTAAAATAGAAAATATTAAAACTTAGGAAATTACATATAACTTAGAAACTTGCATTGCTATGAAGTTCAGTATGTGTTTTTCTATCTTGGATGCGAATGTGCTGGTCAATAAAGTTTCGAAACTCATTAGTTCGTAAGTGTTCCAGTATTGACGTTGGAGGATCATCTTCAACTTGTTCATATATGTCTACAAATTATAATTTATTATTAATTATATTTTTTACTAATTATTTTTATTTATAATTAATGCTAATTATTTTTTCTAAAATTAATATATAATGACACACTTTAATTTTTACTTGAAATAAGATAATATAATTTAGACAAGTAATAATAAAGTAAGAAAGAAACTATTATTTTAATGCTGTAGAGATTTTAGAATAGAGATACTGATGTAGTTGTTACTAAATAGAGAATCTGTAAACTATCAAAAAGTGTTGTTTGAGTAGATAAAATAGAGAATCTATTGAGAGAAATGTGAGTGCTCTAAGAGTAATATTATTGTCGAACAGTAGATGTGCATTATCAACAAACAATAGGGTTTAGTTTTCTATATAAAATTTGAACTTGTTGCATAAATTATTCAGTCATATCTATGGCAAGCCAGTGTTGTCAGGAGTACTGGCATTTCATTCGTAGACAACAGAAATCTTCATAGGACGCTTACATTTTTCACAAAGAACAGTTCCTTCAATCAATCCTTTATCGAATGGAACAACACTGACATGGTTGCAAGGCCCTGGAAGAGGTGGAGGTGGTTCAATGGCAGTTCTAAGTGCACCCAAGAAGCCTAACTTCCCAACATTCTCTGCCCACTCTGGAAACGAATTTAAAGTTTCCATCAGCTTTTCTCCATGAAGCCTTACAACATCCGCGGAGCTCCCTCTTCCAATTACTGCCCAGCCAACGGCTTCATCATCAACCTCTAGCAATGCTGACATATTTTCTAAAATGTTATCAGTTTTACTCGTCTTTCCGGATTGTTGTTTCGATCTTCTCATACACTCCAATCGCAGCCAAAACAAATATATGGTCGTGAAAGAGAACAAGCTTTTATGTTTTCCAACTCTGATGATGTCTAAAATGCTTTTCACATTTTCACTAAGATTCCTCTTACCAACAAACACCATCTCAAGCTGCACTCTGGAACTTTTAATCAGCAATATCTTAGCGTGGAATTCCTTGATCCAATCCAGGTTCTCACTTCCGTAAATGCAAATGTTTCTGCCTTCGTCTACCTGTATCAGTTCCAAGGTTAAGCAATGCGAGTACAAAAGGGTGTACATAAATGTGCAACAAAGGCAGTCTTAAACCAGGGCACTCTCCCAAGAAAAAAAAAACTGGGATAATTTCAGGGACATAATGTGGCAGTCTCTGAATAGCAATTCTAAATACAGGCTGAGGCAACCCGCCGAGTGGTAACTCTGAATGTGGATATTTATTGTCTTACCCATTTACTTAGTAGGGGATCAATTTGATAAGTGAGAAGCTGCAGTGTCCAATTCTCTTCTTGCCAAAGTTCTGCTTCTCTTGAAGTTGAGAAGGGATATGCCTTGGCTCCCCAGATCAGTACCATATCGATAGCATTTGAGTTGGTGACCGTCCCCTTCGAATCTAGCACTACCATAAGAGGTTGAGTGTTGTAGTTCCATGCTTCTTTTATGTAGTTTACCACAGCATGGTTGAGTAGCCACGGTTGCCAGAGTGAGTACCAGGGCAACAAATTGGACAAGAAATGGAAAGTCTCCTTGTCAGCAGCAGTCCATGTATTGGAATTCGACATGGGAATCCATACAATGCCATAACTTCCTTCTAACTTCTGGTGATGAGGGTGATCATATGTCTGGCGAACAAGCAAAACTAGCTCCTCAAATGGAAGGAGTTCTGACTTTGAGATCAGCAGTATAACTACCTTATTTCTTAGTTCTGATACATCCACCTGTTTTTGAAACAAAGCACATGGTGAATAGGTTGCAGAAGTAATTCTATTTTTTCTGAACATAAGAAGCTTTGGGATGTTGCTCCATTGGACTTATTATAGTGGACAAGTCATAAGTACTTGTTACCTTTTGCCTTAGAATAAGAGCATAATTAAAGCGCTAATCTCATTACTCAATGTCATCGTCTTATAGTGATTTCCACGTGCAGGTGTTATGGTGCATCCCCATGGGTGTTTTCATTATTGCAATTTGGGAGATGGGCCCTTACTCAACCCAGTGTGTGCGAATGTCATCATGCGTTATCTTCCCGCACCGAGCTTTAGCCCAAGTCTCAATTGATCCATGGGGTCGCGGGGTCTTTCATGTGGCCCCCGTTTATTGGTCAATTGTCCGGTGGACAGCTGGGTGGGTTCCACGTTACTAAAAAAGAGAGTAAAGAGATAGAACAGTCGTAGCTGCTGCTTTTGTCCTCTTTATATTTTACTTTTCTGCCTCGTATCTTTAGGGATGCAGTGCAATTGAAGAAGCATAAATACCTTTCCTTGTGTGGAACAATCCTTGAGTGATAAGTCATCCCTGATAGCTAGTAAAGTGCAAAGAACCTCCTGGTTATCATTGTGGGTCTCCTTAAAAAGGTTCAAAAGCTTCTCATAGATCTTCTTTTCTGCAATTTATGCAAAACACAGGGAGTCATGACTGATAAAACCCTTCTTTATGATTCTGAAGAATCCGAACACTAACCTATATCCTGATAAAACAAATCCACCAATCGCCAGAGGAGACTGTGAATGCTGCTCAATCTATATGACAGACTTGAGAGCTCCCAAGCTGCAATTATAGTTGAATGCGAATACCTGAAAAACCAGTAATTTGATTTCTCTTAACTATTAACAATGAAAGATTGTACAATGTAATATCCTAATAGTCAAATGATAAAATAAAAAAAGAAAAAGGGTGATTGAAGGGAAAGAACATGCACTTGCTCAGGCTTCAGGGCAATCAAGTCTAGGAATTGAGAAGAGCAGGCTAAGGCGCTTCTGGTGACCCAGTAAGAAGCGATGTAGATCCGGGACTTTGTGGTGGCTATTGCTTCTTCATTACCCAGTCCTAGATGTGCAAATGGCAGGACCTCAAACTTGATAATACACTTGGTCACTTCCAACATATTTTTCGTTAACAAGCTCAGTGCCTTAAATCGAGGCTTCTCCATGCTTAAGTCGCCAGGCAGCTGTTTAAGCATTGCAACTAATGCTGCCAAGGTGTTGCGAGGATTTAACTGCATTTGAAGCCAAAATTCACCATAGATTGTAGCAAACGCTGCAAGTACTATCACAACCTTGGCATCCCATCTATAATTTCCAAGCAAATCAAACAAGATCATTGCCCTGGCATGGAGACTCCCTTCACCAGAGCATTTGTAAAGCATCTGCAGCCAAGAAAAGTGATCTGAAATATCGAACAAAATGTGATCGACAGAATCGGAGAGGAAGAATATTACCTGGCGCGAAATCTCATAGATGGCATGTCCAAGAAGTTCTTGTGATCCAATTACTTCAATGTTGTTTATGTCATTTCTTGCCATGCCATCAAGATGTAAATCAGAGACCTGTAGATGGAGTCCATGAACTAGTATCCATCCATATGTAAACATTTGAATCCTGAGAAATCAATCCAAATAAGGTCTTTACCAATGATCCTGATGGAGTAGCATAGCATATGATTTTCTCAACGGCCTGAAGCAAAAGCTCAGAATCTAGATGACGACCATCGGGGTCATGTGTAAGGAGTAGCTTCCTTACGAGTATATCTTCATCTAAAGACAATGAGGAATGCATGTAATTTCTCTCACTTCCAAGAAAGTTCATCCTCAAAAATGATAGCAACTCTTCAACTTGGTTAAAAAATGCATGCATGGAAATTCTTCATGACCATATGACACATAAACTCTTATTTATCTAAGAAAGGCTATAACTACTATTCATACACTACAGTAATCTGGAAGTGACCGTGATGGTCCCAAATTGTAAATCTTTTGCAGTTTCCTTCTAATCAACTCACAAAGAAAAGGCTCAAGAACACAAATTCCAATCGTGAAATTGCAACAAGCAAGTATTACAAGGCTTAGAATAATGGACAGTATTTGAACAAATCTTATCTCTATACTATTAAGAACCCAATCCGGAAAAGGAATGGGAATAAAAGAAAAAGATAAAGAGGTCTCTTCAACATTTTTAGCATATTATTTTGAGTGGGAGAAAAGAAAAAGAGAAGTAGACAAGAAAATAAAGAAAAATATGCATGCATCTAGAAGATCCCTCCAAATAAGTGCCTCATTCCGAAATTCATGAATTTCTTACATCAAAAATATCATTTATATGGGGGATAATCTCTGCATACTGCGGGAGTATTATAAGTAATCAACCTCTCCTTCATTAAGGGAAACTTTCATTATCATTGTATCTCACCAACTGCTTTCTTATTCCCTTTTGTAACCTATATATAATTGCACATTGCTATACTTTCTTCCTAGGAGACTAATCTTGACTTGTCCTTTATATCCCAACACTTTCTTGATGGTTTGAATCTTGGAAAAAAACAAAGCATCAGGTCATGCCTTGATGGCTTTCAAACCAAGATTTACTTCAACCTAAGTTAGGTTGATGTTCATGATATGGAGAATCATCGACTAAAGTTGATGGTTTTCAATCAATTCTCACTTCAACAAAACTCGGGTTGTGATGTTATCACCCACCACAGGTTTTAGAATCGCACTTATTTCATTACTTCTTATAATAATTATGTTGTTACTGCAGCCATTTTGAGAAAATAATCAATACAAGATAACAAGCAACCTCACTAGTCCTACTCATTAGGTCACACTTAACACCCATGCGGCTGATATTATAGATTCCTTCGCCCTCTGTACTTCAATTGCGCATATATTATAAAATTAAGAGATTTAGACCGTCCCATTTGGTCAGAAGATATCAATCAGCAGTATTAGTTATAAACAGCAATGGCAAGCAATGTTGTATTCTCTGCAATCGAATTTGTTTATGCTCACCTGCCATTGTGGGATATATTTGTTGCTTTCTTGGGGAAAACAGTTCTGAGTTGTTTGCTCCTGTGTTGTGTCGCCAGTTTTGGGGGTCACACCACGCTTGATTTTTCATGCCAGCGACCTCTACGTCTGGGTCACCAAGAATTTGATCAAAATCGGAGGCACTTTCTATTACAGAGGAATGCGGAAGGGAAGGGCTTATGGATTCATAACCTCTGACCATTCCAATATTGGAGTATATGCTCAAAACAAACTTCAAAAACTATCCAAAAGGCAAGTAAGAGGGAGAAGCAATACCCACAAATCACATGTGCCAGTTGAGATTAGAGTAACGATAAATCGCGTCAAAATGAGCGTTAAACATCTCACGCACATGCAATAAAAGATTCTAAAAATAGCTAACTTAACCATTTTGACCTCGTACGTTTGCACCACATTCCTTGGTGTTGATTTGGCAAAAGAGTTGACTTCGTTGAGTAGGGTTGTCTAAATTTAACCGACCGACCCAATCAATTCATTAATTGGTTATCGTCAAATATATATTAATGAGGATTGATCGAAACTCTAAAAAATTCAACCAAACCGACAATAATAATCAAATAGGATTTCTTGTTAATTACATAAATAATAAAGTGGGAAACAAAATTAATACGAGGACTAAATAGTAATTAGAAGGTTTTAGGCAGTCTAGAAATGGGAGAAGAAATAGATAAGAAGATGAAGATTGAAGACTCACGTTTTTAGCCTTAACGGCGTTACAAAAGTTGGTTTCTTTTTTTCCAAGTCTCGAACTTTTTTTTTATTAAACTGCAAGCTTCGTTATCGTTGTTTCCCTAGCTCTCCTCCGTCGCAGTTCTCTCCGACACGGCAATACAATTGGTCTTCGTTCCTAGTAAGTTAATTCACTACGTTTAGATCTGGTAACAGGATCATTCTTCGTGTGAGAAGTTCTTGATTCATTCCCTAATACTCGTATTAGCTTCGATTTGTTTGCAGTTCACTTTTCTATTTCCAATTCTTCGGGTATGTACAAGGGTTTTAATTTTTCATTCTCTGGAGCCGAGAGAACGACTTTGGTTTAGGATCTTCCTTAGTATTTTCGCTTTTTGATGCATTAGGTCATAATCCAAACCATTATTGCCGATTATTGTGCTTTTTTGTTGATTTAAATTAGGCTAAGTTTGGAAATAGATGCCATAGTAATTCGATGTTACTTCTTAGTTCACTATTCTTGTAGTCTCTGGGTTAATAATTTAGTGTTCGTGTTAAATCATGTTATTAAGAGTCAATTTCTTCCGTTCTGTTTGTAGATTCGTTTGAGATTTAAAGAATGTCTGCTATGGAGCTCCCTCCCAGGGGTGGATTCAGCTTTGACTTGTGCAGAAGGAATAATATGCTCGCTGAAAAGGGTGCCAAGCCTCCTTCTTATCGAAAGACTGGAACTACAATTGTTGGTCTCATTTTTCAGGTGTTTATCCTGCTTACTTAACAATCAATATTTTTTCATTTTAATTGTTGTTGGAAATTGGTTGTTTGGACATGAATATTATTAATTATTGGGATTCCTAACTTTCATTTCTAGTTATGGGCAATATGATTTGTGATACATAGCTACTGTGATTTGGTCCACTGCTATGTAACTCTAAATGGGTAAGGGGTGCCTTCGAATCATCTTGAGCATGCCATTTAATGAGAATCAGGAATATCCAAGTATTCAATATGGATTCTGCACAGTGTATAACTAACATAATGATGTCGCACCACTAGGCTGTTGTTCAATATGGATTGTGAGCATTATTTATGGACTCTTTAATTATGTGATTGCCATCTTACTTTTCGCCTTTGGGTGTGTTGATAAGCTTCCAAATGGAAAAAGGTTGTATGTGCGCCTTTGATGAGACTCGTAAATGTTTAGGAAATTGAATCACCGCCAAACCGTTGCTTGGCTTATATCTCATGAGGAATGCCTTTCATGACCCATCTTATTGCATCTCTTTATCTCCTCCAATCTCCATTCTCGTTAGTTTTTTCCTTCTTGAATTCTTTAAAATGAATTCCCTCAAAAGTTTCTGAGAGGTGCTCACAAGACATTAATAGCCCATCTCATTTGGTGCTCCATCAACAATAATTCTTGTATCTTCTTTATTCTATGTCTCAGGATGGTGTCATTCTTGGAGCAGATACTAGAGCCACTGAAGGACCGATTGTCTGTGACAAAAACTGCGAAAAAATACATTATATGGCACCTAACATTTACTGCTGTGGAGCAGGAACTGCCGCTGATACAGAGGCAGTAACAGGTAAATAACTCCTGTGCACAAGGCTCTCGTAATGGGCAACCTCACCCACATATAATATGTGGAGAGACTATTTTTAGAGATTGAACTCGTGGCCTCACTAAGCCACATGTTCGCATGTTACTGTTGGAGTTCTCCATAAAAGACTTGTCAAGGGCAGGGCTACGAGTTTTCTTTGAAATTTTGTGCAACAATTGGTTAAATGTGAAAATCCTAACAAGTTGGTGGGTCTGCTTATGACTCTTTTGCCTCACTTTGAGTTTTTTCTACTATTTCTAGTCAACTCTAGAAGCTAAGACATCACTTGCGGTTTTCTTTAAAGTGGATGAATAATGTGTATTATTTGATGATTGCCTCGATGGGCTGAAGTCCCCATTCCCTACTCAGCTTGTTTATGCTATTTTGATGTCAAATCACTATGCTTGTAAATATTTAGTGGTCTTATCAGTCATATTTTATTTATTTTTATTTTGATGATGTGCTTGCCCAGACATGGTCAGTTCCCAGCTGCAGTTACATCGGTATCATACTGGTCGAGAATCTAGGGTTGTGACAGCTCTTACTCTTTTGAAGTCTCACCTTTTCAAGTAAGCATATATTATTAACGTTTAGAGTGTTATGGTGTGTACTTGATAACAAATGGAAGGCCTAAATTGTTGGTTTCTTGTTTAGCTATCAAGGTCATATTCAGGCTGCTTTGGTGCTTGGTGGAGTTGATGTAACTGGACCCCATTTGCACACTGTGAGTTTGGTTATACTTACGAGCACCTCATTAGACTAATGTTTTTCATTCTATGAGGTACTGACTATGCACTATATCCAACAGATCTATCCTCATGGATCTACGGACTCTCTTCCATATGCTACAATGGGATCTGGTTCCCTTGCCGCAATGGCTATCTTTGAGTCAAAGTATCGTGAAGGTCTAACAGTAAGTTGTTTGCTATGTGGTGGGAAGTCCTTTCAATTTTGAACAAGTTATATTGAGCTGTGAATTGCCTGTGATCTGTAAATCTGTTAGTTGTAGCCACCTAACCAAATTTGCCACATATTATTTATTGATGAATGATGTTGCACAAGATGAATATGTCCTTGCTGTTGTGTTTATGCCTGATATATGAAATAATTATCATAAGTCTGATGGCTGCTATTTGCTTTTTCATGGCGCATGCGGTCTTATATCTCTATGTTATTTGACTTTTCAAGTATTCTTCTGCAGAGAGAAGAGGGAATTAATTTGGTGAGTGAGGCTATTTGCTCTGGAATATTCAATGACTTGGGAAGTGGAAGCAATGTAGATGTTTGTGTGATAACCAAGGTTTACGTCTTAAAATCACATCTTGTCAAATTAAGTTCTTTATAATACCCAATTTCTATTCTTCTTTAACTTTTCTGGACACTAACCAACTGATAATGATTTTGCAGGGCCACAAAGATTATTTGAGAAACCACCTGCAGCCTAATCCTCGTACCTATGTCAATACAAATGGATATGCTTTTCCAAAGAAGACTGGTTAGAACAACTTCTGTGCATCATTTTGTCTTATTACCTATGTCTAGTATGATTGAATTGCTTTTGCTTTTGCTTTAATGTAATGACTTGGTCATGGTATTTTGTGTCTTCCATGTTACTCGCATGACTGATTTTGGAATATTAGCAGTGGACAAACAGTTTACTGGATAGGGGAAAGGGAATAAATTGATGTTTTAACTTGGTTAATGTGTTGTGAACATAAAGATGAAGTTTTAGTTCCCTGACCCAGCAAACCTTTTCTGCTGTGTTATGGAGGGTTTCAAGAGGAAATTTTAAAGCATTTACACATGATATTTGAGCAAAATGTGAAGCCAATCTAGACTGGAGCTGTGATTTTCATATTCTAGTTTTGTTTCCCACTTCTCTTGCTTTAACTGTAAATTATGTAAAGGAACAGATGGGTTACTGGATGGTTTAGTTTGCCATCCACTCCCTTCTATTCCCCCTCTCAACAAATGCCACAATAGGCCAAGAGCTCCCTGATAAAGAACAATATTTTTTTGGATGGTTTGTTACCGTCCCAATGGTTTCTCCTAGTTTTATGACATGAATATTTGCAGTGTATCTTTATTGGTTCTATTGTCAACAAATGCCACGACTAGGCCTAGAGATCCCTGTTAAAGAACAATATTTTTATGGATGGTTTGTTGCTGTCCAAATGGTTTCACATAGTTTTGTGACAAATATTTGCGGAGTGTATTTTTATTGGTTCTGTTGTATGATTGTATGAAGAGTCGAGATATGTAGTTGATTGACGTAAAAACTCTTGATCCACCTTTTATACTTTACATGCAAAGTGATTGTTCTTTTGAGTAATAGTCTAATGCCCTGATTCTGTTATGGTTACAGAGGTACTAATGACCAAGATAATTCCATTGAAAGAGAAAGTTCAAGTGATTGAAGCAGGAGATGCAATGGAAGAATGATGCTTCAGTCAGACCTCTCTCTTCGAGCAAGTCAAGATCTTTAATTACTTGTTCAAGTAAACAACTGGATAAAATGCAAATGTGTCTTTGCTGATACTTTCATTTTTTCCCCATGAGCAAGCTACTTTTGTCTTTGTGCCTTGAGACTGTAGACATTATTTATATTGAAGTTCTACTTGAGATACCTTGTTAAGCAATGAATTAGTAATGTTTCAAACTTGTCTTGATTGGTAAGTTATCTCAATGGGATATCGTTGAAATGCTATATTTGCTGATGGTAAATTCGTTGCGGCTTGCGGCTTGTTGATCTGAATGTGCAGTCAGTGAGTAAAAAGATTTTATTGCAGTTGATGAAAAGGATGAATAGGTCGTACGATGGTATAGTTTTTGGCAGCTTCAGAATTGCCCAGTAAGGATAAGTCAGTAATACAAGGAAAGTTAGCCAGAGGAATCAGCAGGTGGAAAATGGTTTTCAATCTTTCTTCTTACAGTATGGACAGATGGAAATCATGTTCTTCTGAATTTCTTCGCTTCATTGTTGTTGTTTTTTTGTTCTTATACCCAGCTCAAAAGATCTAGTAAGAAATCTTTTCTGGTTTTCGGGTTTCCGGGTAGACGCAGGATTGCTTTGGTTTGTGTTGAACCTCTTGTGCTGTCAACTAGTTTAAACCACTGGCTGCCAGGGTCACACATGTTGTCTCTACTAAGGCATTTGCAAGGGCTGGTAACAATATTGTTATTAGAGTCTGTATCCAGGCAGACAGTGGTTCCATTGCTGATCATTGATGAGAGGTGCATTCCGGAGTCAGATAATATCCCATCTCGAACTAGAGCCGCTGCAAATTAACCCCATTTTCGCCGGCTTGTCGCAATCGTCTGCTTGTAGGCAAGAATATGTTCCTTTTACTGATAAGATCTTCTGGGTAGAGTAAGTCCATGCCTCAGATTCACTACAAGGACCCAACTTCAGTGGTTCAAGAAATGAGTTCCTCTGGACACACAGACCCGTAAGTGGATGAAAAATCACTTTGTGTAATTCAGACTCGGATACAACAGGCCCTGCATCATGCGATAAAAACACAAAGATGAGACCAAGACATAGCCCGTGCAGGAAATAATGTAAAAATTGCTAGACGTGGGAGTTGAACTTGTCACCTCCCGCATTTGTAAGGAGTTACCACAAGCCAACTTCAACATCCCAATCAAAGCTTCTTTTGTTAGGAAAATGAACACTGTTGTACCTTGAAATGGAGTCTGCATAGCAGATATTCTCTGTAGGAAGCTTGAATTGCGAGTTTCACACCAATTCCAGCTTAAGATCCCATAAGATTCATCCAGTCCAAACACACCTTGCCTCAAATAGTAACTCCCAACCAGTGTCCACAAAGCCCAGTCTAAGTCAAGTTCAGCAGCCACACCAAGGAAGCAATTTATATACCTGTTGTCATTGACATTGATCCCTCTTTGATCCAATCCAAATTCACTCACAAACAATGGCCACCCCTGCTGCACCAGAAATCCTGATAACCTCATCATATTATCCGCCACTCTCCCGCACACTTGGTTCGGATTCCCCGTCTCCCATGCCTTTCCATCTGTAAATCCATACCAATGCATCTCAAACACCAACTTTCCAGTGAAGGTAAGGTTCACTGGTCGATTTCGGATGAACGACAAGTCCTTGTCGTAATTCAGACCGGATAGAATGACAAGCACATCTGGGTTTGCTGAGTGTACTGCTTCAGCTCCTCTCTGCATATACCTAACTCGTTTTGAATAACAATAGAATTGATCAAATGCAGGATATTGATAAACTAATGTATTGAACATTCAAATGTATATGGTGTACCTGTACCAGTCATTGACATCCTGTTTGGAGCCTCTGAGTTCATTCCTTAAGCTCATGCCAACCACATTAGACACTCCATTGAACATAGTGGCCATCCGAGTCAAGCCATTGATCCAGAGTTCCGGCTTGAAGTACTGGTCACCGAAGAAACCATTGCCATCATTGTTGCTGCAACACCACCCTGGCTTGCTTATGTGATTGTCCAGTATCACCATCACATTGTTCTCACCAAGACTTGACACCACTGCCTGTAATTATGATAACACTATTAGGACTAAGAGCAGTCGTTAACAACAGGTCGTTTGCTGGAATGTGAATTTAACCGTGATAACTCTTAGTGCAAACGGAAGGTTGTGAGTTCAAGTCTAGTGCATTTTTCCGTTACTGCAATTTGACAGATGCGCTCTTGCTCAGCCAGTGCTAATGCCACCATATGTTACATTTCCCGCACTGGGTCTTGGCCTAGGTCTCAATTGATTCATAGGGCTTGCCCGAAGCTCGGGGCACCACAATTTTTTTAAACAAATTTTACACTAATCCAATCCAGTCCTAAATCAGTCCAAAAATCAGAAAAAAAAAAAACTTTAACACTCACGTACATGACACATTAGTACCATCTCACTTTGTGATTATATGGCACCACCTTACAGTGTCGTTTTGGGCACCAAAGTGGCTAGGGTCGGCCCTGTCATGGGGTTGTGAGGTTTTCCATGTGAACCGGACAGTCAGTTGTTGTTCCATGGACAACTGAATGGGGTTACACGTTAAAAAAAAAAAAAAAAAAACCCAACAACAACTACTAAGAGCACTTGTCAACGATGCCAATAAAAGAAGTGGCCAAATTTAGGTAAGTACCTGGTAGGCCTGAATGAGTGAAAGATCAATGAAAGATGGGTTGTTGGCTTTGACACCAGCAATTGATTCAGTCAGGCCAAGGTTTTGAAAAGACTGCCTCACAGTCATTGAACCCAAGGTGTCATTTGTGACCAAAAAAAGAGGCCAAGTGAGCCTAACACAATTGAATCCCATCGACACAATTTGGTTGGATATCACATCCACAGGCTGCTTACTAAGTCCCTCTGCCACCATGACTTCAAGGTGTGAAACCCAGTTCACGCAAGCCAGCTTCACTCGCTGCCCACTGTCGTCGACGATCCATCGGGAGTTGGTGGATAGAGGCAGAGCAGTGACAGGAGCAAGAAAGATCATAATAACAAGTGTAAGAATAGAGAGGGTGGAGAAGGAAAAGAAATTCCTCATTTTTGTTTTTCTGGGTTTGGGGAGAAACATAGAAAGTCAAGCGAGTCTTGTTTATAGGCTTACTTAGAAGAGTCATCCATACACATCATCCTCCATCCATCCAGTTTTTAGTCTTGTTAGGTAAATGATAAAGATGTCATAAGTCGAAATTCCAATTATCTCAACTGAGTTGGATATACATGATTTAAGTGAATTTGTGGGTTTATCATATTCCACATAATGCACATGAAATCATATACGTACAAACCAACATCAACGGGGATAATTGGGATACCAACTGTCGAGATCCCTATAATTAATTGGTCTTGTTATGATTTGGGTCTATTCAATATGGTTTGATAGCGGGATCCACATGTCCCACATAATGCATGTGAAATCATATACGTAGAAATCAATAGCAACGAGTATAATTGAGATACCAGTTGTCGAGATTCCTACCAATTAACTAGTCTTGTTATGATTGGGGTCTATTCAATGGGGTTTGATAGAGTATGATTAAGACATCATTGAAATGGTAATTGATTAGCTCAAATAAAAAGTAATAATTTTATTTTGTCGTAAACTAATCATATACTCTTTTCCCAATTTAAGGTGAAGGTCATGGTGGTTGGAATGGGTCCTTCAGGGAAAACGTTACGCTTTTGGAACGTTCTGTCTACTACTCTTTCTTTGTTGTTGCAACTACTCCAAGAAAAGTTTTAGCCACAGAGAGAAAATTGATAATCTTTTGGGAGAAATACTGGTGTTGGGAGGGGGCTAAGATGGGCCTTCAAGTAGTAAGCTAAGATGGGCCTCAAACATTAGTGGGTTCCAAAATGCAATACACCCATGTTTCTTGGGCTAATTTTGTTGGGCTTAATTGTACTCGGCTTCCTTGGGCCTTTACTAATTCTCATGCGATGTGTTATTAAATAACTGTTATGAGTTATGACTCTTCAACCGTTTTATATCACTTATATTTTCATCCATACCTACCACATTGGGATTGAGGGGGGAATCGGTTCACTGGTGAACAAGTTAATAACCTATTCACTTTGTGAACCGTAAGATGTTTCTCTCTAGATCTGACGATTTCCCCAAAGATCACCTGTTTGTACCCACTCTCTCCAAATCAAACACAATACTCTTTTGGTTGTACTCTCTCTCTTCAAAATCAAACACAAAGATATTGAAGCTTTTTATTTTGAGTATTTTTAGGTTTCTATCTTCTGGTTGTACTATCTCTCTCCAAAATCAAACACATAAATCACGTCTCAACGAGTTCTTTCTTTAATTGAAGAAGACTCCTTTGTGTTATTAGCCAAGATCTGTGTAAAATAAGCAAAAGAAATCTCTTATTCAAAAGCTGATTATTCTTTATTCTCTAGATACAAGATCAAGATCTAGTTGTTAGAGAGAGAATACAATATAACCGAAGAGAGAGAAATTAGAGATAAGTCATGAAATTGAAGATGCGAAGAGAATACAAACCGAAGAGAG
This sequence comes from Tripterygium wilfordii, assembly GCF_013401445.1. NCBI lineage: Eukaryota > Viridiplantae > Streptophyta > Magnoliopsida > Celastrales > Celastraceae > Tripterygium > Tripterygium wilfordii. The sequence continues at coordinate 705,414 of NC_052241.1, read as the reverse complement.
AAGTGAGAAATGGAAGATAATTGAGATAGGAATGAATTTTTTATCAAACAAAGTTATAACCGTGAGATATAAATAATAAATCTTTTAATCTAACGGTGGAGAAACTGAACAAGTTAATAACCGGTGCACCATTGCACCAGTTCCCCCCTCAATCCACTATTAGATTACCTCATTCAAAACTCTCAAAACGACGATACTTGAATCATTAGTTGGAGTGATAAGGATTATGTGTATCACCCTAATAATAGTTCGAATCCCCTCCCCCATTTAAAAACAAGCTCTCAAAAACTCTAAAAACAACGGGCCTAAATCCTAATAATGAGTTTAGGCTCATTTAAACAGTAAAAAAGACATGGCTAATTTATTTTTAGATGAAATTTGTATTTCAAAAATTAGATTAACATTTTACAATTTAAATTGAAAATAAATAAGAAGGATAAAAACTCAAAATTTAGGGTTTTAATAGGCTATTGACCGGCTTGACTTACTAAATATTTATGCAAATTATTAGGAGGATTTGACTTGCATTGACTCCTATCTCAACTGCATTTCTATACATCTTTTTTTCACATTTTCAAATAAAAACCGCAAAATTTTTTTGAAATAAGAGAGGGGATTGTGGGATTCGAATTTTGATCATTATGATGATACATATCGATCTTATAACTCTAACTAGTGACTTGAATGTAAAACCGAAACAAATTTCATTTCATATTAAAGGCATCTTTAGAATTTAATTTTTTTCACATTTTCAAATAAAAACCGTAACAAATTTTATTTCATATTAAAAGCATTTTTAGAATTTATTTTAGAAGAATAAAAATTCAAAAACTGCGAAAAAAAAAATAGAGAGAGAATGGTTGGTAGCTTTCGCTGTTGTGTTTTCTTTCCCTCGCTTCGTCTTCTTTCGGTGAAGACCCCTTTCCTCAATTTTATCTTCAAGTACGATTCGTCGTCTTCTTCGATCTAATACTTGAAGCAATCGGGATTATCGACAAACAGTTCGTCTCCAGTTTCAGTCTTTTTGGATACATTTCCCTGTGATCGCTAGAGCAACCAATACTTCATTGTCATCGAACTTCAATTCTAGGGTTATGAAGTATCGGTTAGGTGGAGATTGATTTGATCGGCTAAAAATAGTAATCGCTGATTAATTCGATAACTAGATGGAAAGTACCGGCGACGAGGACGCTGATGCCGTGCTCAGCGACGTGGAGGGGGAGGATCCGGTGCCGATTGTGATTAAGAATCCGTCTCCGGATGAATTATCCGTGGAGAGGTTCCGCGAGCTTTTAACGGAGCTCGATCGCGAGCGAGCGGCTCGCGAGGCGGCGGAGAATTCGAAATCGGAGCTGCTGGTGTCGTTCAATCGGTTGAAGGCGCTTACTCATGAGGCTATCAAGAAGCGGGACGAGTGCTCGAGGCAGAAAGAGGAGGCCTTGCGTGAGAAAGAGGAGGCTTTGCGTGAGAAAGAGGAGGCTTCCATATTGAATGAGAGGAGCTCTGTGCAGTTGGCGGAAGCGAATAGAGTTAAAGACGAGGTTCTGAAGCAGAGAGATGATATGAGTCAGCAATTGGACGAGGCGGTGAAAGCCAGGGAGTCTCTGCAATCTGAAATTCAGAAATCAACTCATATGCTGGTGAGTGGATTGGATAAGATATCTGGTAAAGTAAGCAACTTCAAGAATTTCGCAGCTGGTGGATTGCCTAGGTCACAGAAATACACGACAGGTCTGCCAGCAGTGGCTTATGGTGTTATAAAGAGGACTAACGAGATTGTTGAGGAGCTTCTTAGACAGATTGATACCACCACGAAATCCAGAAATGAAGCGAGAGAACAGATGGAGCAAAGGAACTATGAGATAGCAATTGAGGTTTCTCAGCTTGAAGCCACCATCAGTGGTTTAAGAGAAGAGGTGGAGAAGAAAAGTTCCTTGATTGAGGATATGGAGAGAAGTATAACTGAAAAGGATGGGAAGATAAATGAGAATGAAAGGGAGATGTTGGAGAAGATTCATTCCCTGGAGAATGAAGTAGTGGAGCTCAGGGATTTAGTTGGTGAATATGATATTAAGTTGGGGAATTTGGAGTCTAAGATGGAATCACAGAGGCCTTTGTTGATTGATCAATTGAGTTTTGTTTCGAAAATTCATGACCAGATTTATGAAGTTATAAAGACAGTTGATGCAACTGATCATTCAGAATTGTCGGAGTCCTTATTTCTGCCGCAGGAAACAGACATGGAAGAAAATGTACGTGCTTGCTTAGCAGGGTTGGAATCTATTTATGAATTGGCAAGAGTTGTTGTTGAAAAAACTAGAGATTTAGTAGAGGAGAACCGTCATGAAGCAAAGGGTTTGGAGGAAACAGTGGGTCGATTAGTTAAGGAGAAAGAGCATATTGGTTCTTTACTCAGGAGTGCTCTGTCCAAGAAAATGATATTAGATCCTTCTTCCAAGACAAATGAGCTTTTTACGGCTGCTGAGAATGGTTTAAGAGAGGCTGGGATAGATTTTAAATTTAACAAGCTTCTTGGAGATGGCAAGATTCCATCATCTCATCATGACACAGATTTTCCAGAGGCAGAGGATGAGATATGCACTTTGGTAGGTGTATCTATTGTCGCTTGCTGTTGATTAGATTTGAATTTTGATCCCTGTTTTCAATCTTAAATAACTGTTACTGACATATATGTTGTGCCCAGGCTGGTGCTCTGGAAAATATTGTCAAGGCTTCTCAACTTGAGATAATTGAGTTGCAGCATTCTGTGGAGGAATTACGGTACCTTCTATCATTTCTGAACCCATAAATCTCCATTTAGATTGTGAATTTTTTTTCTTTTACCTGTGCTGACGAGGTATTTCTTTGGTACTCATGCTTTACTGTATTAAGGGCAGAGTCAAGTTTACTTAAAGCACATGTAGAGGCTCAAGCCAAGGAGCTCACTGATAGGATGCGGAAAATAGAGGAACTTGAAGAGAAGGAGAGAGTGGCAAATGAAAGTGTAAGATTTTGATCTTTAACTGACAGTTGGAAACTTTATCGCTTAACTTGTGCAATTCAAGACCATGTAGAAAGTAGTTGACTTGTCAGACATTATGTTATTTGTTACCCTAATTTTCACAGAAACCCTAGAATAATTTAACTTGTGCTTGTATTTGAACCTTGTCCTCTTTTTATTCCCGTCTTGCAGGTTGAAGGGCTTATGTTGGACATTGCTGCTGCTGAAGAAGAAATTACAAGATGGAAAGTTGCAGCAGAGCAGGAGGCTGCTGCTGGACGAGCTGTTGAGCAGGAGTTTGTAGCACAGGTATGTTTGCCAAGTTTTAAGTTTTATTGATCTGCTTGATGCTTCTGGCACGGCTGTAATTTTGCATTTATCTGAGAAATTTTAGTATTAAACATTCAAGTGGTTGTGTGAGGTGTGTCTGGAGGCCACTTTTGGGCATAGTGTCTTGTATCTGCTGGTAGATAATGTGGCTATCAAGTAATGCATTTTAGTTAGAATTTTTTTGAATACAAATTGACAATAAAAAATAATTTTTCTCGCAAAGTCAAGGAAAGAGACTTGGGAACAGGAAGTAATTTCTGTTGCGGCAGGGAGGGAGTGGTCACTTCTGAAACTAGTGTTAGACATTCTATGTGGAGTCTCGGTAAGAATCTCGGCCATTATTAGGTCTGGGAATTATCGAGTAAGAAACAAATGAGTACTTCTAAGTGCACACATTGAAGAAATAGTGAATCTTCTTACTTGCATCATCTGGTCTTTACCGTATCTATAAGAAATCTAAGGTTGCTGGATGTTTCACAGCTAAGATCGATTTACCATTCTCAGGTCTTTTAATTAGTTGCCGTCTAAAATTTATGCATCTTGCACATGCATGTGACATTAGGTGCTGGTTGTGTACTCGCAGTTTTCAACACTTAAACAGGAACTTGAAGAAGCGAGGCAAGCCTTGTTGGAATCGGAGAAGAAATTAAGATTCAAAGAAGAGACAGCAGCGGCAGCAATGGCAGCAAGAGATGCGGCTGAAAAATCATTGAGACTGGCAGACACAAGAGCATCTAGGCTGAGAGAGAGGGTAGAGGAGCTCAGCCATCAGCTTGAAGAGTTTGAAAACAGAGAAGACTCCAGGGGTCGACATGGCCCTAGATATATATGTTGGCCATGGCAGTGGCTGGGGATGGACTTTGTTGGCTCTCATAGACCTGTCAGCGAACAACAGAGTTCAAATGAAATGGAGCTTTCTGAACCCCTTCTCTGATTAAAAATTATTTCCCCTTCTTGTATTTATTGTGAAATTTCAAATCCACGCATTTTAGGTTATAGCAGTTTCATTCTTCAAGGCTCCCTTGTTTGCACTACTTGTTTTTTCTCTGAGGTCTTGCAGCAATTGCTTTGGTTAGTTTTTATACTTCATAGGGGAGTGACGGTCAGCTGCAGTGAACGTTTGATCCTCTATTTTACTGTTTGGCCTGCTGGTTTTTGCTATCAGTTGTTTCAAGCTAATAATTTATAAAATTATGGTGCTCTCTCCATTGGTTCGTCAGTGAATGTTATTATTTGTAATGGCTGTCATTACCATACTATTTTTCTTATGGTTTTTTCATTGTTGTGATTTATATCATTGTTGTGATTTATATTGTAAAGATGATTCAGATTCTTACCACTCTCAGCTTGAAATCTCACCTTACCCACCTACAAACACACAAGTAGAACACATTATTTTTAACACTTGTGCACAGCTACATATATACGTGTATCTCTCATGGAAAGTACTTGACAGGCAGAAAGCTAAGAGCCATCTTTCTACTGACAGTAAGACCTGGTGCCTCTTGCATGTCCAGATGATCTTCATTCCCATCAGGTATTCTCCAATTATAATATGATATAATAGATTTGCTGATGAAATCTCCATTGTTGTTGTTGCTATCTGTATCCCAGGGCATATTCTTCGACCAGATCCAGACGGCAAGAACTCAAAATGTAGCCCTTTGAGGTCGATGGAGCTATTTTCAAATCTCTCAGGTAGGATTTTATCCGGCTCCTTCCAACTGCCCAAGCATTGACTAGGATCAGTGTTCTGGGATAAATGTTGTGGCCGCTGATGTTAAATTGTGAAGTAGACTCTCTGGCACTCCACTTTAGAGGAAATTCTACAAAATAAAAAAAAAATAAAGAAAAATTGTTTTCATGATATAAGCAAGGAGGAATGAAATTGAGTAATTGACATATATCTAACATGTTTTGGTTTATATTTTATGCAGTTCAGTACTCTCCTTCCCAGAGAGGTGGTGTGAATACTGTATGTTTCCTTATAATTTAAATAGTTGATTCTCATTTCTCAAATTTTCAAGATAGAACCTTTTAGATTACACGAGGTAAATATTGAGGAGGTTAGCTTCATACCAGGTCCAGAGGAAAGCCTTGATATTTTTATCTTCCGTGAAGCAAACCGACCCAAGTTCGCTCTAATCGTCTCTGTTCGTCAATCACTTCTTACGAGTAAGCTCTGTAGTGCTATGCCGACCAGGTTAGACACGCCCAAACTGCTCGACAGGTTAGTTAAGTGAAGGTTCAGCACAGAATCGAACTCTGAGACCTTGAGCAAATTGATGGCAGAGTATGAAAGGAAACATCGGTATATTCAAACAAAAATAAAAAAAATTCAGTAAGTCAAAAAAAAATCAAAGGTCGAGACCCGGTCCGAAGACCCGAGCATTATGGACCCAGGTCAGGCTTGCGCTTCATTTTGCAAGTCAGGCCTGACTCGATGCTCAAAATCGAGCTTGGTGCGGGCCTGGGTCTGAAAAAGTTTTTTACTTACCGTTTACATCTTAACCGAAACAGTGGAGTCCACCTAGGAACTCAAACATGTGCCAGGGAACGGTGTGGATTCACTCCATATAAACATCCAACGACGGGTAAAGGCTAAAAAGGAGCGGCGCAGATTAATCCTTGAGAAGTGAATCGAACGACTCTCGACAGCAACCAGGGCTAGGGTCATCATCTCCTGCGAGACACTCCGTGTCTTCAATGCGCTCTCCATGGCCATTAGGGCTAGGGTTATAATTGAATCGATTGATAGAGTAGGATTAGGATTGGAATCGAATGGAGATGGAATATTTCACGGAATTTCCTCACAATTACATGGATCGTCGTCCCAGAGGCCTAGGGTTGGTTGGGAACTCCCTCAAGCTCAACAGAAGGTAATATTTTATTGTCTTTTTCGTTTCTATTACATTTGGTTTGTAGTCTTATATGTTTTTCTTTTACATTTTAGCTCAGTTTGTATATGTGGAAGGTGTTTTGCAGAAAAATTTCCCGGGTGGTTCTTAGATCGTTTCCCGGTGAAGTATGGAAAGATCAATTATAATTGAATTTGGAGAAATTGTGGATCTTTCGAAGTTTTTGCATAAATTTTTATTTGGACAATGGTAATTGGGGGAAATTTTAGAAAGCACCTAAATTAATGATCTGATAGTTTTCCTCAAAATTGACCCTTAGAAAATTTCATGGGATATCTAGTCATGTCAATTCAGATCTTCTTGAATATTGAAGAATATTCATGATGTACTTTCAGTTGGTGGTTTTGGGATGAATTTCTGGATTAGAAGTTCGAGCTTTAGTTATTATAAAGATGCAAATTTTTAGTGTTACTTCCTGTTTTGCTCATTTTTTTTATTTAGTTTGTAGTCTACTTTTTTCTTTTATCCTCTATCCACTTGATTGAGTTAGAGATGTGCAACCTAGAAGTCACATGTTCAATTCTTGGAATAGACTCTTCACATATTATATGTGATAAGGTCTACGTACATCCTACATGTTCCCCACCTAGCGCACTGCGGGAGCCTTGGCAAAAGATGCTTGAGATTATGTTGTATTTACTCTTTTGAGATTTTGATCCAGTGGTATATTTATATTTGCATTTCATTCGATTTACATATGCTTGAAAAATGATGCATGAGGGAGATCATGTAAATGAATAATTGAGGCTGGGTGTAATTTTTATAACTTTTTTCTGCTTAGTGGAACATGAATGAATGTCTGTAGGCTCAGTCAGGAATTTTTAATTGACAAGATGTTGGAAATGGGACAAGCTTTCAACCATCGAGGGTACTCAGAGACAATGCCCGTCTATATGTAAAGGGATTAGCTCTTAAAGGATCACCCCCCTGGCGAGATGATGACAAAGATGGCCATTACATTTTTGCTCTCGGAGAAAAATTAACTTCTCGCTGTAATTACACTTTATCACCATTGAAAATCTTTATTTTATATATCTGTGTACCTAATATGGCGTGCTATAAGTTATGAGAGAACTCGCTATGTTGTTGATCTTGGTATTTTGATGTTTCCACACAATTTGGATATTCTTCATTGACTTTAGATTGAGTGTATCTTAGCATATTCCTTGAAATTCCTTGGATTCAAGTCTCTTTTTGCATTGTAAGAGATGAATGATGACACCCGTGCTCAGGAAAGGGAGAAAAAAATAAACAAACTAGCATGTTCTTCGCTATTTCAATTGATGCTCGGCTTTTAAAGTCAGTCTCCCTTTTTTCTTTTTCTTTCCTTAGAATTACTGTTCTTTCTCTCTGGCAGTGCACATTAAAATATGGCTACAATTGTCGGTAATGAATTTTTGAGATTGTTTTGAAGTTTGATGCTTTGAAGTTTCTACATATTGTCTTTCCTGACCTACCTTTCACTGTTGGAGATTTTTGCATGGAATTTGTTTATTTTTACCTCCATGATTGACATTTGTTGTTTATAAATTTTGATTCCTTGTCTGAAATTTTCATGGTTCTCTGTGATTTCTACACTTTTTTTGTTCTGGTACTTGCAGATAAGATCCACAGAAAAATTGGTGAAGGTAAGATTCTCACAGTTTTTCCTATTGTTGAATTTGTATTTTGGGGATGTCTAATTCATACTTGACTGCTCTTACTTTACATCCTTTGTGCTGTTCAGGCACCTTTGGTCAGGTCTTGGAATGTTGAGATTGGGAGATGAGAGAGATGGTTGCCATAAAAGTAGTGCGGAGTATTAAAAAATACCGCGAAGCAGCAATGGTAGAAATTGATGTACTCCAACTCCTCCAAAAGCATGATGGGAATGGAAGTCGGTAAGCATCATTCATTCACAGTCATTTTTGTGTATTTCAATCAATTTTTAGGTGAATTTGTAGTCAGCAGTTACGTGGGTTTATTCTTTGCAGTTGTGTACAAATACGGAACTGGTTTGACTATCGTAACCATATTTGTATTGTAAGTATATGATTGATTTGTGGTAAGATGATTTTCCCCAACACTCTATATTTTGGGGTTAAGATCTGTGGGTGAATTTAAATGGTTTGAACAGGTATTTGAGATGCTTGGGCCAAGCTTATACGATTTTCTTCGGAAAAATAATTACCGCCCATTTCCGGTTGATCTTGTCCGCGAGCTTGGCAGACAACTTTTTGAATGTGTGGCATGTGTGTACTGTTACTTTCTGCTATTTCTCTTATATATCCTTATTCAAGTTGGAGGCAACAATTTTATTTGCGTTGTACATGTCTGTGACCTCATGGTTGTTTGTTTTGTGTCTGTTTTGTTTAAAGTACTTTTCAATTCACTAATTACACTGCATTCATTTATGTCCCGTGAAGGCAATCGTCATCGTCGTCAATGTGTTATGATAAGTGTGATGATGAGGTTATTATAAAAATGCTCACGTTTGTCATTGTGAATTTCTCGCAGTCATGCATGATTTACAACTCATCCATACTGACCTGAAGCCTGAAAACATACTTTTTGTTTCTCCAGAATATGTAAAGATACCTGATTACAAGGTATGCTCTATTTTCAATTTTTCTTGTAATATTTGTCATTCAAAAGAAAATTTTGTTTCTCGACAGATTTAGACAATTTTGTTCATTGAATGTTATTGTAATGATAGCGATTCTATTTTCCAGGTTCTTCAATTTTCCTTCCCTATGAGGGGTGGCTTGGGGCGTTAAGACTTTTAGCTTCTTTCTTTTAACATCTGATGTTTAGATCTCTGATTTCTAAATCATTCTAGGTTACACCGAGGTCTCCAACTGAGGGATTATGCTACAAGAGGTTGCCAAAATCAAGTGCTATTCAGGTAATTGATATTGGCAGCACAGCTTACGAGGAACAAGATCACAACTATATTGTCTCAACTAGGCACTACCGTGGACCTGAAGTTATTCTTGGTATGTTACTCTTTACCGCTACCTTTTCCTCTGGATGAATATCTTTATGAATACGAATCAAAAAGGGCATAAGGTTTTTACCCCTCTTTTTCAGGTCTTGGATGGAGTTATCCATGTGATATATGGAGTGCCGGCTGTTTCTTGGTAGAGTTATGCTCGGTGTGTTTATGCTTCACATAAATGCATTGATGACTGGTTCAAATGGCACTATTGTAACCATTTTGACGAACAGATATCTGAGAAGCATTTTCTCTCTTTTTTTAAAATATTTTTTCCAGGGAGAAGCTTTGTTTCAGACACATGAGAACTTAGAGCACCTGGCCATGATGGAGAGGGTTTTAGGCCCATTACCACCGCACATGTTGAAAAGAGCAGAGTGCGTGCTCTTTTAAGGACTTCTGAGATTATTACTTTTTAAAGAGAACTTCCATGTTGATGTTATAATGTCATGTGAGAACTTATTCCCTCAACTGCAATATTCTTTTTCATGTTTTTTTTTGGTTCAGCCGGCATGCTGAGAAATATGTTAGAAGGGGTAGGTTGGACTGGCCAGACGGGGCAACCTCAAGGGAAAGCATAAGAGCTGTTCTGAAGCTACCCTGACTTCAGGTGTGATTCTCTTTCTGCTATGTTTTGCTTTTGTTGGCCTATGTCCAGATGTTTTCATTCCGCATAAAGCTGTATTAGCATCGTATTTAAAACACTAGAATTTTTTTTCTTCCTTACAGAATCTAGTAATGCAGGATGTTGATCACTCTGCTGGGGAGCTTATTGATCTTTTGCAAGGTCTCCTCCAGTTTGATCCATCCAGCAGATTAACCGCTCATGAGGCCCTTAGACACCCATTCTTTAGGGATCACTACATGAGATACTAAGGAAGGAGAGTGGTTTGTTGATCACCCCAAATGGTGTTTGCTTGGCCCATTTTTTAGGTCATAGCTCTAAAGAGATCGAAACTGGCTTCTGCTGCTTCTAGATTGCAGTTATTCTTGTCTCAATGAAGGGCCTAACCAGGAATCTTGGTTTGCTATAAGCCTTTGCTTTTTTGAGCTTTTGTAAATAATCAATTGTTTGGAGACACTCCATGTCAAATTCATTTTTCTGGAAATATATATTGTTGTGCTTTTCTAGTTGTATCAAACAAAGTCCACACATTTTATAGGGGGAGAGATTTTTTTGCGTGACTCCTCATCTTATGGAGACGACTATTGATCTGGGATTTTTGGCCAATCGTTTTGGCGTTATTTTCCGCACAGGCTTCAAATTCGGTCTAGTCTTTCTTGTCCTTAACATTTAGAGCTAGTTGGTTTGGCGACTCAAGTTTAGAACTGGTCCAATTGTCCAGTGGGCATGTTGGGCTGGAGAATTCTCGATTATCAAAAGAAACAAGACTACCAGAGGAAAACAATGGATTCGATTATGATGGAAGAAAATGTGATGGATCATTTATATTGTCAAATACACGTAACAAAAAAGAAATGAAGGACAAATCATTTGAAGTTCACAGTATGGGTATCCAAAAAGGGTTGATCATCGTTTTGTCTTGCATCTGTGTGCCGTAAGTACTCCATTAGGAGGTCCAGTGACCATGATGGTGCAATGACCATATAACCAATATGAGTATTTCAAGAAACTTCCCAAGTCAGATCGAGCCCTGATCAAAGCTTTTACATCAAAGACGACGCCATTGCTGCTAATCTGCTTCTGCAGCCATTGGCTTTCTTTCAAAGAAAGACCAACCTGACTAGTTACCATATGAACATATGTAAATCTGGACTCAGCCTTTGCTGCTGAGAAAGGCTCGATATACTGGGTTGCAATAAGTTTACCACCATAGTTCAGATCAATGACAATGTAACTGAAGTCTATACGCACCTTATGGTTTGGATTGGTGAAGTTTGTGAGCAGAGTCATGTCAGCATTGAGCAGATTGCCCATGTCCAGATATGCAAAATTCAAGGTGGCGCTGGAAACATCGAATTTTGGGCTGCGAGGTCGAAAGACCAGATAGACAATGAGCACTGCTAAGCCTCCCAGAAATATGATAATCCAAAATATGGCACAGAAAACTGCAGTCAGCCATGCTAGAGGTTGGGTTTTTTGGGGTGCCGGCACAAATATCCGACGGTGGCCCGGAGTCTCATCGCCATGGGCCTGATGGGGGTTATCCTGATGGTGTGGCACCTGCACTCCTGGCAGAGGTTGATGGCCTTGGAGCTGTGGTTGTGCAGTTCTTGAATCATTTGAGAATGGCTTTGGTCCTTGATGTGGTGGTGGACTATGTTCATGGATTTGCAGGTGCTGTGGAGGGCCTGGTGGCACCGCAATGGGTGTAGGAGGATGTTTTCGGCCACGTTTGCCATGCCGTGGTGGCGGTGGAGTAACCCGTTCGCCATGACGTGGTGGTGGCGGAGTAAACCGTGGAGCGGGTGACGAGGTGTGCTGCCCTTGACGGTGTGGTGGGAGTGACACTCTTGGGGTGGTTGGCGGGTGGGAATGCTGGTCTTCAAGGTCTGGTTGTAGGGGTCGAATAAAATGTGGGTTGGTTTCGATATAAGGAGCCATAGTAGCAGAAAATTGTGAGGGATAGGAGATGAAGTAAGAGTAAAGAGAAACAATTGAGAGTTTATGAGAAAGCCAGCGGGAAAAAGGATCACTTCATGGGGACTCCAAGTAGGATTCTTGTTAAGGCAAAGTGGCAAAGAATAAAACATAAACCAAGGGATGGAGGCAAGTAATCTTAGTAATGCCCTTTTGTTAAGAGCAACAATGGTCCAGATTAAACTTCCCAGTCGTTTAGTAAAGGTGCTTTTGATCCATCCATCCCTACGTACCTGTACCTGTACCTGACCTGCGTTTTCCTCGACCTTTGCTACTTTTCTAAATGCAACAGGACATTAATCATCACCAGAATGTCCGAGTGCCGAGCAGCAACCAGTTCAAAATTCTTCATTCAACAGAATCTGCTTGTTAGTTGAAGAAGTACGTGAGTGTCAGAAGCTAGCTCCTTTGAAGCGAATTCATGGGTGGAATGCTGCAAGTCTCACAAAACTACTGATGCGAGCTGCATGTAGGTTACGAAGTTAACATGCCACTTTTCATGTGAGATTTGCAGACCATTTTTTTATCGAGAAAACTGCACGTAGGTTATGAAAACCAAATTTCTTTTGACCTGTAGACTGTAGTCACTTTGACAGCAGCATTGTGTAATTACAAGGTAGACGCTATGGCAAGGAAAATCAGCCAACCAAGGATGCACACTGATACTTCACATTTGAATTAGAAACTGCAACACAAAATTATAGCTAATGATCACTTTGATGCACTAAAATGATCGCTTTTGCAATAAAATAATCTTTCCAATTCTACATTTTCAGTTTCTCTCGTAACGTATAATCAAACATCACAACATCACGTTCTTTCAGCACCACAACCATTTTATCTTCATAATTTCCATCCTTGAAATGAAATGCGGTTCTATCCAACTGGACTAAAGGTATCTACAATACTAAGAACAACAAAGTTAAGATGGTCATATACATAGGATTGACTTGCATATCTTCTCTTATGTATTAAATTTCAAAGCATATGGTATAAACATTATAAAGCTTCAATTAATTGGAAGCTTTATATATAATCAGTAAGAAAATAAAATATAATAAAGAAAACTATAATCTCAGACCTGAATGATGACTATCAAAAACTGTAGGAAGGGTGAATTGGTAGCAACAATCCCTGATAAGATGAACTCCAAATAAGAATATTTCACTTTCTGGGCTCTGCACCAGATTATAGAAATCAAGCTGGCACCAGAACCACAAATGTCAACCTGAAAATAAAGAAACTTTATTGTTAGAGACAATGGTGTAAAAATCAATTCTGGTCAGCTTCTAATACCTATGCCACATAAAGACTATTGACGTAGGATTATCAATTTCATTTAGCAATTCCCAATCATCAAGATAACTGATTATTCAGAAAACATCAATAAGACCCACTGAATCTTTTTTGTAATTGAGAAGAAGTCCACAACACACATGTTCAACCATAAAAATGGCAGGCATGACTCATGAGTCTTTTACGGTCATGTTTGAACACTCATGCCAACAGTATAACAGCCAGCAATTGTCACACCATAAACGGCTTCACAGAACAGTACAAGACAACGAATGGTGAATTAAGGACTTTATGATCCAAGTAATATGAAAATGTGACAATTATAAACCACCTTCACTACTGGCACTGAGAACCATTATCAAGAGTCTTTCCAGAGAAAGTCCTTTATATATTGCTTAATATATTTCACCGCAGTCCAAATACTAGTTTCAAGGGATGTAAACAGACCATTCTTAACACTTCCTTTTTAGGAGCTATTTAAGCAATATTTTCAACTACAGCAGGGTAACAATGTTCGATATCTTTTATAGCCAGGTTTCAGATAATTCAAATAAATAAGACATACAAGAAGCTCATAAAAATGATTCAGTATAGTGAAAACCTGGCAATAAAAGATGGTCAGATGCAACCGTATGTAGAAGCTGAATGTTACTACTACTGTTAACGAAGTGAAAGAACTAAAATTCCGCTCCCTCAGAGTAAACGATTCAAATGGACATCCTAGCTACTGTAAAACATTAACATGATAAGCACATATACATGCCTTTAGAGAAGGATGGGAACAATGGAATATGAACCATATTCACATGCCAATGAAATATGAACCATATTCCGCTTTCATGTGACGTCTCATGAATGCATGGCTTCAATTAATTTATCCGAAACAACCTTATCAAGAGTAAATCCTTTCTCCATCATCTGATCCCAAACCCTACAAGCCACCGGAAGCTTATTTTCCCGTACAAGCCCTCCAATTATCAATTTATAAGTTACTTCATCAGGATCACATCCTCTGCTCTGCATTTCCTCATATAGTTTCATGGCTTCGCTGACCCTAGAAGACTTGCAAAGCCCATTTATAAGGGCATTGAATGAAACAACATCAGGGTTAATTCCCTGCTCTATCATATCACAGAACACACTCTGAGCCATCCCAATGCTTCCAGCACTGCATAGGCGATGCACCAATGTTGTAAATAATATACGATCAGGCAACAGACCTGTCACTGTCATCTTATCAAGTAGCTTTTGTGCTACATCTGAACTACCTTCTCTAAGAAAAGCATTGATAAGAATATTGAATGTCACCACATCCGGTGCAATTCCCATTGAATCCATTTCCTCAAAGAGCTTGTAAGCCATTCTAATGTGGCGTGCCTTGCAAAATGCATCAATAAGAGTGTTATAAGAAACAATGTCAAATAATCCTTTTGGTTCCATCTTATTCTCCATAAGCAAGTAAGCTTCATCCAGGCGGCTGGCTTTACAAAGGCCCTTAAGCAGCTGATTATAACTATAGATATCAGGCTCTATCTTACTCCTCTCCATCTTCTTGATCAATTTCTCAGCCTCTTCCAACATAAGCTTATTACAACAATAATTTAAGAACACGTTATAGGTAACTAAATCTGGTTTACATCCATTCCTCTTCATAAATGACTCAATTGCTTGTGCCTTATCAATCCTATCAGCTTTACAAAAACCACTAATCAAAGCGTTGTACACTAAAATACTGAACTGAGCTCCAGCATCCTTCATCAAACCAACAGTAAGCTCATATGCCAAATCCACTCTCCCTCCATCACACAACCCAACTACAAGTGCCCCACAGGCCTTATTATCCGGTCTAATCCCTTTGTCAATCATAAGATGCCAAACTCGAACAGCTTCATGGAACCTGCATACTTTACACAACCCATCAATTATAATGGTATATGTTACAACATCAGGCTCTCTCCCTCTCCTGGCCATGCTATCAAATACCTCTAGAGCCAACTCTATTCTATTTTCACCACACAAAAAATTCAAATAAATATTAAAGGCCCAAATATCCGGCAGCAAGCCCAGTCTCTCCATATCTAACAGTAACTCACCGATTGTACTAAAGTCTTTAATTTGGCATAAACCAGAAATGTAACGGGAATATGTAAATGAGGTTAAAGAGAATCCTAGAAGGAGCATTTGGTGATAATAATGCTGAGATAGGTCGAAGCGGGATTGGCGGATTAAAACGCCAATAAATCGGTTGTAATCTATGCTAAATACACGGCAATTTGATTGGGTCATTTCGTCGAACACCTGGATTGCGTGATCGATGAGGCCAGCTTTTACGTAGTTAGCGATACGAGCACGGTATATGAGGCGGTGCGCGCCCAGAGTACGATGCATATGTATCAGGGTGAATGCATAGTAAACTGTAGCTCGTAGTGCTGGGGCCTGACGGGGTAGTCAATGACTCAATGCAGGCTCATTTAGAGAATCAAAGAGAGAGTAAAGTGACAGCTCATAGCACTAAAAATAGAGAGAAAGAGGCGGCGGACCAAAAGGTTGTGCGTCTGGTACTCTGGTTTCGGCGACGGAGGAGAGAGGAGTGGAGGGAAGAGAATGAAGGAGGCAAAGAGACGGAGAAACTATCGCAGCGAGAACAATTTGGGGGCCCAAATCAAAACCAAAGTAAGGGTAACGTCCTTGTTTTAAACTGGGCTTCATAATTGGGCCGTCATGTATATCTCAAAGATACAATAATGGGCTTTTTTGATGGTATTGGGCTTACTGTTGTGCGGGTTTCAGTACTGTGTAACCTTGTAGGTACGCTCATTTTGATACATGACTATAGGTCCGTTTGGTAGAGAGTACGACCGACGGAATATATACACGACTATGGGTCCACTTGGTAGAGAGTACGACTGACAGAGTAAATAAAGCTGCAAAGAGAAAGATCCGTTCGGTACAGAGTATGGCTGTTAGAGTGTGTATAGCTGCAATGGACAACGTGAGTACACACACTCTGTTCCTATATTTCTTGGGATTTAATCAACAAAAGCTAATAATTGTCCTCAAGAGTCTTACTCCTCATGCCAGCTTAAGAGACAATAATGGGCTTTTTTTGATGGTATTAATTGGGCTTCCTGTTGTGCGGTTTTCAGTCGACTTGGCTAATCTGGTCCACCTTCGATGACTGCAGAGACCATCAATAATAAGCAACATTTTACTCTCGCTTAGACTTATATATAGTCCTATAATGCAAGGTAAACATACTGTACAAAAGTTTCATCATTAATTGTCCCAGTTTGCCTTGCATTCAACACGAGCAGAAATTTTTGCCTCTATGAAACTTTCACAAGATGCATATGATTTTGGACGATCTAGACCTAGATATGGTTAGTCGGTCACTCTAGACCATTTTGCGCTCTTAATAAAGCCATCGTTGGACCCAGCGCACCACGTCTCAAGCCCTTGTAGGACATTGGCTGCCTGCCTGA
The DNA here is from genome assembly GCF_013401445.1 of Tripterygium wilfordii. Classification (NCBI taxonomy): domain Eukaryota; kingdom Viridiplantae; phylum Streptophyta; class Magnoliopsida; order Celastrales; family Celastraceae; genus Tripterygium; species Tripterygium wilfordii. The sequence continues at coordinate 688,811 of NC_052241.1, read as the reverse complement.
AGATTCAGTTTTATACGAATTCTCTTCATGAGACAGTTGTGCCTTTTTTGCATTCAAAGCCTTGCTAATTTCTTCCCATGCATTTACTTCTCCATTCTCTGCAAGTACAAGAAAAAGAACAAGTGTGTAAAATTAATCGACACCACTCATTCCATGATTTGCGCTAACTTACAACAGCCAGATCGCGCTGGGGATCAATAGGATTAGCGATACCTTGGGTAGCAGCAACTTTGCTATTCCCGTTGGACCTCAAACTGGTTTCAGTAACTTTGTCTCCAACAGGAACTTCATTGACCTCATTGGTGGCTATTTTAGCCGAATTTGAGTTGGCATGCGTGACAATACTGATGTTCACAAGGGAGGAAAAATCAATCTGCAGAGATCGGATATGAGAAAGTATAAGATTCAGTAAACTCGTGCCCGACCAAGAATAAGTTACTCCAGCCATAACTCTATTCTAAGATAGTCAGAATGTGATCAAGATTCACTGGTCAACAATTCAACCACCATTTAAGACAACTCTTGAACCATTTTTTATCGGGAGAGAAGGAGATGAGAGGAATAATAGGTGACTCCTTTCTCATGTGAAGAAAATATTAAGTGGGCGAGTAGGCGGATTGGAGGGAACTCAAAATAAAGAAGAGAATGTATTGATTAAACTGGTCTAAATACCTCTACAGAGCCATCATCCCCATATAGGGATGTCTCTGCTTGCGATGCAGATGCCTCATCATCATCATCAACCTTCTTCTCAGCAAGAATTGGATATTCCGGGACCGGTACCAGCATTATGTTATTGGAATCAGGGTCATACCATGATACTTTTCCAACCTGCAGAAAACAATAACGCAAGAGATTGTATGTTGTCTCAACAACTCATGAGCTACTTATAGATTTAAAAGTAGAAAGAATCATACACGCAAGGATGAAAGCTCTGGAGTCCAGGATGATGATAGCTCTATTAGGCGATACGAAATGACATCTCCTTCCTGAAACATAGGAAACAAAAAGTAAACCTTCATACCCAATTAGAACATGGTCTGGTGCAGTAATTTTATTTATATTCAAATAGAATTCCAAAATACATAGTGTGTTCAAATCAGAGTACCGAGAAATAAGCTGCTTAAAAGTCATCAAATATAAAGCCCATTTCCCCTTTTTTCCCCATTTTTCTCTATCAAAATATGATTCATAGAAGTAGTAGCACAAAATTATGAAATAAACAAACCTTTGGCAAGCCAGTAAGGGGTGGAAGCTTATCGAAGTCAATGCAATCATCCTTAAGTGCTACTTCTTCAATGCTCCTGACTTGGCTTTGGGGTGGTTTCTCCATCTCAGGACATTCTTCATTGAAGCTTTTATAGTCATTCCTTCTACAAGATGCACTATTTTCTTTGCCCCATTTTTGACCCTTTTTCTTACTGGTTATTCCATTCCACTGAAATGTTTCCTGAAAATTCACCTTGAAGATAATGTTAGCATAATGGAAAATGGGATCAAATTGTAATAACATTGGAATTATAGTCAAGGAGTCAACGGTAAAATATCAAAGAGCTTTCTGTATTTTCAGGAAGATCCATGATGGCACTTAATCCAGGATTAGAAATTTTGTTTCGTATTTCTTTTACACTGCTGAACTGTATTTTAAGGTCATGGGCCTAAAGAAGCTGTTTTATTTACAGCTGAGTAAAGAAACAATAGCACCTCAGCCTAATTGAAACAAGAAAAGGACAAGTAGATTTCCAGCCCATCAATTCGGTTTGGATTGATTAGGCTAGACTAGCTCCTTGGTAAATTCTAGTGTTGCATCTCTTAGAACTAGTATAGTTTGGTTCAATTTCACAAATGTAGAGAACTGAACCAACCTAAACCAACATGAATTCCTACGAAAAGTAGACAGTTACAAAAATGATAGGCTATAAAAAACTGAAGCCAGATAAATCAAACATACCATACGCAATTCATTCTGCTGCACAACCTGATCAGCATCAACTGGAACAAAAACATAAATCAGAATAATTCGTAACTGACAAACAGTTCTAACTATGAATTTCTGGCATCCCTTGCCACAAAATGCAAGGATTAATAGTTGCAGTGCATGGACATAGAGATTTATTACGAAAGCTAAGCTACTTTAGAGCGAGAAAATCAGAGATACAAACTCGTAAGCATGCACATGCATACACACAGATTATCAGACCTTTACCGAGGGCTTCAAACCGGATGTGACCTGGCCTAACAACAATAGGAACAACATCATTTTCTACATCACTATCTTGATCTTGCTGCGGATGTTCTTCACAATATCCACAATCTGACTCTGGATGCTCTTCAGAAAGTTCATGATTACTTTTTTCAGGCGATTGCATATCAACTTTCTCTGGTAATTGGGTCTGGTGTAGCTGCAAAATAAGATAAGATAAACAATATTATCAACTGATAAAAGGTCTTTTGGCTATTACCAAAGACTGATACATGCAATACTTTCTTTCCTTTCAAACAACAATCCGAAATACTAGACCATTAACTTGCAGAAAAAACCTCTATCCCCCATTCTCCCGAAAGGAATTTTAAGCTAAAACACAATGCTTGCAGATACTAGGACAAAATACTAGACCATTAACTTGCAGACAAAACCTCTATCCTCGCCTTCTCCCGAAAAGGGCTTGGAGCTAAAACATAATGCTCGCATATCCTAGCAACACTTATGACCACCTACCTTCTCCTTTTCAGCTTTCGCCAGTTCCCTCAGCCATCGCCTCTTGGCCTTCTTACGCCGTGCACTTCTACTGGGGAACTAACAAACAAGGAATCACAAGAGTAAACAAATTGGAACTCTGGTGAATTAATTTCAAGTACATACAAAGCTTCAACTTCTGATCCCTATTGGCACTCAAAGCCAATGAATCGTCAAATTTTTTTTTCTTCCCTTTTTTCCATGCAATAAATCAATTTGAATTGAATCAGTATAATTTGGATTCCTACATAAGTTCCAGCCAATATTGTACAAATACCACAAACCAAGCGCTAAAATTTGTTCGCCATCCAGCTCAATCAGCTATGATGCTCTTCTCAGACTCTTCATTTAAAAAATGAGGTGGGTGACAAGGGAGGGAAGAGTAGTTATGTGGTCAATTACAAAATTGCTTATAGGCCAAAATCGCCATAAATATAATTTAATTATGCTAGGTAAAACTAAATACTCAAGACATTCTAAAACAGTTAAACACAGCTGTTTTAAGATATTTTGAAAGATTCAAAAGTTGAGTATTAAAGATCAAACAACTAGATGCAAGCTGCAATAATTATATAACTTCAGCCAAATTGCCAAAATTCCTTATTGCTTGATAAAATTCTCTGGACAACAAACCAAGATGATTAAAACAAATCAAGAGCGTCCAACTTAAGAAAATCAATGCTCGAAACAAGAAAACAAAGAACAAGCCAAAAAAATGAATCTAACCACAACCTGTTTAACTCCACTATGTGTGCCAGATGCATCCACACTCCCATTGCCATTTTCTTGAAGCTCACAGGATCTATGAGAATGAAAATAAGTATTTTGTAAGCTAAAGAGAGTTTTTAAAGTAGGTTGAGAGGAGTGTTAGCCCAAAAGAATAATGCTTGAGACCCCAAAATATGAGTCCCATTTCACCCCCAAAATATGTCAGCCCTACATTTATGTTTATAATCAATGGCTTTTTGACATGCCACATGGATTTGGGGGTAAAATGGGGGTCATATTTTGGGGGTCTATAGCATTACTCTAGCCCAAATAAACATCACGCATAAACATGCAAAAGTTTGTACACAGAAAGTTAGCACTAGGCCCATTCTTATCATGACTAAGAAGGGTATAAGTAATATAAACAATGCCCAACCAAGTTACCATAACTCACAACCATCCTGGTGAGCTATGATTTGTTTGGATTCCCAATCCCAAATATACTCATCCTATTCTGGAGTCCCAAATATATAAATTCTATAAGCCATTGGGTAAAATGAGGCTAAAATAATAGTTAAGCCGACCTGATTGTGTTTGTTCTTCTAGTTAAGCAATCAATATAAGCTGTGAGCAAGCCTACCCTTGTTAACATTAAGTGGAGTACCACAGACCACAGTCCACAGTCCCTTTTTCGTTTCCCTTTCACGTGAGCTCATGATCTAGATTCAAGGTGACTTTGGATGCAGACGAACAATTAGCATATTTGTTAGAGCCAAAACATAAAGATTGCATGTTTCATTTAGCCGACCTTTGGAAAAATCCATAATAGTATCACACATAAAATAATGGAAATAGTCAAAAAGATATATTTAACATAATTTTGATTTAAAAGAGGATGAGTTAGCATTTAACATCAGATATTAATCAGCATAACTTACATTTCCAGAGTCGGTATAGACTTTCCAATGATGATGTTACTTCTTTCATCAACTCCAGGGGTACTTGACTTATCAGGTTCACAATGTAGCGCAGATAAATGGTCTTTCTTCACACGACACTTTTTTGGGAGGACACTGTGCTGACGCAAATTCTGCTCCTTATCGACATGATTGTCAGTGTTTTCAGGACCAACTTCGCCTTTTCCACCAGTGGCAGATTTCTTTTTCTTCCTCCTGTGCCACAGGAATAAAATTAATGACATATAACCCCAGACTCAGCCTAAAAACCCAAAAAGAAAAAAAAGCAGAAATTTGTGAGAAATAAGTTTGCAACCAATAAAGGCACAACTATTGGCAAACAAGAGAAACCACCTATGCAAACATATAATACAATGCAACTTCCCAAATAGTCAATAAAGCCAAGAATACACTAATCATAGAAATTCATAATCTCCTATAAAACATTAAAAGATGTGAAATTTCCAATACTTCAACAATTATTCCAATATTAACTTTTTTTAAAAGAATTTCACCAAAAACATTGGAACATTCTGATATCAACCAATCAATGCCTAGTCACCTCCACAATGACAAGATGTGTCGAACGAACTACAGCCAAAAGAAAATTTAAGTTCTAAATATCTAGACATCAAGCCTATTCCAACCAGGCTTTAGAGAATCCAAAACAATTTAATTTTAAATCATCATCAGGAGGCCAAGAAAGATAGCATCTCAAGGTATTTTTATCATATATTCAGTAAAAATAGAGATGCAGGGGTAAGAAGAATTACGAACTCAAGTAGAAAAGAGACCAAAGAAGACATGGATGAAAATAGTATGAAAGGATACAGACTCTATAGGATTATTGGAGGGTCTAGCTCTAGAAAATAGCAAATGGCGGAAAGAATTCATGTTGTGGATTCCAACTGATTCGCTGACGGTTTCATGTAGCCGACCCCAAACTGCTTAGGACAAAGGCTTTGATGATGATATTTAGTAAATGATTAAATATGCTTTGTGTGGATGTCAAGGACCTGACCAAAGCTGAGACGAAAAGGCTATGATGACTTAGCCCATTGATCCAATTCACTTCAACAGACAACATGGTTCTGAACTCAAATAACATTTGCACCATCATAATACTACAAATTCGAAGACTGTGATAAACATGCTTTGACGCAGGTGCACAAGCTGAAATTGTAGCTTCTCGAAAAAATCAGACAACAAATTTCATTAGATACTGCGTCAAACATACTTTGAGCTCTGAAGTTTGCTCAATGCCTTTCTCTTCTTTGAAACTTTGTTTTCATCAGGATGGCTTTCCACAGCAAAAGCATCCACAGACTCCTCATGTTTATCCTCTTCCGATTCACTTTCATAGGCTCCTGTTTCCTTTTGAAATTCCTCATTGGCAAGAGGCTGCACACCCGTTGCTAAAGGTTGCTTCTCCACCAATTCTAAATCCAAATGATTCCCTTCATCTTCCACCATAACTATCTCAGACAATGTACCCTGTTTCTTTTTCACACTGTTCCAAAAGAAACAAAAGTGGTAACTCCATACATAAGTATCTAGCAGTTTATATATCTTTAATTAGTGAAAGGTTATTCGACAAACTGACCGAACTATGTCTTTGTCCTTCAAAATGGTAGTCAACTCAAACGGCGGTAATACAAAGCCATCCATCTGCATTACAATCATCTTAGAGAATGAGAACACAGCAGAAAGAGAAAACACAAACAGATCAACAGAATCTCCTCTCATCATATTCATATACAAAGAGAGACCCACTTGAAACCAATTTTCTGATAATTCAATTCTCAATAATTAAGATTTAAGAAGCCATTCTACGTACTTGAACAGAAACTACTTTCGATCGCCCATAAAACGCAGAAATTCTAAAAATATACATACCAAAAAAAATCAACCAAGTTAACCGCTAGCTTCTCTGTTTTCTGGCAAATACGAACCGAAGCTCAAATTGCATTCTTAAACGGGATAAATAATGCAGAAAGTAGAGATGCATACAGAAAGAATAAGCCCGTGAGGGCAAGCATCGTGAAGGTGGAAAATGTGGAGCAGATACGAGGCCAAATCGGATATGGTCTCTTGCTGGGGCTTTAGGAGAATCCAGCTCCGCCTTAGTCCCAACTTTTTCTGCGACTTGCTCAAGACGTTGCGATCCTCGAACAGTACACGAACCCTCGCTGTCTCCATGGTGCACCGCCACTGCTAGAGGAAGAAAGGTACTCTCGAAGCACTGCGTTTCTTAAACCCTTTTGCGAGGTTTCTGCTGGAATTACTAGAACTGGGCCATGCCGATTACACTGGTTGTTAGTGAGAGTGGATTGGGCCCAAGTCATTGATGAATGATGACTTTGAAATGCGAGGCGGTCCACAAAAGCCAGCCCATGTATTTAACCTGACTATTCTTCAATCAAGTATTAGGCCCATCAGCCCAAGATGATGCTACACTCGTAGGTCGAATTCCGAAAGTCATCGAGATAACTGAGATACCAATTTTATAAATTAATAATTAGATTTTCTTTTTTGCAAAATGATATCCCAGACTTTGTAGATTAGAAATTGCATATTCTTTTTTGGAAAATGATATCCCAATAATTGGTATCCCAGAGCTGTGCTGAGTTGAACGAACATGATCCGAATGAATTCGTGGGTTTCACATATCTCACATGGTCCACATGAAATCATGTATGTAAGATTCAACCCTTGAGATAACCGAGATACCAATTGCTGGGATCCTTATTACTCCATTAGCATATGTGGAATCATACCAAATTTCGTAACCATCTTCTTCTAAACTTCTAGTCATCAATGGTAGGGGAAAAAATCACTGATCACTCGAGAGTTACAATGCCATGGAGTCATCCAAACTTGCATAAATTTAACCTCAATTTATCTCTGGCCAGACGTTATAGTGGCCAAACCATGCAAACAGAAAAGAATAAACTGCAGCATAACCCCTGAAATACAAAAATGACAGCAGGCCACCTGCACAACTTATAAAGTCCTTTCTCCATCAACAGAATTTCTCTGGAACTTCATAGACCCCTGTCAAAGGCAAATCACAATACCAGTTAAAAATAGGCGACAGACAAATTTATTGAACCTGAAACGGTTAAGCTCCATTCAACAACGAAGAAATAATAACGAAGCAGCAGAGACAGAGTCAATAATAGAAATAATAAACTGGGGATAAGTCTTGGATAAGAGAAAATACAGTACAGGTCATCGCCTAGACTGCACAGATATGCCAATGCTTCGCACTATTCATCAAGAAACAGATTGAACCTCCAAATTTTAGAATCTAAGGATTGGAAACAAACATCCATCCCCCCTTTTTTCTGTTTTGAACAAGGAACCCTCCCCATATAGTACTTAAAGATTCAATGACCACAAGGTTCGAATTATAAAGGTGCTGCAAAACATTGTCACACACATAAACAAGGGTAGGGGATAAACTTCCATTAGACTTTTTTTACCCCTGTAAACTCAATAAAAAATAATGTGTTCATTAAGCACATAACAGACAGTAAGTCAGTTAGTAAAGAAAAGGCTCAAATTTTTCAAGATATTCAGTGAAATCTTCAAAAAGCATACAAAACACCAATTCAAAAGTCTGTTAAAACATGAATCGCTACCAATGTCCTGAAGGATATAGCAACTATTTAATTTCCTCAAACAATAAGGCACCGTTCAGTACTTTTCTTTTGTTTGAGTGAGCGAAGAATAATTGGCCAGTTCACCGATATCATTTTTGGTGAATTATAACATTTGTTTCAAAGCTAGCAAGACTAACCCTGATACACAAACCCAACATATCTCAAACATAACCAACCATGTAAGGCATACACATAGACACACACAAGCATATATATCTTCCTGCCATTAAACATTAAACCCAGATAGGCCACAACCTTACTCAGTTACTCTATCAGCCTTCTCAATTTCTTTTGTTCAAATAGCAGCATATTAGCTTCTTCACTGAAACTGTGGCATCAGAAACTATGGACAACAAAACCGATCTTTTCCTTTAATGTAGTATAAAACTTGATTAATAGCCATACATCCTCCCAGCAATTGTGGCAAGCATCTTTCCAAACTAAAGACAATAAAATAACAACAATGCAACAGCAACAAGAAAGTGATACAGAAAGCCGACCTGACTTTCCTAATGAGGATGGACTTGAGCTTGCGAGAGAGTTCCTGGGACTGGAGCCTGCGCTGAAGATTCTTCTGCGCCAATATGCGCTTCTCTGAGTTCTTGATGTGGCGAGTCTCCACACGCTTTATCATTCGTTCAATCCCGCCCGATTTCATGTTGCCGTCCATAAACCTAAGCGCCTGCTCCAGGTTGCCGTTCATTACCTTCACCCGTATCCCTCGCCATTGTTGAATCTGGCGACCATCTCGACACAGCGAGTTGAGTGAGTGTGATGGAAACCCACACGTGCCTACAGCACGAATCAACCCCCCTTGCCAACCAAAGCCCAACCGACGCCCTTACGGGCCGGCTGTAACCAAGGCCCATGGGCTGAATCCCATGAAAACCTTGGCTGGTAGGTTGAGAGGACCCTGCGCTTATAAGCTAGGTTTGGTCCTCCTATTTTTCCGATGTGGGATCTCAACATTCCTTCCCCCTTGGGGGCCGACGTCCACGGCGGCTACGCTCGCCTGGCGGCTACGCTCGCCCTTCAGACGGCAGCCCTCTCCCGGACGGTAGCCCTTTCCCGGACGGTAGTCCTTTCCCGGGCGGCAGCCCTCTCCGCCAACGGAGACTCTCAACGAGAGCACCAATGATGAAAACCCACACGTGCCTACAGCACGAATCAACCCCCCTTGCCAACCAAAGCCCAACCGACGCCCTTACGGGCCGGCTGTAACCAAGGCCCATGGGCTGAATCCCATGAAAACCTTGGCTGGTAGGTTGAGAGGACCCTGCGCTTATAAGCTAGGTTTGGTCCTCCTATTTTTCCGATGTGGGATCTCAACAGAGTGACTCGACGACCGGAAGAGAGACGTTACTTGCCTCGCTATTGAGTTCATCTCCGGTGTCCGATGTCTTGGTTTGGCTGTAATTAGGGATTTTGTTGACGTTTATTGAGAGTGTCATATTATTTTATTGGACAGAAAATAATAAAATAAATAAATAAATAAGAGACAGATAAATAAATATCACCTATAAATATAAAATTACAAATTTGAATGATGTATAGTGTCAAAAAAATACTAATAAAAAGAGACAAATAAATAAATATCACCAATGAATTTGCATAACGTTTAATGTATAATACAATCTTATTTGAGTCATATACAAATTCAAGATGATAAAAATAATAACAAACTACCTTGAAAGTTAGATTAAAATTAAAAAATCGATCACCTTAATTAAAAAATATTTGATAATCAAATAATTTAATATCATATATGCATCACATTGTTAATGATTAGATGTTAAAATGAGGGTCTTGAAAATCTCATGAAATCCCTAAAATTAATGGAATCAATTATGATTATTGAAAAATCTCAATTTCTTTAAAAAAACACAAATTTAAACAACTCAAATTCCAAACATTGGATAGTATCAAATTTCAAATAATCTGATTATATATATATTGTCAAATTTACCGTGGTATCAACATATTTATTTGTTTTCATTGCTTATCCCAAATCCAAACTCAATTTTTGAATCTTTTATTATTATTGATAAGATGTTCCTGACATCCATCCAGCATTGCAAAATCATAATCAGTGTTGTTTGTTATGTTCTCATGATTCGGTGAGTAATTCATCGACCTCTACTTTCATCAGTATCAAAGTTTGGGGTTGTGAATCTTGCCATCGAAGCAAGATTTTTTGATGGATTGTGAGTTATAAAGATGTTCTCATTAAGTTGATAAACTCAATAATAACGTTAATATTCCTTGGCTTAATGTTTCTTTCATCATCATACCAATTGATGAGGTTGGTAAGAAATATTTGCCTCTAGGATTGAAAAATTCAAGACACTTTCTTCCTCTAATTTTCTATTATTGTGTTATATTTGGGGTGAATTTGAAAAATCACAATCTTGAATATACTTAATATTATTATGTTTTTAACTGAATTTAATTTATAATAATAGGGTGTACGGGTACAAATAGTGGTCATGACCTTTTAAATAGCGGAACTCGATCTCAACCACCCACCCAGTGTTCAACTGCTCACTATGAGGAAGCAGGTTCACCGTTGTCAGTAACAAAATCTCGATAACAATTCAGACAGCAGACAAAGCTGGCTACTTTCAGTCCAAAGCGAGCAGCTGCGGAGCTGAGGCACTCTGCCTCCCTCGGGAGCCGAGCCTCATCTTCTCCCATGAAGCGCGACGAGGAAAAATCCCCTCTTGTTCGTGACCAGCTCCTCCCCGATGGCGAAGAAGACGAGGATCGAACCCGACACGCCTCTCGAGATCGTGAACGTCCGTTGTGGTGCAATTTCAATTCAATTTGTCCCTTCCTCAGTGAGGATCCTAGGGTTTCTAAACACGCGTCCAGGATTTCGATGTGCTTTCTCGGTCTTGTGGCGCTTGGTGCGGCGATCTTGATTTTCTTTATTTATAACCAATTGGTGAGTGTTTTCGAGAATAATGCGTTTTGGGATTTGCACTGCTTGGAAGAAATATGAAATTGTAGCTTGTAGGAGAGGTTAAAAAGTGAATGTGCTTCCTACTATGCGTTTGAATCAGTTTTGTTATGGATGAAAGAGTATGAATTTGTAGTATATTGTAGAGTTTAACTCTTTTTTTTTTTCATTTTTTTTTGGGTTCACAGCTCTTATGCATTGTACATGTAGCTAGGATTTATTTTCTCATTAACTAAATAGAAGTATTGCATGTTGCACTGATCTGAACTTTTTTAGCATAGAATTCTCATATTCTTTGAATGTTTCGTAGATCCGGAGTTGGAGTAAAGAAATAGGGGTATGAATGTATACATAAAGTTCACATATTTGTACAGTGAGATGGATTTTCAGTTTATTGTTGGAGATCACATAGTTGTAACATAGAGAATATAGTTTTTTTCCCCTTTCTTTTGGTCATTGACTTTTTTCCTCCCAATTTATTGTAGAATGCTCCATACTTGTGTCAAAAAGACGGCGTTGTTCTTCACTGCCCACACGTAAGTTCTTGAAGGATCATATGCACGCTCTGAATGTCCAAGTCTAAGTCTTAGTCTTAATGTTTTGGGCTGTCTCTATCTTTTTGTTTTTTTTGCCATGTTTTTAGGTCAATGATCGCACTTCACTCTGGGAGAATCCATACTTCGCAACAACTTCTTGGAAGCCTTGTGCTGAACGCCGGAATAGTGGATTATCAGGTATTTTGGCTTTTGTTAATGGAGATCAATTCACCTAGTGTGCTTATTATATGATCTAGTTCAAGTCTACCTTTAACGTCCGGCCCCCATTCCCATGGTAACTTTAGCTTAATCACATTACTTCACTCTGTGCAGATCTTCCTTCTGAAAATGAAACAAATGGTTATGTGTTTATCCATGCTGAAGGCGGTCTGAACCAGCAAAGGATTGCGGTATGGATTCTGTTGAAATGCCTTGATGCACCCTTGCTTTTCAATGCCTCACCTGGCACCTCTAGTTAAGCTAAACTGGCTGTAAATTAGAATATCCAGAACAAGGCTACATCTAACAATGTTTATCGTCTTCCATTTAGATGAATTATTTTTATTCAAGTTAATATTTTCATTTTCTTGTTCTGGCTTTGTTTCAGAATAACGTTATTCTGGTGTATTTCTGTGTGCAGATATGCAATGCAGTGGCTGTGGCCAAAATTATGAATGCCACCCTTATTCTACCTGTTTTAAAGCAGGACCAAATATGGGGAGACCAAACGTGAGTTATCAAAGGCTTATGTTATTGTAGTATCCATTGTACTGTCACATCATTGCAAACTATTGTCACATGCTTAAAAATAACAAGGGAATGTTGTGATGCTTTGTTTTTCCTCATTTTTATTTCTTATCTGTTATCTCTACTTTGATTATAAGCTGGAAAACTCTTCTTCTTTTTTCTCGGGGGACTAGTTGCCTTTGATTTCTGATATTCCAGGATATGACAGATATCCAATGTGGATAATGCCGTTTAAGTCGGAGTTAGAATTTTGTTGTTGACGCTGAAACATCGGCATGTGGTTAGTTGAAACTCAAATGGCTACTCAACTCTGTTGAAAATGATTAATTGTTATCTTTTCTGTGTCAAGTCTATTTTTAATATTTCTTCTTTGGTTGGACTCATAATTATACGACTTATCAATATGTGGTTAACTTGTTGAAGAATTTCCCTTATTTTTGCTTCCAATTTATATGCTCAATTGATAAGTAGGTCACCATTGATTGCTGGTGTCTTGATTTCAAAACTCTGAAGTTCATTTCTCCTAAATGTGTCTACAGGAAATTTGAGGAAATATTTGATGTTGATCATTTCATTGACTACTTGAAGGATGATGTGCGAATTGTCCGCGACATCCCTGAGTGGTTTACAGATAAATCGGAGTTATTCACGAGCATAAGGTTTGGCTTCTGAACAAGTGGTTTTCTAAGTGCATTTCTACTTCTTGTTCATTATTTCATAGATGCTATCAGCTTAGTTTCTGCTTGATGTACTTAGATGGATCCCCTAGATGCTTTTCTTGATTAAATTATGTTTTATTCACAAAACAATCCAATCATGCCACGTGCTTCGCTCGTTTCTAGAATTTTCCTTAGCAGGCAGTTACTATATTATAATAGCTTACCTTCTCCCATAAAGACGTAACGGAACTGCATCCACACAATGTTAAGAACAGTTCTCATTTGAAGTTGATTTTTTTCTAAATAAATTCAAATTACTTGTTGCAACAAGTAAAAGCATGTTGCCATTATTATTATAAGGTGAGGACCTATGTGTCATTATAGGGCAACTCAAGCATATGATAATCACAATTATGTAATATGTTTGAAATCTATTGCTTGCTACCCATACTGAATGCTACTCCTCCTGAAACTGTTTCACTATGAGAAAAGGGTTCCCTTTCCAAACCATGTCTCACTTCTCTAAGGATTTCATGCTTAGCCTGAGAAAATTTAGCGTGGAGATCAGTTGCATGCTAGTACTTGGTATAGACGTGGTATATAAATTTAATATAATTTCAGTTGGATGCCAATGCAACTGGCTTTGAAATGAAATTTTTTTTTCCTGTAGACGGACCGTGAAAAACATTCCGAAATATGCACCGGCACAGTTCTACATTGACAATGTACTGCCTCGAATCAAGGAGAAGAAGATAATGTCCCTAAAACCTTTTGTTGATCGACTTGGGTAAGTCAATGGTCACCAAATGCCACGAATTTCCATTATGCTAACAGTATGCTTGGGTAGCTTACCCTGTTTGTCACTCTCTTCATTATGTTTGTGCGAGTACTGTCTTACAACATTAAAATTTGAAATTTTGGATCAGGTATGATAATGTTCCTCAAGAAATCAACAGGCTAAGGTGCAGGGTTAACTATCATGCTCTAAAATTTCTTCCAGAGATAGAGCAAATGGCTGATTTACTGGTATCAAGGATGCGAAACCGAACTGGACGTTTAAATCCTTATATGTATGTTAAACTGGCAGAATAAATCTCACTGAGGTGTTGGAAAGATTTTGTTAATTTAATTCCTACGATTTTAACAGTGTTTACTAATGCAGGGCTCTTCATCTTCGGTTTGAAAAAGGGATGGTAGGGCTATCTTTCTGTGATTTTGTGGGGACAAGGGAGGAGAAAGCTAAAATGGCAGAGTACAGACAAAAAGAATGGCCTCGACGGTACAAGGTGGCCTGTAATGAAGCATTTCAATATTCTTTTATTTTTTGCTTTTTTTGTGTGCTTATGCATGAATCTCTCTCTTGTTTATCTTTGGTTCTCATTTATATGGTAATTTGTCTGGCAGAATGGTTCCCACCTATGGCAGCTTGCCCTGCAAAAGCGAAAGGAAGGGAGGTGCCCCCTTGAGCCTGGGGAAGTGGCCGTGATTCTTCGGGCACTGGGATATACTAATGAGACCCAGATTTACGTTGCTTCGGGCCAAGTGTATGGGGGACAGAATAGGATGGCACCGTTGAGGAACATGTTCCCATATTTGGTAAGTCCTTTGAATCCATTTTTGTGCTGGTTTACTGAAATTTTCATATAGTATGTTTTTAGTTACTTGATATCCAATCTACAATTAACAGTTGCAAGAGTATCATGATCAAATCATTTTTCTTGTTCTGGGAATAGAGAATTCTGTCGTCTTGGGGAAATCAGACTGGAACTTAGCATATTTAATGAATTCTTTCTATTTTATCGCTGTTAGATCTTCGGTTCCTTCTGTAGTTGTTTATTATCTGTTTTGGCGTTGCTATTATATGTGTGAGAAATCTTGTCAAAAAACTTGTAAGAAGTCCTCACAAAAAGCGTCGGCCACTTTTGTATGCGCTTCCTTTCAATTTATTTATTTATTTCTTTTTGAGCAACGAAGGAGGAATTTTTAGTGATTGCGGTGCCAAAGGGTGCCTCCCAGTTGCATGAAAAGACAGAACTCGTTTTTGGATGGAAAATACAGAATTCATTTACTAGTGATCATGTCTATTGTCTAATGCATCAAAGAGTGAGTTCATCGATACTGTAGGTGCCCATGAACCTAGGGCAAACGCTAGAGATGCATATATATGTATATATAACAGCATAGTGGGTTTCAATCCCTTCAAAGGCCCTTCTATCCCTTTCTTTCCATACATTCATAAATGTTCTAGTGGGATTGAGCCAACAAGACTTATACCAACTTTGAGAAGTGGGTATTGAAAATTGTTTTAGCCACTTGGACGCGTTATTCTGATGATTTTTGTACAAGCATGGAAAAGATAAATGAATTATTCTCTTTTCTCGAAGTTGATTCGTTCATTTTGAGATTTCATAACAGGTTACAAAGGAGGACTTGACTACAAAGGAGGAGTTGGCTGTTTTCAGGAAGCATGTGACAAGCTTGGCAGCCCTCGACTTCTTGGTGTGCTTGAAATCTGATGTGTTTGTGATGACCCACGGAGGTAACTTTGCAAAATTGATCATTGGGGCACGGAGGTACATGGGTCATCGACAAAAATCAATAAAACCAGACAAGGGCCTAATGTCTAAATCTTTTGGGGACCCTTACATGACGTGGGGCGCGTTCAAAGAGGACGTTGCTATCACCCATCAAACCCGTACTGGGTTGCCAGAAGAGACATTCCCCAACTATGACTTGTGGGAGAACCCTCTGACTCCTTGCATGTGTAAAGCTTGACGGCAAGGATTTCCAGTTGGAAGTTTTAACCCCCTGATTTGTTTAGAGACCATGTTTCTGAAGAAATCACACGCCAGTCTTTTTGAAATCGAGAATTCTCTCACCGGAAAGTCCTGAAAAAAGAAGAAGGTGATAACGGAGCTTGTGGTTGCAGAAATTGACGTTTATGTGAATCTTGGGTACATTTAGAGATTGTGGCTTGCTGGAAGCAGGACTTTGACGCAACCTGCAATGCTATGAGGCCTCTCTCTACTGTTGTGCCCAAAAAATCGGATATACTCGTAGCAATATTGTGATAGTATGTAATTCTGTATCATCCTATATATCATGTGTTATACCTGTGAAATGAATGATATTTATTCGAGCCCGCAGTGCTTTACGATACTTCAGATTTTCTCATTTTCTGCATTCCTATGAATGGTTTAAATTAAGTGTAGAGTAGACAGGGACAACAAGCTCTGCACACCACCGGTTACAAACATGTTGAGGTTGGTTAACCACCGATTATCCGGAAGGAATTGGAATATCAATCCATAAAGAATGCATCCATCCATGTCAGTTTCTCTGAGACTCTAAAGTATGTATCTTTGCCAGTGTGATTCTGTCACCTAATAATTATGGGTGGTAAAACTCTCATGTTCGGTTGATTGAATTTGTTCAATTCGGATTAAATCAAATTTGGACATAAGTTATCTGTCCAAAACTCAGATTTAAATATAAAAATTTTGTCTGATTTAAAACCTGGTTTGGGTCTAAACACAAAAAATAGTATCCGATTTTTTTGTTCGGACCCTAACCGAATTAGGTTATTGTTTGATTTATTTGTCTGAATTTAAATAAATCTAGATTAAAATCCGAACATGTAAATATTCTATAAACACATGCTATTGTCCGTTTCGAAACTAATTTTTTGACACCCTACTAATAAGGACTAGTGATACCTTATTAGAGATTTCTGTATATTCTGAAATTGGAAGGCGAACATGTCATGGTGTGCTTCTTATGCGTAAAAAGTACATTTGTCGTACCATGTTACTATGTTACGTTTTGGACAACTTTTCACTCGTGGATGTAATAAGGTGACGGCAATTCAATCAAATAAATTACTATGTTACGTTTTATCAATTCAATCAAATAAATTAAAAATGAGATCAACGCCCTTTTAAGACTTTGACGTCACGTTTTCCACCATATTTTAGTGCAATAATTCCTCTAATCGAAATTTTATTTTTTTTAGATGTCACCCTAACAACACAAACAAAATAGTAATTTAATGATGTGTTGCCCTGTTGTAAGGCGTATGATAATCATATTTTCCCATCAAGTTCAATCATCTCCGAAACCATGAGTTTACGTGGATTTTCAATGAACTCTCTAGAGACGTGAGTTTACACATGAACTTTCCATAGCTTACTTGGCACAATTGGACCAGTACGTAAACCCAATGATTTTACTTAGTGAACACTATGGCTGTCCAAAGTTATAGAACATAACTGAATCGATGGATCGGTTTTTGTAAAGTCCCACATCGTTTATTGATGAGTGGACAATGTCCTTTATAAAGGCTAAGCCCACCCCTTACCATTAATTAGACATTTTTATATATTCATGTGAGTTGTGCTTAGCTCACTTGTTTGGTTTAATGAGAAACAAAGCCGTACAGGTCCAATATATCAATAAGAATCGAACAATCTAAAACGGACAACCTAGAGCGAACAATATTATTAATGTGTATGGGGGTATAGATTTATAATAACGCTTTTATAAAAAATTTTACATATTTCTTTAGAGAAAACCGATTGAAAAAATACGACCAATAACCGAAAAATATTCGTGGAGAAGAAGTGCGTCCAAAAGTCGGAGTGTCCGGATTTTTTTTCCTTTTAAGGCAGTTTATGTCGATGTGATTAAACTGATTAAAGACACGAAATAGTGTATTACTGTCGACCCTTGGAGTTTTCCATGGTTCAGAGTTAACCTTCACCATTGTCTTCATGCCTATGGTCTGGTTACTGCATGTATTTTTGCCGACCCATGGAATTTCCGTAAGTTCATAGTTAACCTTCAGGGCTTCACTGCATACAGAAATGCTGCGTGTTCGGATCTCGGGACTGGACACGCAGTAACAGACCATGAAGAAAGTGAAGCAGCTGACCTTTCTTTGTTTCTTGTTCTCCTTTTCAGGTTGCAGGTGCATTTTCTTTCCCTCTCTTCTTCTTCTTCTTTTATTCCTCTTCGCATTTGCTTCTACCTTCTGCATCTGGGTTTTGCTGGGTAAATTTTTGTCCAGTTCATGATTGCTATTACTAAAAAATCCATTAATTTTGCTTGACAATGAGCTGTTTGTGAAACCCATTTTGCTATTTTGATTTTTGGGAGCCTACTCTTCTGGTCTTATGAAGTTGGGGAAGAAGAAAATGAAGGGTTGCTTGCTTTCACAATTTGCTCTCTGGATTAATCAAAGCAATCTTTTCTTTCTTGTAAGCCATTTCAGGGTACTCTGAAATTTCATTGAAGCAAAAAGGAGGGCATGCGCCTACACCACCAAGAGGTTGGAACTCCCACGATTCTTTCAGCTGGACAATTAATGAGAAGCAGTTGTTGGAAAACGCTCAAATCTTTTCCGAGCATCTACATCCTCATGGATATGAGGTATAAACTTGGTTTACAATTTGTGTTTTAAGTTTTTGGAATTTCTTCCAGTATCAGAATCAAAAATTAAAGATAAAGCTTACTCATTAGTCATTATCCTAATTCAAATGTTCATCATTGCTTGTAGTATGTTGTGGTGGATTATCTTTGGTATAGGAGACGGGTGCATGGTGCTGGCCCCGATTCTCTTGGATACGATGTGATTGATGAATGGGGAAGGATGGTCCCTGGCCCAAAAAGGTGGCCTTCATCTGTAAATGGAAGAGGTTTCAGTAAAGTAGCCGAGAAGGTGCATGCCATGGGTTTAATGTTTGGGATTCATGTGATGAGAGGAATAAGTACACAAGCATATAATTTGAACACTCCTATCTTAGACCGTAGAATGGTATTTTTTCCTTATTCCTCATTCCTCATATGTTGTCGTCTTTCTTTCTTTCTTTCATTTTCCCTTTTCTCTTGCGTACTAGAACATGAGAGTCCTTTGGTTTTTCCCTCCTAAGGAATAGAATATCAGTTCAACTTCTGTTCGCCCAGACATGGGTTTTTTCAATTTTCAATAGGGTCGTGCCTATGAAGATTCGGTTCGAAAATATACAGCACAAGATATAGGGATCCCGGAAAGGTCTTGTTCATGGATGCCCAATGGTTTCATGAGTGTAAATACTACGATGAAAGCAGGAAGAGCCTTCTTGAGGTCACTTTATGAGCAATACGCTGAATGGGGTGTTGATTTCGTTAATCTAATCACAACTTGAAAGCCATTCCGTTTTATTTACTATGTCAACATCATCCTAAGAACAAAATTGATTAGGGTATTTAGATGATTCTTGGGAAGGGGATTATTTTATCATGTGATACGAATCACTGCCTGCTATGAGCCATCCTTTTAAGGGCGTAGAGACAGTGTCTGATTCCATATTTAAACGTAGCGCATGGAGACTCAAAATCCTCCAAGATCTCATTGCAAATTTCATATTGGCCAGCGCATAACTTTTCAACTTCCATCAATTACAATATTATTACTTTATGATTGTAGTCCCCATTTTATTTTTCAATTGCAACTGAACAGTTTAAATGGGCTAACTTCCTTCTCTGACGGTTCAGTTTTTGTCTCTGTTCTAGTAACTTCTAGTGTCCTCCCTACCTCTATTTGCAGTGAAGCATGACTGTGTATTTGGTGATGACTTTGATTTACCTGAGATAAAAATTTTGTCAAGGGTACACGGCAGCAATCTTTGATGCATTTACTAATAATTGACTAAATTTGGAATTCCAATATATGGATCTTCTTTGCGCAGATCCTGCGAGATCAGAAACAAGATATCTTGTATTCTCTGTCTCCTGGAACCAGTGTGACACCGGCTATGGCCAAAGAAGTAATTGGATTAGTCAACATGTATAGGATAACCGGTGATGATTGGGATTTATGGGGAGATGTTGCAGCTCATTTTGCTGTTACAAGGTTGATGAAGAGTTTTTTAAACGCTAGAGTTGGCAGCACTTCTATAGTCATCCCAGTTTTTCTCCTTATCGATCAATTTTAGACCTTTTTTTTTCTTATTTGATGTTATATATGATGATATTGCTTTAGGGACATCGCAGCTGCTAACATGATTGGTTCTGAGGGCTTGCTGGGGAAGTCATGGCCCAACTTAGATATGCTACCACTGGGATGGCTTACTGATCCAGGTTTGTGAAATATTGGTGATTGCTGTTCTCTTTCAAACTGGATTTTGGAAGCTTTACCAGAGTTGATGAAATTCCTTGAATAATGCGAGGACTTTTTCATGGATTCTAGGTTCCAATCAAGGACCACACAGAAAATCTAATCTTAATCAAGATGAGCAAAGGACTCAGGTATCTTTGTCTAAATGTCTGAACTTGTTTGCTATCAATCGACAATAAACTTCTCTTGCGATAATGTGCATTTTTCGTCACAGATGACTTTGTGGGCTATTGCAAAGTCCCCACTCATGATTGGAGGAGATCTTAGAAAGCATGATGTTACCACATACAATCTGCTCACGAACCCCACGCTGTTGGAAATGAACTCTTTTAGCTCAAACAACAAGGAGGCATGCAAACAATTATGTCGTAGACGTCATTGGAAAGTTAATCTTGCATTTGTTTAACCTGCAATTTATTATTTTCTTGCATTTACAGTTTCCTTACGCTACTGTTTCAACGGAGAGTAAGGCTTCCACAAGCCGATTAAGATATCCAAAAGGAGTGAATATGTCAGAAACGCAAGCTTTGAGTCTCACTAGCTGCAAAGATCCTGATGCAAATAATTGGTCAGTCGAACATCTTGACCAAGATCTTGAGCAGATCTGCTGGAAAGAAAACTTGGCAAGCAATGTCCGGAAACCTTTATGCCTATACAAGAGAAGACCATTATTGGCTTCGTAATAAACCTTCATCCAGATCACATGCAACCGTTACTTCTACTCATACTGCTATTTGTCATTGACTTACTTTTAATGCCAACTTAGGGATGAAGAGATAATATTCAGACAACAGTATGAAGGGAAAATTCATCTATCTCTGAACGATGGGATGGAGTTTTGCTTGGATGCTTCACCACAGCGGAAGCTCGGAGCAAAAGATTTCAAGAGAGGTTCATTTTCTCCCTGCAGCTTGGATGCCAACCAGGTATTCCTGTTATGTTAAGGCCTAAATCTACGGAGAATTAACATTTATCATCTTGTCAAATGACAGATGTAGGAATTGAATGTAAATCTGAAGATTCTTATAAAATACATTTGAAAACTGTCTGAATTTTAACAGATGTGGGAGTTGAAAAATAATGGAACCGTCATCAACAGTTACTCTGGCCTGTGCGCTGTCGTTAAATCAGTGATAGGTAACTAACTATATGAGAAGCTGATTTCTCAGAGGTTTTTTGTTTTTTTTTCTTTCAATAATTTACTGAGGTCTTTTAACGCAGCTAAAGCTGATACTGGGAGAATTCGAGCTTGGATTGCAACTGGAAGAACTGGTACGGTTTCCTCAGAACTCATAGATTGATTTGGCATGAAAAATATCCTTATTTCCAGGATGTTTTTTAAAGTTACTGAAACAAGAATCTCTTAAAATGAGATCTATGCCATAAGAATGATAGAGGGAAAAAAAGAGTAAAAGACAAACATACATAGATAAGCAATCCCTTGCTGGCACTAACGTTGAGTTTTTGCCTATCTTGTTTTAAGAGAATTAAGGATCACTGGCATATATCCTGCTTGTATCCAACTCCACCCACTGTGGGAGCTTTGTGCACGGGAGTTGTCGGAAACTAATTCATCAAAGTTGTTTGAGACATTCTCTCTTGTCAATTAAATTGTTGTTATTCCTTTGCTGTTTGTTCAGGGGAGGTGTATCTTGCCTTTTTCAATCTGAAGCCATACCAGGTGAAAATATCTACATATCTATCAGATATTGCAGAGGCTCTTCATAGTAGAAAATTAAACCCCTGTAAAAGCATATCAGAGATTTGGAGTGGAAAAGATTTTGAGATAACACAAAGCTTAATATCAGCGGACGTGCGAAGTCATGGTACTGCACTTTTTGTCTTGAACTGTTCTTAGTTTCCAAGATAATCTGAAACATCTATTCATTGTGAAGGATTAGTTTCATTTGATTTGAATGAAAGATGAAGGCAGTGGCATTGTGTGTGTGTGTTTTATATATATATATATATAGAAATAGATAAGACCTTGGAAAACTTCTTGTATGTTTAGAGGTCTGTGATATTCTTCTTTTGAGAGTTGTCAAACAAATTTTCTTTCCTTTCCTGGAACTCGCATCCATTACGTTTTAGTTGAAATTCATTAGTGA
This sequence comes from Tripterygium wilfordii, assembly GCF_013401445.1. NCBI lineage: Eukaryota > Viridiplantae > Streptophyta > Magnoliopsida > Celastrales > Celastraceae > Tripterygium > Tripterygium wilfordii. Next base: position 666,583 of record NC_052241.1, on the reverse strand, counting down.
ATATGTGCTTAAACTCGGGTCGTGTAAAGAAGTTTCTCACCTGGTGGTAAGGTAAGTTGGAAGCCCAACGTGTGGCGACAAAGATATTACTTTAAGTGGGAATCAAACTCAAGACCACCCATGTAACAACACGAGAGAGTGCTTATTTTGGTTTAATTTAGATTTTTCTTTATTTCGATTTTTCACCCTCAACTTTCCCTAAACCACACTTTTCTCTCCTAAAGATATATGTACTACCAATTTAGTCCTTGATTTCAGATTTTTCAATCACTAAAGTTATTTTGTACCCTGAAAATTCGGGATTTTACATCCAGAGTCCATACTATTTGACCGTATAGAGATTGACCACTAGACTATTATCCAAGTGATTTGAGTTCACAATCTTACAAATTTAGTCATTTTCAATTCATTTCACCATCTTACAAATTTAGTCATTTTCAAATTGTGAAATATTGAATGATGCAAAATCAAACTTGAGATCACCAAACATTAATTAGTGGCTATGTATGGTTGGTTGGATAACGATTAGAAATTGAGTTGAATAATATACTTGTTTTGTTTGTGAGCAACTGGACTTTAGTGGCGGCTCCGGCCGCCGCCTGGTGCACTTGGTACCACCGAGTGAATCTATATCATGATCAAATTCATTGACTCATATATGTGTCGTGTGTGTGTGTGTTATGATTTGGTTGAATACTTTATTATCCAATTTTGAATGAGAAAAGCTTTATCTATCATTCACCCACACAATCCCATTGATTTTGGAATGTGGGGTTTGTAGTAATAAGTGCATTAGCTCAAAGGCCTAATAAACTAATTAGTAAATAAATATGATGAATTGTTTTTTCTTTTCCTTTTGACCAAAATGATGTTTATGTTTCCCATTGGAATTTAAAAGGAAATAATTAATCATAAAATGGTGTATGAGTCATGAGTGAATGCCAATTAATGTTTTATACTTTGTTTTATGACCCACCATTTTCATATCCTTAGGTATCAGTTGTCAAGACATTAATACCTTTTGTACATAACAAAGGGTGGTGGCATCCCATCCCATCTATTTTAATAAGAAATTTTAAAAAAAATAAAAATGATAAAGATTCTAACCGTTTATGTCAGTAGAGTTGTCCGGGAAAAAAGGTGTGAAATCGATCATTTGATAGGTTATTATCAAATGTATGTTAGTGAGAATCGATTGAAAAACCGACCAAACCACCAATAACTGATCGAATGATTAACTAAATTTATGTCAAAAAAATCAATCAAAATAGATTGTGGACACCCCTATTATTCAATTATATAGTTGTTAAAACTGAACAAACTGTCAATAATCAACTAAACAATTGGCTAAATTTATGTCAAAAAATTTGACCGAAACTGACGGTGAACACCCCCGGTATTCAGTTATCCAAGTAAAATCCATTAGATCCACATATTTTACATGATGCACATAAAATTCTGTGCGTATAACTTAACAACAGCTGATGACAGGATAACCGAGATACTAATCATTGGATCCCTATCATTACGGCAGCGGTCAACGGAGGTGGCACCCTTCCATAGCCGTAGATTTTGGCGCCTGCTTGCAGCCTTGTCTTTATAACTCTCTCCTCTCTTCACAGTTCACACACTGAAACGGCGCGCCCTTCAAGGATCTATCCCCGTTTACTTGCTCAACCTTCACGAATTCTCATATTTTCTTTCCTCTGTTTTTCTTCTCTCTCATTTTCTCTTCATCCAAACATGAACTCTTCTTCAACCTTATTAACTAATATTTCCTTTTCTTGCTTTGCAAGACAATTCCAAGAGTGTAGCCCCAATCGTGGGCAATTTCAATTAAGACTTAAAAAGAAGAGTAAAGCGATATCATCTTTTAAATGCATTCAAATCTCTGATTGGGTTCTTCCGAAGAGATTTAACCTTCCGGAACCTAGTTTATCGGTTTCTCGGGCGGCGATGACATGCAAGGTGGTCGATGAAAAGCTGAAGAGGCTTGTTTTGGAGTTCGAATCTCTAACGCAGTCGATCGATCGAGTCAAGCGGCTGTTGCACTACGCGGGGAGGCTGCCTCCTTTCGACGAGTCGGCTCGGGTGGAGGCGAATCGAGTCACTGGGTGCACGACTCAGGTGTGGCTGGAGGCGAGATTGGACGAGTCTGGGAGAGTCAGATTTTGTGCCGATAGCGATTCGGAGATTACGAAAGGGTTCATTTCGTGTTTGATTTGGATATTGGACGGGGCAGAGCCGGAAGAGGTGTTGATGGTGAAGAAGGAGGATTTGGGTGCGATGAATGTGGGGCTCCACGGGAAGGCCCAATCGAGAGTGAACACGTGGCACAATGTGTTGATTAGTATGCAGAAGAGGACTATGACTTTGGTAGCTCAGAGTCAGATAGAGCCGTTTCCGTCGCTTGTTGTCATCGCTGACGATATTGGCGCTGATGGAAGATTCAACGAAGACGACGTTGAGGTTGGTGGTTGCTTATACGAAAATCTCTTTGTTTAGATTATCGTCTCTGGATGAAATTTTTGTTATATAATTTATTGTTTGTGAAGTTATGCTCTTTTTTTCTCGAATTAGTTGAAGAAGGTTGCTTATTTTTCTATTTGGTTTCACTAGTCCAAGGAAAGACATAAGTTCCATGTAAAAGCTCTGGCCTTGCATCCACATCTCTGATTGATAGATTATATGGCAGATGCAGGAGTCAAGATGGCAGAAGCTGGATGCCAACTTATCACGGTCGTAGCCACAGATTTGGACTCTGAGATGGGAATAGAATCTGGCTTTGCAAAGGTTTTTTTTGTTTCACTGAACAGTTCTTACTTTAGCCTCATTGATTAAGCCAAGATATCCAACTTCGGCCTGTGTGCGATTAGAGGTCATTTAAGTGATTACTGTGTTTCATTTAGGAGAAAATGATGTGTGTTATCACGCTCATCTTCTACCTTACATTATAGTGACAAAAGCTCCTTTTTCATGCATTATAGTGACAAAAGCTCTTTCATAGAGGCAAAATACAGTTTCAGAACACAGATACAATTTGCTTGTACATTTTCTCATACACTGTGTGCAACAATTCTCCAGGTAGAATTTTAAATTTTTGGGTTTGTCATTCTTTTCTGTTTATACTGTGTGTTTACTTGGAAGGGCTTGATTGATTGCAAACGTGGGACTTTTGTGGAGCTGCTATTGGCAACAGAGATTACCGCAGAAGAAGAGAGCGTTAGAGATACGTTCAAGCACATAATAATAATGGTTAAATATGATTGCAACATATATAGTTCAAGCGATTGTTGTATAGATTGAAAGGTACTGAATATGAATGTAAGGATATATAATTGCTCATGGATTCTTTTCCTTGGCTGTCTATAATATTCACAGCATTAACTGCTTCGATTTCTATGTATAATTTGTATGTATGCTTATGAAGTGATGTGTAATGTTACGAAGATGGCTATGCGACCAGTTTTTATGTGGAAAGCATGATAACAGTGGGCTTCATTGGATTTGGACTAGGAGGGTTCTACTTTCTAGCTCGCACAGTGAAAGATAGGCAATATCAAATTGATCTATCATTTAGTCACCCATTTGAACTTTAACCCCCCTCCTATTATATATATTGCTTCCCTTTGCAAATTACTTAATTACACTTTTATATATGCTACGTGCTTGTAGAATAAGCCGCAACGTAGTCCACGTGGCATGTACTGTTTAGGATAATCGATCTTGCTAAACTAAAAGTCAAAAACGATAAAGATCGAACGGTAAATAAAGAAGTGGCACGTAGACGGTGCCCACCCACTCCCTTTTTCCCAAAATGTAAATAATCTTGACCGTCCATTACACAACGCGGGCTACAACGAACGGTCTTGGAATTCCTGAGCAATATTCGCCCATTTTTCCCACTCGCCAGTAACTAACCACCTATCCTCTTCTCTGATTGGCACGTCTCCGCACACCTTCTCCCGTCGCGCGTCATCCAGATCCCGTCCCTCTCCCTATCTCTCGAAACGCATTCTTCATCTCTTTTCCGGTTCATTTCGCCAGAAACAACCCTCTCCCTCTCTCTCTCTCTCTCTCTCTCTCTCTCTCGATCACGAGCACCAACCGGTTACCCTCCGTTCCTCTTCTCTGCATGTTCTCGGAGCTCCGGCTCCCTTGACGGAGCCCCAGCTCGCTACCCGTTTTAGTTGTTAGTTTAATTCAACCGTTATTGCCTTTTAGATCTTTCTTATTACCCTTTTCATCATTTTCGGATCTTTGATTCTGTTTTCCCTTCGAAGATGTCGAAACCGTGGGGAGGCGTCGGTGTTGGCGCCTGGGCCGCCGATGCAGAGCGCGCTGAAGCTGAGGAACGTGAAGCTGCTGCCGCTGCCGCTGCGGAGCCACAGAGCTTTCCTAGCCTGAAAGAGGCTGTTATCACCAAACCTAAGAAGAAGAAGATGAGCTATGCGGAGTTCTATGCGGCCTCCAGCGGAGCCGGTTCTGGAGGTGGGTCTCGGGCAACTGGATCCAAAGGACTTACAACCGACGAGATGCTTCGGCTTCCTACTGGCCCCAAGGAACGCACTCCCGAGGAAATGCAATACGGACGAAGCGGAGGCGGATTTTCGTCTTATGACCGGTCCTCGGGACCCCCTTCTGGACGCACGCGAGATGAAGGCGATGGGTCGTGGGGTGGCGGCAGGAGGTCGTACGGTGGATTTGATGAAGAGCGTAGAGGCCCGCCCTCTAGGGTTTCTGATTACGATCAACCGTCTCGCGCTGATGAGGTTGATAATTGGGCAATATCTAAGAAACCTTTACCTTCTATGGATTCTGGTCGCCAGAATCGTTACAGTTCTCTTGGTGGCGGTGGTTTAGGAGGTGCTTCCCGGGCTGACGGGACGGACAGTTGGGCCGTCGGGAAGAAACAGCTCCCTACTCGATCTTCGAATTTTGGTTCTGGTTTCCGCGATTCTGGACCGGAGCCTGATAGATGGACTCGGGGCGGATCGCGTGAGCCGGAGCGGGAGAGACCAAGATTGGTATTGGATTCGCCGAAAGTTGGCAGCGAGGGGAGTGTAACCAATGAGCCAGTGAAGACAAACAAGACCAATCCTTTTGGGGCTGCAAGGCCAAGAGAAGATATATTGGCAGAGAAGGGATTAGATTGGAAGAAACTTGATATGGAAATTGAGTCGAAGAAGACGAGTAGGCCGACAAGCGGGCACTCAAGCAGGCCTTCAAGCGCGCAATCAAACCGTTCAGAGGGGCTAGGGGCAATGCAGCACCTGGGCGTGGAGAATGTGGTTAAGCCAAGACCAAAGGTGAATCCTTTTGGGGATGCAAAGCCCAGGGAAGTTTTGCTGGAGGAACGAGGTAAGAATTGGAGGAAGATTGATCTTGAATTGGAGCATCGAGGTGTGGACAGGTTTGTATTGCAATCTCTCTCTTTGTTTGCTTCAGTTACGGGGAATTTCTTCAGCATTTTCATAGTCTCCGTTTTATGGGAAATTGTTCCTTTCCCCTGGTTTAGTATTTTTGTCACCATTTCCTATGATTCTAAAGATCCTTAATTGCTTAGCAAATTAGTTATCCAATGTCTGTTGATGAACATTGTTGAATACTTTTTTTGTGATTTCCTCTGTTGCTGTCGAAAGTGCAATGCATTACTTGACGTTAAAACGTCTGGTCATCTAACTGCAGTTAATTCTATTAAAAAAATAGAATCGAAGATCGTTTGAATTGACAAAGTGTGTTGATATATGCATAAAGATAGCATTTTGGATGACTTGCTTGTTTATTGTATTTTTACTTTAACATTGGCCTATTGGGGTAGCATTTTCTTTAAGAAGGGCATCTCTTGACTTCGTAAATCCTGGTTATTGAAATGGTGATTTCATTTTAAATGATACTAGTATGTCTTACGTCATCGAAAACAAATAGATGAATACATTTGTTCCTGTTTTCTTTAACGACTCGGACATAAATGAGGGAACGGTCAGTAATGTGTTTTATTTTCTAACATGTAATTGATTTTTTTGTTCTTTTAGTCCATCTACATCAGAGAGGAACCCCTGGCTCATAAAGGGGGAAAAAATAGAGCATGTATTGTGAATTTTCTGAGAAATGAATTGTTAATTCATTGTCTGTCGAGTAGTAATATTGCTAAAGATACCCTTCTTATCAAGGGTGACAAAGATGTGGTAGGGCACTAATAGTAATTCGTGATTGATTTTTTATTTTTGAAGTTGGTGGTGGCATACAATAGTCTGAGTGACAGCCTTAGCACCTAGCACCTCATCTAAGGTTATTGCTTAAGCAGTCTTTGGCTAGCCCCTAAAGTGCCTTTAACACCGTCTGTTTACTATTACATTCCTTTTTAATAACATAAGTGGGGAATATTTCCATCGAAGTTGCATTATTTGGGCCTTTTGATATATGAAAGTCAAATAGGCTCTGACATCGAGCTGGATATATGAGGGCAAGAGTACAAGACACAGTTTTCGGGGCCACCTGCTACAAAACACTAATTGCTGACAAGTCAACAACCCTTGGTAAGTGAAAGGGGACAGTACATCGAAAACTAATCCAAACAAGGTTTGCTTGGTTGTAACTTGTAAGGGAAGGGACTCCAGGACCCGGCTATAAACTCCAAGCTTTCGGGTGGGAATCCTGCTATTTAACTGAGCATATGAGCACAAGGCAGTCGAATTCTATGTTATGTTTGGGCAAGATTATATCTTGTTGACAAGTCTAAATGAACTTCGTTGCCTTGTACTAATTTTATGTTATGCAAAAATTTTGCCTTGTGACTCGAGGACCCGACTATAAACTCAAAGCTTCTGAGTGGGAATCCTGGTAGTGCAGCATATTTAACTGAGCATGTGAGGAGCACAAGGCAGTTGAATTCTATGTTAAATACGGGAAAATTTTTAGCTTGTTCACAAATCTAAATGAACTTTATTTCTATGTTATGCAAAGCTCATGCCTTAGGCCTTATGCAGGTAACTTGTAGCAACAACACATGTTGAATTAAGAAGGAAGAGTTTCCATTTCAAAGGGAAAGGGACGACCTTTTTGCCAACCGATATGTTATGTTCTGAAATTAAGACAGTCATACAAAAAAGATGATTTCATAGCAACGATCTTCCTTGTTAATTTGACAAGTATTGTCCTTGAAACTGATATATTCATGTGGACACCCCTTAAGCAACTCTTCAATTCTTATTGATTTGGTGTGCAATGTACTCTGAACTGATTTGTTCATGTGGTTTTGGCTACATTCTTTCGTCTTGCTTGCTTATGTGATAATTTGACTTGAAACTGATTTGTTGATGTGTGACTTGAATTCCTGCCATCATGCTGCTTGCGTTCTTGGTCCCTAATTGGTTAAAGATGTTTCAGGCCGGAAACAGAAGAAGAAAAATTGTTGAAAGAAGAATTAGATCATTTAAAGAAAGAGCTTGAGAAGGAATCTAGCGTAAAAGCAAGTCAAGAAAGCCCTCAAGGAGACCGTCCGAGCTTACAGGATACAATAATTCAGAAAGAAAGTGAACTGGAGATACTGATCCGTGAATTGGATGACAAAGTTCGGTTTGGTCAAAAAGCCATTGAAAGGCCTGGTTCTGGAGCTGGTAGGGGCGCTAGTTTTGCTGAAAGACCACCATCTCGATCTGGATCAGTTGATGATTCTAGAAGTGTGGAATTCACAGATAGGCCTCGCTCACGTGGTACAGGAGGAGATATGTGGGCAAGGCATGGTGATGATAGAAGGTCATTTCAAGGTGGCAGGGAAAGAGGATTTCTTGGTAACAGAGAAATGGATAGGTAAGTTATTTAAATAGTCATGCTCTTCCGCACTGTTTCTCTCTTCTTCCATGTTCTGGTCTAAGAGGCTATATATTTACAAGGTAGATTGAAAGTTTCCCTGTTATCCAACTGTTGATGTTGGACATATTAGATCTATAAGTCACAGGATTTCTCTTTCTTTCCCCCCTCTTTTCTTTATTTTCCTTTATCTATATTTATATACCTATGCATGTTTGTGGGTGTGTTTGTCGTTATGTATGTATGTATGCATGCATGTATTCAGTATTCCAGCTTATGCATACATACACGACTCACTGCAAATTTGTCCAGAAATAAGCTTTTTTTTGCAAGAAAGGGAACTTTAGAATGATTGTAACATTTGCTACTTTTTCATTTTGCAGGCCGAGCTCTAGAGAGAGATGGTAAACAGCTGCTGATGGGGGCTTGGTGGAGTTTACGTCTTCAGCCTTTGAGAACCAGAACCAAATAATATATTTTGTCACCTCTTCCTTTTGTTTTTCCTTTAATTTTTGTTTTATTGTTCTCTTGTTTTGGCTCTAGGAAATAGAGCAAGGATTAAAACCTGTAAAATTGCAATTTTTGTGTCTTCCTTTCTGTCTGTGTTGAGGCAGAGAGATTGTAATGTTTCTAGGACACAAATTTATTGAACTGAATGGGATTCACTAGTTTTTAATTTTTATGACAGTTGTTCCTAATGTTATAACCCCCCTTATTTGGGTTGGGTTCTGTGTTGCTTGAGCTATCACTGCTGCTGCTAAGCCCTTTATTGAAGTGTTCTAAGCAGGATATGAATTAGCATTCCAGAAAGTATACTTTGTTGTTAAATTTTGAAAAAAAGAAGCAAAAAAGAAACTTGCATTGTCTTCACTGGGGATCCCACACAGAATCTCTGCTTCAGTTGACCAGCATTGGGTCATATAGGAATCAGATCCCTCACCAATCACTTTCCAACTACGAGACATATCTATCTATCATTCTTTCGCTTGTTTTATTATAGTTATGATTCTGTATGTTGAAAATCTAAGCTCTACTGACATTAATGATATTGTCCGTTTTGGATTTATCAGTTACCATAGATAGATCGGGTTTGCACGGCTCTATTCTTAATGGATCGTCTCATTTAATGATACTTGGATCCAAGAAAAAGTCTCTTATCGTGGTAGGGACTCGGGTTTCCTTATAAACCACATGTTTTGAACATCCCAAACCGAGTTGGGAGAGTTTTAACATTAGCCAAGCAAGAAACCATGGTAAGGCCTAACTATATTTTGAACAACTTGAGTAATACCTTAATTGATGAATCTCTCGTGGCCAAATCGTATGGATTCGAGAGACCCTAAGTTTCATTCCCACTACCAACAATAACCCCGGTTACGCGTTGAGTTTTGTCCAAACTTATCTGTCATCAGGGGAGAAGCATATGTGCTCGCGATTTGTCACCTGAAGGTTCGTGTTTAGACCTTGTTCAAAAAACAAGGCTGTATAATGTCGTTTTGGGGGGTTTTTTTTTAAAAAAAAACTAACTAATATTTTGTTTGAAAGAGAAAAATACAATATAGTAGTATTTTCATATTTTGTCATAAAACAATCTAGCAGTCGCAGATTATATTTTATCTAAAATAAATATTGAATAAAAAAATAAGCCGTATCCATTAAAGACCAAGAGAACTGTAGTTTTGGTTCTCGCCAAATGGGCAGCTACAAGAGAACTGTAGTTTTGGGATTCATCTTAGTCTACTGTAATCCTTTGTTTGCTGGACAAAAAAAAAAAAAAAAAAAAAAGAGAACTGTAGTTGATTGCCCTCCATAATTTCTCCTTCTCTCTGTCTCTCATGGGATCTCACTGCGACCTATACCTCCTATTTGTGCTTCTGATTTCAGTTGTCTTACTACCAACTCCTCTACTTTCTTCTTGTAACTTTCCGTTTGTCGTCAACTTCGGCGACTCCAATTCCGACACCGGGGGCCTCTCTGCAGCATTCGGACAAGCTCCTCCTCCAAATGGAGAGACTTATTTTCGCTCCCCCGCCGGACGCTTCTCCGATGGGCGATTGATAATTGATTTTATAGGTTTACCTTTCTTTCTGTCTTTAGTGCGCAATCAAAAACAATTGACAATGTTTAACGATTTGTGTATTCTGCTTTGTTTTCAGCGGAAAGTTTAGGGTTGCCGCATCTGAGTGCGTATCTGGACTCAATTGGATCGAACTTCAGTCACGGAGCCAATTTTGCGACGGCTGGATCAACCATTAGACCCCAAAACACCACTATTGCTCAAAGCGGGTACAGTCCGATCTCAGTAGACGTGCAGTTCGTTCAATTCTCAGATTTCCATAGAAGATCTCAAATATTTCGGAATCAAGGTAATTATTGAGAATTCTTAAGCTAGAGAATTCGGTTAATCAGCATGAAATTAATCAACTTGATGCAGGGAAGGTGTTCGACGAATTGTTACCGAGAGAAGATTATTTCTCGCGAGCTTTGTACACCTTTGACATTGGCCAAAACGATCTCACTGCTGGTTACAAGCTCAACATGACTACTGAACAAGTCATGGCTTACGTTCCTGACTTGCTTCACCAACTCTCCATTGTCATCAAGGTCTCGCAGAAACCCTTACTGGTTCATCTTCTTCGTTCTTTTTGTTTTTTAAAATATATTTATATAGATATCTGATCTACTGGATATGGGCCGCAGAATGTGTATGCTGAAGGAGGAACATCTTTTTGGATACATAATACAGGCCCAGTGGGCTGTTACCCGTATGTGTTGGACCGTTTTTATGTTACTGCAGCCCAAATAGATAAATTTGGGTGCGCCAGCCCGTTGAACGAGGTGGCCCAGTATTTCAACAACAGATTAAAAGAGGCCTTGGTCCAACTGAGGAAAGATCTTCACATGGCTGCGATCACCTACGTTGACGTCTACATCGCCAAGTATACTCTCATCAGCCAAGCAAAAAGATTTGGTAAATTTTGTTTTTTTATTATTTCATTTGATGATTGATGATTGATGAGCCCAATATAAAATGAGCGATGTTATATATCCTCAATTTATGATCCACATTTTATCTCTAATCGAGGGGCGTTCCTATGGTGGAGCGACATATACCCCCGAATTCCCGGAACCTATATTTTTTCAAAAAAAATACAAGTGTTATAGTAGTCCCAAACCCATTTAAATAACATATGACATTTAATTTTTTTTAAGGGACCCCTTATTGCTTGTTATAGTAGTCCCAAACCCATTTATACCAGGGCCTTTGAAAACTCAAGTATGCCACTGTCCAAAACTTATGTGGCATGGGTGATAGTCATTAATTAAAAGTATGCATATAGGGTCCATTTAACATCCAATATTTTTTTGGTTACCAATAATTCCTCATCCTGACATGTCAACTAGACGGTTGAGTTAGCTCTAAACTCGGACAGTCAACCCACATCCAACACTAAACACTCCACATGTGTTGAGGATAAATTGGGGGTCTCATATATTTTTCATATAAAAATGCTTCTTTAATTTGCAATTTATGTGTTGTTTAATTTGTAGGGTTTGAGAGACCTCTTATTGCTTGTTGTGGTCATGGGGGCAAGGATAACTACAACAGGTATGTAAAATGTGGTGGTAAGATTACCAAAGATGGGAAGGACATTTTAATTACAAGATCATGTAAAGATCCATCGACTCGAATTATTTGGGACGGGACCCATTTCACAGAGGCAGCTAACAAGTGGGTATTCAATCAAATTGTTAATGGGTCGTATTCCAATCCTCCAAGCCCATTGAAAATGGCCTGTCAAACAATGTTTGGAACATTTTGAACGAATCTTCGAGGGATGTATTTTTGCTATATCTATATTTTTCATTCTAATTATGTTGGTAGATCTTGGGTGTCGGGTGTCTGCTGTAATTTAACATGATTTTGGGAGAAATTTTTATCAATTCTTAACTAAAACAATCGTAACCGTAACCCCTCGCTCCCAGTCTTTAGAGTGTCAATTTCTCTGTGGCTAAAACCAACAAAAAAAAAGAGTGCAGAAGTAGCCATTTTAACAAACTGCCATCACCTTCACTTTAATTTGGAAATTACAACAAAACAAAATTATTACTTTTTAGTTGAGCTAATTAACTGTCATTTCAATGATGTCTTAATCATATTTTATAACTAGTTGCATGCCCGCTCTTCGCGTGGCACATATTTTGATTGGAAAATACAGATGTGTGGAAGTTTTTCAATACTTTGTTAACATGAAGAGCAGTAGAGCTTTAATTGTAAAAAATAGATATGATTGTGAGATGAAGATAAAATATGTACACTACTTATTTTTTAATTTGCTAAGAAATTTTTTTCTAATAGGGTGTAAGAAATTTGATGCATAAGGAATAAGTATGATAAGAGTTTATCAATTTTTATTTGCGTCGCTAGTATCTACAAAGTGTTATAGGTCACCAAAGACATGTTTATGAGACAATATTGTATCGTTAGTACAACAATCTCTACAAAGTGACATTTAATATCGAGAAGTACAATGTAGCAATAAGTAGTATTTTTGAAATGATATTTTTGGAATAAGATTTTTGAATTTATATTTTTGAAATGTTATGTATGACTAGTAGATTTGTGCCTATAATCACTTTGACCTTCAACAACTCATTGAATTCTACCGTGCTTTCCTGTCGCCACTTACATGTTCCAATACCAAATGGGCTGAATTTACTTACACATTAGAACAATATAGCATGAGAAAAGCCTTTCATGTTGTGTATGTTGCAATCCAAATAGACTACTAAACCTGACCAAACTCTAAACATGCACAATACATCAACTAAATACTTCAAAAACACACAAAATACATCAAAAATTCCCACAAAATGATGGTAATTAATGCCAAAAACACACAAAATGTTTTCAAACTAAATACTACAAATGAATTTCATTAATTGAGTAATATCAAAAGACTCTCATAATTAGCAATACATGACCTTTGAGAAACCAAAACAACATCAAACCACTCCTATGAAACATTAAATTCCCATACAATTCAATATAATTTTAAAATTTTTTGAATACTATTAACTGTATGAGTGTGGTTGTGGGTCTTAAAGTGTATGAATGTGGTTGTGGGTATTAAAGTTTTGCAATATATTTATGTGTGTGGTTGTGGGTCTTAAAGTTTTCTAATATATTTTAAAATTTTCTTTTGTCTATGTAGGTTTTTTTGTAAAGACGTCCACGTGACACCACTAATTAAGGAGAAGCCTTGTGGATCCTAAGTTATATATATATATAGAAACCCCACCCATTGAATAGACACACTCAAATCATAACAAAACTAAAAGCTGGATGGTTGGTTGGAGGATTCTATGTACGTAGGGCATGTAAACAAGACTCTCTCGACTGTGTTTCTGTCCAAACCCACAAAAACATGAGGAATTTCTTTGCCTTCTCCGCCCTCTCTATTCTTACACTTGTTATCATCTTCCTTCCTCCTATCACTGCTCCTCCTCTATCCACCAACTCCCGATGGATCGTCGATGACGACGACGGGCAGCGAGTGAAGCTGGCTTGCGTGAACTGGGTGTCACACCTTGAAGTCATGGTGGCAGAGGGACTTAGTAAGCAGCCTGTGGATGTGATATCCAAGTTAATTGTGTCACTGGGATTCAATTGTGTTAGGCTCACTTGGCCACTTTTTTTGGTCACCGATGAGTCCTTGGGTTCAATGACTGTGAGGGAATCTTTTCAAAAACTTGGCCTGATTGAATCAATTGCTGCTCTCAAAATTTACAACCCATCTTTCATTGATCTTTCACTCATTCAGGCCTACCAGGTACTACCTAAATCTGTCCACTTTTTTTTTATTGGTATCTTTAACTAGTGCTCCTGGTTGGGATAGTGAAGTTGATTGTGGTAACTCCTCGTAAATGTGGGACGTCGCAAGTTCAACTTTCACGCCCAGCAATTTCGGTATTATTTCCCACACGGTTTTCGGTCCGATTTTTTTTATCACCAGCGTGGAGAGGGCTGGGTTGGTGAGCAAAGTTTAGAGTTGGTTCACTTATCGGTGGACGTGTTGGACTAAGAAATTCTCAGTTACCCAGAAAAAAGTTATGTTAGTCCTAACAGTATTATAATTACAGAAAGTGGTGTCAAGTCTAGATGAGAACAACGTGATGGTGATACTGGACAATCACATAAGCAAGCCTGGGTGGTGTTGCGGCAACAGTGGTGGTGATGGCAATGGTTTCTTCGGTGACCAATTCTTCGATCCAGATCTCTGGATCAAGGGCTTGACTCGGATGGCCAAAATGTTCAAAGGTGTGTCTAATGTGGTTGGCATGAGCTTAAGGAATGAACTCAGAGGCTCCAGACAGAATGTCAAAGGCTGGTACAGGTACACCATATACATTTGAGTGTTCAATACATTAGTTTCTCAATATCCTGCATTTGATCAATTCTTTTGTTATTCAAAACAAGTTAGGTACATGCAGAGAGGAGCTGAAGCAGTACACTCAGCAAACCCAGATGTGCTTGTTATTCTATCCGGTCTCAGTTATGACAAGGACTTGTCGTTCATCCGAAAGCGACCAGTGAGCCTTACCTTCTCTGGGAAGTTAGTGTTTGAGGTCCATTGGTATGGATTTACAGATGGAAAGGCATGGCAAAACGGGAATCCAAACCAAGTTTGCGGGAGGGTGATGAAGAATATGATGTGGTTATCAGAATTTCTGTTGAAGCAGGGATGGCCATTGTTTGTGAGTGAATTTGGAATGGATCAAAGAGGGATCAATGTCAATGACAACAGGTACATGAATTGCTTCCTTGGTGTGGCTGCTGAACTTGACTTAGACTGGGCTTTGTGGACACTGGTTGGAAGTTACTATTTGAGGCAAGGTGTGTTTGGACTGGATGAAGCTTATGGGATGTTAAGTTGGAATTGGTGTGAAACTCGCAATTCAAACTTCCTACAGAGAATATCTGCTCTGCAGACTCCATTTCAAGGTACAGCAGTGTTGATTTCTATTTTGAATTTGATTATTTTTTTGATAACCGAAAATTACCCAGCTCAACATGCTCACCGAACAACTGGGTCAGCTCTAAACTCTAGTAGCCAACTCAGCCCGCTCCATGCTGGTGACACTTTAGACCAGGCCGAAGCTCGAGCGAAGCTCGAGCGAGGAGAACCTCCCATGCAAAGGAGTTACCACAATCAACTTCACCATCCTAACCAAAACTTCTTTCTTTGTTTGAATTTGATTACTTCAAAGCTCAAACATGATGTGTTTTCATCGCATTCTGCAGGACCTGTTGAATCTAAGTCTGAACTACACAAAGTGATTTTTCATCCACTCACAGGTCTATGTGTCCAGAGGAACTCATTTCTTGAACAACTGAAGTTGGGTCCTTGTAGTGAATCTGAAGCCTGGACTTACTCTACCCAGAAGACCTTATTAGTAAAAGGAACACAATCTTGCCTACAAGCAGACGATTTGGACAAGCCAGCAAAAATGGGGTCAATTTGCAGCAGATGGAAGATTATCTCAAAATCCCGAATGCACCTCTCATCAAAGGTCAGCCATGGAGCCACTGTCTGCCTGGATATGGACTCTAGTAACAATATTCTTACCAGGCCTTGCAAATGCCTTAGTAAAGACATCACATGTGATCCTAGTAGCCAGTGGTTTAAACTTGTTGACAGAACAAGAGGTTCAGGACAAACCAAAGCAATCATGAGTTCCGAAAAGATTTCTTGTTGGAGTTGAGACTTGACCTTGGATGGGTTTTTTTGCTTATACTTTTTTCTAAAAAATAACCTCAGAAATCTCCAGCCCAATGTTCGACCTCTAAGCCAGATCTAAATCCCAGGCCACACCTCCACTATGCGATAGATCTGATTGGGCTGAAGTCTTGTGAATAAATATCGCTGAGAAATATGTTTCTCATTGAAATCAAACTTTGGACACACATATCTCTCATCCAGTCGATTATCAATCGAGTCATACCTGTGTGTTTGACTTGGTCTATGTTTGTTGTATTGTGTTTATTTTCACTTATGTTGACTGCCATGTCACTTGATTTATTGTTTTTTTATGATGTGGTTGGTGGTTGCTGTAGCAGGTAAGCAAGTTCTAGAACTATGTCTAGGTCTTATTCTGTGAGAGTGTTTTTGTCTTTGTGTCTGAAAATGAAATTGTGTTTTAATTGCAGTGGTAATTGGAATACCATAAATGATTTGGTATTGTGATTCCTTAATTTTCGTAAGGCTTTCTATTATTGGTAATTGTAATACCATTACATTGTTGTGTTTAATATGTACCTAGCATTGTAATGCAATACGATTATCATTATCGTTGCATGATGGTGCAAACGGGTTAACAGAATTTGTGATCACTAAAAGATTGTATGTTTTTTAATTGTATCAATTAAATCACCCAAAATTTAATTATGCCAATTTAATCTCTTGTCGAAAAGGTTTCGATCATACTTACCTTCAATTGCAATAGCACGAGTACTAGGGATAAAAATCAAACTATTTCAATTGATTCGAACTGCCAATCCAAGACAAGACCGTGAATTGGATCCATATGATTTTGAACTTGAACCAAAGATTGTGGTCGCCATTGCTAGGGCTTTTGAGATAGATGATGATATATTAGGGATTTGATGATGTTTTGGGGATATTAGAGGTTTTATGTATTTTTTATTTGTTGACACATAAGCATCGTTTGTCACATCAGCAGTATTTAACATTGGTTTAATAGTCAATTTGTCACATCAACAAGTTGATTGATCGAGTTTGGCAAAACCTACTCGGGTGATCAAATTGGAACAAATAAACTTTGAGTGATTAAATTGACACAACTTAACTTTTAGTGACCAATTTAGAATACGAGCATGTTTTGGCCTCCTTTTAATACATCCTGCTGCTTATCAAAAAAAAAAAAATTTAGAATACGAGCAAAATCTTTCAGCTATTAACCCTGATGCAAGCCAAACGCATCCTAAGAAAATGGAATAACATTCGTCGCTGCCCCCTCCCGCTCCGTGATCGTTGGGCGGAGTAGCCGTTGATTGTTGGCCAACACCCACACAAGGAACTGCTTGGTTGGCTATTTAAACTACGACGGACCCACTTCTTCACTCTTTCTATGACTGCGACCGTTCAATTAATCAATTCGCATTGAAGTGGTGTCCCACTAATTCCCCTAATTACGCGTTAGTAAGCTTTTTTATGAAAAATTAGTCCTTTTTCTTCTCTTTTTTCCAAAACAAATTGGTGAGAATCCATCCAACATCATGTTAGTCTTTGAAGTCTTTGTGAAAACATAATGCAAGGCAGGTCGTTTCTGACTTAAAGTCAAATTCTACAAAATTGTTTGTCTAGTATTTTAGGTGTCGTTTGGTTCGCAAAATCCAGTTTTACAGGAATAACGCTATGTTTGGTATACAAATTTCGATCGGAACGGAATCGTGAATTTCAGCAAAATCTTCTATTTCCATGTTTAGCAGGCACAAAACTAAAGGAATAGAATTCAGGTGTTGGTTTTTCGACAGGAAAAGAATTTCGTTTTGCTAATATTTTTTATATTTGGTTTGTGAAATCCTTAAAATCTAGAATTTCAAGGAAAACTGAATTCCTTCCAAACGGAGAATTCTCCTTTCGTAGTAACACATCATTTTTAAAATATCTCACAATTATGTATTTAAATATGCCATTTTTTATATTATTAAATTTCTCATTTAATTAAATAGGATCACATAAAAATAAAAAATTATTGTTTACTATTATTTTTTCAATTGTAGAGTTTTTAATTTGGATATTCAAATTAAAGTGTTATTTTTTAATTTAAACCTTTCATTTAATGTAAAATAATTATAATTTCTTTAGGCAAACATGACCACCAGCAAAAACCAATGACGTCAGGAAAGTAATAGTATTATAACAATGTGATCCAAACATTGTCATGAAATGAAGATGTCCTGACATTCTCTTTCCATTTCATCTCCAAATCCGAGAACCAAACCGTCATAACTTCAATGTAATTAAAAAGAATATATTTTTATATTAGGCAAAATTGGTAACAATATTAAAAGTCAAGATTAAAGACTTTATAAACTTTCCATAATGAAAAAGATTAAGAAAACCATAAATTAATTACTTGTAAATTATAATAAAAGACTTGGGAGGGAGAGACGTGTCGTGTATGGTTGACAATATAAGAAAAAAGAAGACGCAAATTTTGGAGGAGGGAAGGATTTTGTCATAAAAGAGGAGATGATAGTCCATTACTACTCATACTCTTCTCGCTAACCTCTCTCACGCTTTTGCTTCCCTTCGGACTTCCAAAAGGAGCGATCACGATTCACGAACTGTTTGAGCTTCTGATTATCAGTTCCGTTTTCGATAATAGCCAATAGGTATTGGCTTTTCGCGTGATTCAGTCGCAGCTTTCTGTTTCCGGTTCAGGTGCGTTTGCTGGTTCTCGTTTATATGTAATTTTTTACATTCAATTTCGTCGTTCTCGTCGTCTGAAACGGCTAGAAGGGAAAGGAATGTGAATGTCTCTGGTTTCAGCCTGCTGTTAATGTAACTCTTCAGTTTTTTTTTTGCTGGAAACTTGCAGCGTAAGTTGATTTTTATTTATTAATTTTGATTTATGGAATCGATTTTTTGTTTTGTTTTTGTTCTTGCATTTGCATACCAAAATCAAAGAATTGCTGATTGGTATTGTTGGCTTTGAGATTATTTGAATTGAATTCTGGAAACTATACACATGGCTGGCTGTGTGAGTGAGAGATGTGAGAATCAGTCTTCAGAATGAATGTCATCAAGGAAGAAGGATTAGAAAAGCATTATGTATGACAGTACAAATTTGTATTCTTCACTACTTGATAGCCGCAGCTTTTTATGATTTGGAACTTACTTTTAATATCATTGGTACTGCACTTGAAGTTCAGTTCGTTTTGTTATATGGAAGTGCGACTAATTTCGGTATCAATGTTTTTGTTACATCAGGTTCTCTGCTTTTTCCTTGATGTCTCTTGATTGTAGACTCGGAAAACTATTAAATCCGTGCGCTGGAGTTGTCACTTTCTACCTTGTTACTTAAGATTCTGAGTATAAAACCAGAGAACACCATAGAGAATGGGAGTCCTTATGCGCAGGTCAGCTTCCCCTGATGGCTTGTTGGCTGTATGAGAAACTATTTTGAGGTATTTTTACATGATACAGCAACTCCTCTTACTGTGACATTTGTGTCTATTGACAGCAATGGAGTTAGTAAAAAGTTGAATGAGACTACGAGGCTTATGGTAACTACATTTTTTGGAGTAGCTTTTGGCTTCTTAATAGGAGTATCCTATCAACCATTTTTATTGACTAGGGTATGCGGTTTTAGCTTCTCTTTTTCTCTATTAGTATGTTTTCATTTTAGTTTAGCTGGATTTTTGAAGTATTGTGCTGTGCTTTGCAGCTAAGTCTCCAATCCAGCATTGCTCCTACTGGTGGTAGCGCATACATTGATGAAAAGAGATCAGGTGTCTCAACCATGAGGAATAATGGTACCGGCTCAACTCAAGCTCCAAATTTGAATGATACACCAAAGCCTCCAGCTCCAGAGTTGAATGATACATCAAAGGTACTCTCTTAGGCTATCGCTTATCCATAAACCTGGCATGAATTTTAGTTTAAACAACACCCTTGCACAAAACTCTCGCAGTGAACGAAGTCGGGGACAGACAATATGGGGAGAAGTTTTTTTCAGGAATTGAACATGTGACCTCTAAATGCTTTGAAAAAAGTGATGTTCATACTCACATTAAACTATTGACTATCAAGGGAAAAAAGTAATGCATGTTCAAAAATGATCTCCCTGCAGATTTGGGTTCCATCGAATCCTCGTGGTGCAGAAAGACTGCCTCCAGGAATTGTTGCAGCAGAGTCAGACTTGTACTTGAGGAGATTGTGGGGTTTACCCAAAGACGTGTGTATTCTAGCACCCCTTCTATGGACAACTGAATTTTTGGCTTTCACTCGTGCTTTGTGATTTTATTGGCATATAGAAATTCCTGTTTGCTGGTCCTGAGGCATATGGTAATTTTAATAGTTGAGATAAGTTGGTCTATATGAACCCTAAAGAGAAAGACTATCATTTTGTTTCTTGTATTGATACTTCTGCTAATACAAAATATTGGCTATCATGTCTAGCACAGACTTATCTTTGACAGAAAATCGCAGCATAGATTAACAGCACAATTTTGGTAGTATTTAGATATGTGTGAAGTATAAACTTCCTGTTGTGTAATTGGTGCAACCGGATACTGGCTATAAAACTTCATTGACAGCAATGTCTCAGATTCTTTTCTTCTTCCTTGTATCTATTCTTACTTCTTCTTCTTTTTGCTGAAATAGCTGTAATGATCATATATTTATACTTGATAATTTGATTCATAAATCTTGGGGCATTTAGACATAGTTAATACATGCAGGATTTGACCAGCAAGCCAAAGTATTTAGTGACATTCACTGTGGGTTGTGAGCAGAAAAAGAATATTGATGCTGCTGTGAAAAAGGTCAGCCTCTCTCTTTTGCTCTCACACTCTGCTTGTTTGTTATGGAGAGGTAGGTTTGTTGTTTGGGGTGGAGGTCATAACTCGTACCAGTGAAAGCCGAACTAATTTTGTCGATCCTGCAGTTTTCAGAAAACTTTTCAATCCTTCTTTTTCACTATGATGGCCGAACAAGCGAATGGGATGAATTTGAGTGGTCAAAGCGCGCTATTCATGTGAGCGCTAGGAAGCAAACGAAATGGTAAAAGCTGATTTTTGTTTGGAGTTAACTCACACAATGAATTTTCTGCTTTAACGAGTTGGCATTTGTACAATAATTATGATTTTCTCTTAAGGTGGTATGCCAAGCGGTTTTTGCATCCTGACATTGTGGCACCATATGACTACATATTTATCTGGGATGAAGATTTGGGACTTCAGCATTTCAATGCAGAAGAGTAAGTACTGAGTATATATAAACTAGTTTTAATGTTAACCTGTTCCAGTTACGAAATTGCCACTTAAGAACTGTTGACATAATGCTAGATATATAAGACTAGTGAAGAAGTATGGATTAGAGATTTCGCAGCCAGCTTTGGATCCTAACAAATGGTTTACATGGACAATGACAAAGAGAAGAAGTGATCATGAAGTTCACAAGTAAGATCTCGATCTCGATCTCTTCTTTCCTTTTGCCGCCTCCTGAAATATTGAATTCTTAACCTTGTACCTAAACTGCTGCCAGGGAAAGTGGTGAGAAGAAGCAATGGTGCTCAGGCACACATCAGCCTCCATGTGCAGCGTATGAGCAGCTTTATTTTTATTGTTTTTCCATACTTGTTTCTTTGCTTCATCTGTTGATACTAATGGAATTTTACTCACTAAGTCATCCGGTTATACTGATTTAGGTTCGTTGAGATCATGGCTCCAGTATTTTCCAGAGACGCTTGGCGATGTGTCTGGCACATGATTCAGGTATGAAGGGCTGCATTGGTGGCACTTCCTATGCACAGTTGCTTACTTCCTTGCCGCACTACTTTAAATTCTTATTTCCCGACTCTGATCAATTGCAGAACGACCTGGTTCATGGGTGGGGTCTTGATTTTGCCCTCGGAAGATGTGTGCAGGTGTGAGCCTTCTTCTATACGCCGATTTGATTCATTTTTGGTCAGACTGTGACTGAACTTTATGTTGAATTACATCTCTTGAATGGATGCAGCCGGCCCATGAAAAGATAGGAGTTGTAGATGCTCAGTGGATTGTTCATCAATCTGTTCCCACACTTGGGAACCAGGTGAGAAACATCATTGCCAACATTTAGATATTCCTCCTCTAAACCTCCACAAAGGAGAATTCATCCCAAAATACTTAGTATCATAAAGTCACTTTTTTTGTAGGGCTTTGCAGATAATGGGAAGGCGCCATGGCAAGGGGTATGTAGTGTATCATTTCTTTAATTTAGAATCCATGTACTTTTTTGATAACCGAGACAAGCACATGTTTTTTGGACATCTAATATTGATCTAAACTCATGTCGTTAGGCCCGCGCGCACGAAAGTTTCTCACCTGATCACATGGTAAGTTGGGCAAAAGCCCAACGCGTGATCATAAGGGTATTACTCCCAAGTGGAAATCGTACTCAAGATCTCTCGAGTCCATACGGTTTGGTCCTAGAGAGATTTATGAACTGGGCTATCATCAAGTAGTTTAAGATACAGTTTAGAATCCATGCATTTTCTCTCACATGCTGGTATGTTAAGCTGTTGTTGGTTGATGGACTCTGCTGATATATTCTTATTACTGGTGCTAGGTGAAGGAAAGATGTAGAAGGGAGTGGAAAATGTTCCAGAAACAGTTTGAAAACGCAGACAAAGAATATTTCAAGTCCTTGGCCGCAAATCATTCAGAATATACAACTCATTAGGATAAAACGAAGTATAGAAGCTAATCACAGATCATGATATTGTAGCTATTCATCCTTGTATACATTTAAAAATTATTCATCAATAAAGCACCATTTTTTTTACACAGGCAAACATCTTGATTTCTTTTTTCTTTTCTATATTCTTTACATTGGAATTTTCTTTCTTACTTGGTCTTTCTTAGCCTGTTTTGGTACAAGGAATTGCCACTTCCATAGAACGTAACGGATACGAAAATGATAAAGATCTCAACTCTAAAATCCCAATTATCCCAACAAAGTTGATCCCAATTATCCCAACAACTAAGGATTCAAGTGAATTGATTCAAGTGAATTCGTGGGATAATTAGGTATCCGTATTATTACTGTAATGGATATGGGATATGGGATATGGGCATAGCATATTCCTATGGATTTTCTTTCAATTTGTTCTCTCTTCCCACCAACCAACAACGTGGTGCCATGAATACACAAACCCAGAGGAATATGTTCCTTGGAACATAATTGCCAGCTTTACGGCCAGATAAGCATGCCTGGCTTTTAAACCAAACCATGTGAGGGATGTCCCCAGTCAGAGAAACTATTCAACGTTATATATATATATATATATATATATTCAAATCTAAGAATACTGGACCTAGGTGAAAGCAAACACCTGGCCAAAACCAACTACATTTCTGCTCTAATGAAAATTGGGAAAAAAAAAAACAGTTAAAAGAAATATTTAACTGAGAGATAGAAGTGTATGTAGTTCCAACAAAAACATATAAAAAATGTGTTCAATAGATGCAAAGAATTTGCTATGTTCCCAACACAGCAATCCCCCTGCCTATTCAACAAATATGACCCATCCTGAACAATGTCTACTCTAGAAGAAGGGTTATATACAAAAACTCACCCAGCAAAACCCAAGAATTTCTCGAACCCCGCAAATATTCTCCAAAGAATTCTATAGATTTTGCTGGACAGAAGGAGCAGCAGCATCAATGACGCACCGTACTCATCAATTGCTCAGTTGAATGCTTCGGAAGGAGAAACAGAAGCTCGCCTTCAACTAGCTTTACTAGAAATTTACAGCGGAGGCATAATGAGAGTCACCCACTTTCTCTTATGCAGTTTCCAGGCAAGAGAAATTTAAGCTGTTCTGCATTCTCCAAAAGGTATGATGGGAGGTGAACTGCTGAGAATGAATGAGGAATCGGTCCCATCTTTCCAATGATTTCCTTAAATGTGTACTCCTCTGGAAGCATGTCAAATAAATCGGCCCCCTTGCAGATGACTCTTTGAACTCTCTTAGGGTTCAGGTAACGAGAGAACCTCACCCTATCAAAATGACTGTAAGCCTTCATCTTAAAGATGAATTCACTGATGCGCCGAAAGCAAAAACTACAGTGCCACCCTGCATCTGCCAAGATATCATCTGTCTGGCGATAATGCGCATACCTAGTTTTACCAGTCTGGTATCTGTGTACTGAAGCTCTCCAACTATTGTTATCAACAAGAAACTCAAAAGAATAGAGATAATTCTTCAGCTGAAGATGAAGGACCTGCGGTATGTCATCACACCATCTTAGAAGATTGATAGTATGTCTGCTTGGTATCTCATCCACGTCAGACATTATCAGCAAGTCATCATCAGAAATTCCTGCTATTTTGAGAAGCTGGTCCAGTGCCACTCGCTGGTATGCCTCCTCAACAAAAGGGTTTTCTCCTTTCTTAAATCTCCCACCAACAGTTCCGTAAGTCAACCTAGACTCAACAAATTTGAACTCTTCTCGGTGGCCGGCAAAAACAAGAGGCTTTGGTAACCCAGTAAATGTTGAATTAGACTCAAGAAGAACAAACTGGGTTATGTATGGATACAGTTCTTTCCATCTTAATGTGAGAATGTCCAACTCGTTACTGAACAGCACTGCATCATAAACATGCCTTGGGTACTCACGGATCCCCCAACCATGGAGTCTACAGAGGTTCTCCATTGACACATTCTCATGATAGTAGTGTGGGATATCATGGAATGGCTTGGGCGGCATTTCCCATAGTGGACGCAGGAAGTACGAGATCTTTTGCCCATGTAAATAAATACCAAATACGCATGTTGGGATAAGAACGAATAGAAGTAGATAGGTTTTTAAATCCATACCACGAAGGATGCATTGGATTCTAGACATGCTCAAACCTCTGCTTGATTCCTGCACATTATAAAATTTACTTCAAGGGATCAGAATGATTTATTGAAAGGCAACGCCAAATTTAAGAATTACAACACTTCAGTCACTCCGGAAAAGAACCATGAAAATTTACAAATGATTAACATCCCTATCATCAACAAGAAAAGGCTGAGCATAATTTAGATAAACATAAGTTTTCCAGCTCCTAACTTCTCTCTTTATTTGTTATGATCTGGGAAAGAAATTGCATGTGTTTATTCCAATAAAAAAAAATACAAAGACTTAGATCTGCACAAATTTGGCAGCAAAATGTTTCCAGCAACATTCAGTTAATTATAAAATGTCAAGTAAATTTGGGTTAAAAGGTTTCCTTTTTCTTTAAGCAAACGAAAAGTTTTGCTTTTATCTTCCATCAGTTTCCATGGTAATTGATAAAATTCCAGATTGTCTAAATACTTTCTTCTTTTTTTTTGAGAAGCAATTATCAGATTCTGCTAGTATTCCAACTAATCAATCAACATTCGATTTCTGGTTACAAAGATTTTTCCATTCAAAAACAAATTTCGTGATCTCAGATTTACATCTACAAAACAGCACAGGGTCAGTCAGAAAAGTTCAGAAAATATCCACATTGACATTTTCAAATCTGCAAATGTTTTGCATCCCCTTAAGAGATACAAAATCCTCACCGTCTAAGAGGCAGATGATTTTGACTGATCAATAGAGGCAGAATGAGTAACCCATTGGAACGAAAGTGAAAGGAAAGCAAAACGAGAGAACCGATAACCCTCTTACATTTTCTCGGAATCCAAACAGAACCCAGAAACCAACAGGAAGAAAATCATAACAAAAGCAATCAAACCTATCAATTTTGCATTCATAACAAATTAAACACAAACCTGGCCACAAACATCGCCGCATATATCATCGGTCTTCTTCGAGCAATAATGTCCCCCGTTCTCACTCATCATCCACCACATTGTTATTCTTCTCTTCTTCAAATTCCAAAAAAAAAAAAAGAACACTCTTCAACGCAAACCAAACAGATCAGCCCCAAAAATAGCAAACCGTCCGGAACCAGAACTCCGAACAAATGTCAAATTCGTAAAATCAAACCCTCCACCGGACACGTAGATCTCCGCTCTTCCTCCTACTCCCAGCCAGACCCATCAATTCTAGCCGTTACTCGCGCAGTCGCCGAACCTCTCTTCAACGACAGTCCTTAAAAGGTCGATGTGTCGCTCCAAAATTGTCGAAAACACCATGAATATAAATAATTTAAACCCAAAAAACGAAAACCCATAAAGAAAAAAAGGACCTAATCAGAGTGGTAGAGAGAAAAAGCTCGGCTGAACAAAGAAATGGGTGGCAGTTGTAAAGACTAGAAGGCAAGGCAAGACTAGAAAAATACCCTTGAAGACCTTTTTCCCTTCTCTATATGTTTTTTTTTTTTTTAATATGGTTTGTGAATGGGATTTCTACCAAAGGAATGGTCCGTTCGGTGTTTGTTTGGAGAATAAAAGTATTAACCACCATTTAGGGTGGGGAAAAAAACAGTTTCGGATCAGTTTTAAATAGGATAATATCATGAAATAATAATTTGGATTGAATTTCGGATCTATTGAATTGATTTAAATTAGACAATAATTTAATTTGGATTAGGGTCTAAATAAGTAAATCGAATAATATTTCTGTGTTTGAATCTAGACTCATACCCTATTTTAAATTGAAAAAAAAATTTATATTTGAACTCAAATTTAAACATATAACCTATTTATAAATTTAGTATAATCCAAATCGAACAAAAGCGATGAGATAGAATTTTGCGATTCTTACACCATGGGCGCAATTGCCGGAGTCGGAGTGTGTGTTGGTAATCGAGGCGCGTGTCGGGCTGTGGGCGGGTCCCGCATATTGAGTATTGACCGACTCAACCCAACTCTGCCGCGTCGTTTTGACACAAGTTACGGGTGTGAATAGGTAATTTTATAGTCTTGACACGTGAACATGATGTAGTAATCTTTGTTGGGCCCCAGTGTTTGGGCTGGGCTGGGCTTTTTAAAAAGCATATGTGCAAGTCGACAAGTCAAATACTAATAGAGGGGATTATGGGTCCTACCACGACGTTGGCAAAAATCAACGGGCATCTTTATATCGCAACGGTCGAATATGTTAGGTGTATCATTATTAAAGGCATATGAAGGTTTTTTTTTAAATAATCGAGAACGATTAAACATTACCCGACAATAAGATAGGTTGAACTTTGATCAACGTATGACCACAAAAATATTACTCTTAGTATGATAAACTCAAAATTTCTCGAGTTCATATAATTTAACTACAGAGAAATTCACCAATTAAGTTATCTTCTAAGTATAGAACAAAAGGGAAAACTTAAAAGGCAATGATTTGCAAGTCGCAGTTGAAGGAGTCAACTGTGTAATGCTAGTATTAAAGTACCTTAAATTATATCCTATCCACCAAAAGTGCCCTCACCAACCTTTATTTATGAGATTCTAACAACAATACTAATCGAGTGTAGACTTTCTACAGCTACTATCTTGCTTTTTATACCATAAATAGTTTTTATTTTGTGTTTGTTAGAAAATCCAGCCTATAAACACTATATTAATATTGTCCGTTTTAAATCAAAAGCTCACACGACGTTATTCTTCTTAAACTATTGTTATGGATTCTTAAGCACAGAAAACGTGTTAATTGTGTGAGAGTGACTGGACATTTACTTATATGTCACTCAGTTGAGTTATGACAATTCAATGTGGGTTGGGTTATGCCCCGACAAGTTGACAGATAGAGATCATGTCCAAATGGATCAAGGTTTTGGGTCAAAGGCTTGCATAGCTTGATTCTTCTTGCACCGTCATCATTGATTCTTAGTCTCATAAAATGTGTTGGTTGTGTGAGAGGGATTTGATCTTTATTTATATGTCACTCCATCACGTTACGCCAATCCTATGTAGGATAAAGTCTTAACAATGTTCTCTCTAGTAAATCAATTATAGCTTATTGCTTTGTTAAACCCAACTTTGGGGTTGGGGATACCCAAGTCAAAGGGACGAACTCTTATGGTCTTATGAGATGCATTTTTCCGAGTGTGCGTTCTATTTAGATTTCGAGTATCTTTCAATAATATTGGGTGTTCCTAATGTGTGGGTTGTATATCTCCACTTCTTGTACTTTCATAGTACTAATGGACATTGACGAATAGATAGGTGTTTTTTGGATAATCGAAAACGACATAATACAAGTTTGACATTTCGATATTCGATGTAAACCTAAACTCGGGTCATTAGGCCTACATGTATAAAAGTTTTTCATCTGACAACATGGTAAATTCTTTGTATATTTTACGCGTGGCTGAAGAAATATTGCTTCCAGTGAGAGTCGAACTCAGGATTTTCCGAGTTGATACGATTTGACTCAATCGAGATGACGAATAGACGTACAAGTTACGTTCATATGTCAAACAATTGAAGTCAAACACAATTTAGGAGGAATTGACATAGAATAAGCCAATTAGGTAAGGTCAATAGGTCGTTTAATGTATTAGAAGTTAAGAACGTTCAACGTTTGTGAAAGCTTTGGTGTTTGGTCGGCAATTAATGCGGGTTTTTAAATTGGATTGCATGTGATTATCGTTAACTACTCTTTCATAAAACCTCCAAATTTGATTTTTTCCCTCTACTTGATCCATTAATTCCATGTCCACGAGTCATCGTCCAAAATTTTTTTTTTTTTTTTTATGACAAATACAAAGTGCTTTTAGCGTAAGTGAGAGGCCTTAAAGTTTTCGAAAATGATAAAAATCTCGACAATTAGTATCCCAGTTATTTCAACTGTTAAGTTGGATGTCAAGGAATCAAGTGAATTTGTGGGCTTCACATTTCACACATGATATGTAACGACCCGTCCCGACAGGACCCGACAATCGTTACAGGCACCATGGGCCACTACCCCCAACCCATCACCACACTGGGCCAGCCGCACTGAATCCCCCAGTACCTGGTAGGTTGTTGGTGAGAGTCGAACACACGACCTCCCCACCCTTTAACATAGTGCCCATGGCAACCTATGCTACCAACTAAGCCATGTCGGGACGGGTCGTTACATAAAAACTGCCTTTTTATAAATTTCCCCTGCCAGACACGGGCCTCAGGGTACTCTCCAGGATCCATGGTCCAGACAGCCCAACCCATCACCACACTAGAGCGGACGCACCGACTCAACCTAGTACCTGGTAGGTTGTTGAAGGTAGGAGTCGAACTCCTCACCTCCCTTTAACATAGCGTCCTAAGACCAACTATGCTACCAACTAAGCCATGGCCTAGTTGGTAGCATAGGTTGCCATGGGCACTATGTTAAAGGGTGGGGAGGTCGTGTGTTCGACTCTCACCAACAACCTACCAGGTACTGGGGGATTCAGTGAGGCTGGCCCAGTGTGGTGATGGGTTGGGGGTAGTGGCCCATGGAGCCTGTAACGACTGTCGGGTCCTGTCGGGACGGGTCGTTACATGATACATATGAAATCATATGTGTACAACTCAATAATTAAGATTTCAGTTGTTGAAATATCTATCATTATTGAAAAGTTTTGGCATACAAGACTACAATATTATTCTCCACACATAAAATTAAAAAAAAAAGTCCTTTTATTTAGAGATTCATGGACTTAATGAGGAAACGACAAATTTTATTAAGTAAAATCTGTTATGAGATACGAATAGGTGAAGGTATGATCATAAATAGAAATAAAATGAGAACACGAATAAATTCATAAACTCATGTAGCAAATCTTAAATTTTTGAGCAAATTTTAAATTTTTGGGATAAATACTTGGACAATGATTATGACAATAATAGTATTATTTTTATTTTATTTATGTATCTTGGACATCATATTCATATGCTTATCTTTATTCATTCGTTTGCTTCCATATTTATTAATTCAGGTAGTAACAAATAAGAATTCCAATTAATTATTTGAGCTTTGTAAAGGTGGCACGTGCTCAAAGTATGGTGAGTTGTGGAGATACTTTTTGTTAACAAAGAGATACATACATACATACATATATATGTATGTATGTATGTATGTATGTATGTATATATGGTTCCATATA
Source organism: Tripterygium wilfordii (assembly GCF_013401445.1). Classification (NCBI taxonomy): domain Eukaryota; kingdom Viridiplantae; phylum Streptophyta; class Magnoliopsida; order Celastrales; family Celastraceae; genus Tripterygium; species Tripterygium wilfordii. The sequence continues at coordinate 636,989 of NC_052241.1, read as the reverse complement.
TATATATATATGTATGTATGTATGTATGTATGTATGTATGTATATATGGTTCCATATTAGGCTTTAGCTTTCCATGGACAACTCATGTGCTAGCTTTTCACCGTAGTCCTTAGAGCCTTTCGCTAGTTTTCCTTTTTAATAAGGGAACTTAGAAGCCAAGAAGAGAAAAGAGAGAAAAAAAAAAAGAATTATTACCCTCGATTCACGTGTAGATTAATACCCTCGATTCAATTGGCATATCCAGCAAACTTTTTTGGAGTTGGAGTGACCCATGGATGAATGGTCTTGTAATTGTCTAGTACGTATGAGACAAGAGGACTCACGTTCCCTAGAGCTTAACATGGAGTCCAATGTTATCGCATTTTGGATGAGTTTATCCTTAAAAGTATCCAAAGATTAATACCTATAACCTAATTTGACAAGTTATATAGTTGGTTCAAATGTGTTATGTAATTGTCCGATACGTGGGAAGGGAGAACTCACGTTCCCAGCGCTTATCATGTAATATGGGATCCAATCTACAACAGCCCAACGTTAATCTCGTACTCGGCCCAATAATGACAAATTACTGCATTCATATGCATAAATGCATTTTTTGTGGGCCCAATATAAATGAATTAATCCAAGAGTGAGAAAACGAAAGAACTTCTGGACAAACATAGTTGAGGTCCAAAAACTAGATCAGTAATCTTTTTCTGAAAACATCACATTGAAAAAGCATAACTGAAGCCACTCTCCATACAAATGGTTGCTGGGAACCAAGAAAGAACAAAGAAAAGAATGCAATTCCCTGCAGAAAATTTCCATTTGTACTAGTTTTTTTAATGGTTTCATTCTCTAGTCTAAAACTAACTTCATTGTTTCCTCCCCCTTCCTCTCTTTGCTTGCTGCACTTCTGCCTGTTCTTTCCCGGTAACCTCTGAAATATCCGCTGCATAACCAGAAAGGCAATAAAAATAAGAAAATATCGACGCATTTGACTAGCTAGGAACACTAAAAGAAGTTATGTTACTATAGCTGGCATCCACTAGCAATCAAGTAATTGGTTGATAACTGGATATCATAAAATCATGAACTCAAATTCCATAGGCGTCTGGTGACTATTCCATAATTCCACTCACAGGACAAACCAGTGCCTCAAGCTACTTTACTTCCAGACGACAAAATACTGTATTTCCACTGGACATGCATAATATTTCACACGAACATAAAAAGGCTTAGGAGATAGACAATACCATCAGGGCCACGAGCCATCAAGGCAAAGAAAATGTTGTTTAGCTTTTCCATCTTTTTGGCATCTTGTGCCTGGTCTGATTTAAACTTGAGACACTGAAAAGAAAAGCAAAATAATCCAATATAAGGTGAAATCCTACAACTTTCAATTTCATTGGTTGGATGAAGCAAAAACACCCAAACAAAACCATTTTGTACTAACTATTCAGCAATAGAGGAACCCCCATATGTATGTAGGGGTCCATTATGCACACATACAGTAAATAAACATATGAGAAGCTACGGTATGCACTTACAATACGAGCAATCATGTTTAATCTTCCGCGGCATAAGCTTAAGTAGAGCAAAGGATGTGTGAGTTTTAAACTGAAATTATCAGTCCTTTATCCCAAAAGCTTAATAAAATCAAATTCTCATGTCCATGAGAAAGTTTGTAAGGCAAAAAATAAAAAATAAAAAATTAATACTCCCCATCCCTCGCCGTGGCAATAGACTAATAGGTTCATCTTTTTCTCTATTATTTTGGAAAATTTCCAATTAAAGCATTACAACCAACAACGAAAGGAAATCATTCAAACGACTAACTAACAAATTAAATTTGAAGAGACCTAAAATCACAAACTCAAGGTATGAGCTGAAGTTGAACAAAAGGAAACTTTTCCATATATCCCAAAAAGATTACAAATCAAAGGTCAGAATGAGTTTTGAGATGTGCCAACAATATACATAACTTTTGCTCAGGTAAATTCCAAAGGATAGCCAACTGAAGCACTAACTCGTCAGCCGGATTAGCCTTGTGGGACAATTGTTCGCATAGAAAACAAAAGAGGATCAAAAAAATCGGTCTGATATTATACTAGATAATAAAAGACAAATATTACTTCAATTTTTTCATATGTATCTATACCTCATCACTGAGATGAACGCATTTTATCCCAAACAATATGTTGCGGTTGACTACACAAATCCACAAGAGATTAGCGAGAATTCATCAAAGGGATTCTCCCAAGTATTCTAAACTATCAACAACAACTCACCCTCAGCAAACAAAATACTAAAATAGACAGATCCATAACCACTTCAAACTCATTGCAATTTCACCAGCAAGTTATCATTCCAATTCAAAAGAATAACAAGAGATGTTCATTTTGGTGGCACTGGTTTTGGTACTCGAATTGCACGGTTTAGCTTTTCAGCAAAAGGATTTGGAATTCATAAGAGATTCTGGGTGTCACAAATTCACAGAGAGCACAATACAACATTCTACTACCTCAAAAATGTCTTAATTCAAGATAAAAATCAATCCAATCCAGCGAAACACGATCAAAGCATTGTTACTTGGCACATTGATTGCATTATAGACTGTTATACATAACTATCAACTAATAAAGTGGAAAATATCCTAAAAATAAATTTAGTACGTGAAGAACAAAAGGAAAATTAAACAGAGAATCATACCTCCCGGTTATCAGTGACCTTAAGTATCAACTTTCCATCGCAGTGCCTGTACTTCATCGAATACCGCGTCTACAAGCCCCAATTCATATGAAGAACAAATAACACGATAACAAATTGTTACCAAAACAAATTCCCAGTTCAAATTCTAAGAACATTAACGACATAAAATCAATCGAGATTGATAACTGTAAGCTTAAATTGATTCCCAAATCAAAACTCCAAACTTGCTCCTAAATTTCTATTACTTTTCAATCAAACAGAAAGGAAGGGGAAATCAAATAAAAGCAAGACATAATCAGAAGGAAAAAAAAAAAAGACTTACGGATTCCGGATCGGAACGGAACAACTCTACCGATCTCTCCACAAACTCCTCCCACGATGTTACATAAACCATTATGATGATAATATGTAGATAGAACTCTCCCAAACTTCGCTTCAACAATCGCAGAAACAGTCGAGGCACGCTCGCGCAGCTCTGCGGCTGATCTGAATTTTTGATTGTGAAGGAGAAGGAGATTCAAAAAGCCCCGTTGAAGCCCACTAATCGAAACGGACTGAAGAAAGGTCTAAAATCCACAAACTACTGGGCCTAGATATTTTTCTTCTGTAGCCCATTAAAGTCCAGCGAGGTTGAAGGGACGCTAATCCTGGCTGTCGAGCAAAAACTGAATATTCATACTCCGGCCTCATTATACAATGGAGTCTGGACAGGCCTAGGTGCCGACTTCCCCAAGGCCCATAAGAATCAACTGATCAAAGCCCACAGGAATAGGGGAAGCAAAGATACTTGGGAGAAGTTTGTTAGGAATTACGCGCGGCGGATAACTATTAGTCAACATGTGAATTCTGGAACAAACATTTGATTTTGTTTAGCAATTTAGGAATGCTATTTTTTCCCGGCCGTCGCAAATGTGAAGATTGACGCACATGATTTATGTAAAATTATAAATCCCACATACCTCACATGATTCATATAAAATCACATGCGTCAATCTCAACATTTGAGATACCTAGGTCAAAAAACACCGACATCCTTGGTATTTTTGGATTTCGTTTATCAAAGACCACACGAGTGCAATTTGAGTGTTTACATGTTTCCTTAATAAACAACGGGTTATTGACTTAGGTGATAAACTTGACTGTGGTAACTTTTAACACAAGCAGGAGGTCGTGAGTTCAAGTCTCATGGTTGTTTTCATTATTACAATTTGCGAGATGGATCCTTATTCAGCTCAGCGTATACGAATTAATACCATCCTTCCTTCGTTATCTTTCTGCACTGAATCTCGACCATGTGGTCCGAGATTTAGTAACAAATTGTCCGGAGAACAGCTAGATATGTTATATGTTAAAAATTTTCCCTTCACAACTGGGCTATCGGCTCTTGCAAAACATTTTAACAACTAACAACAAAAATTAAAGATGCTTGATTTTACAACTTTGATGGGACAACTACACAGGTTACCAAAATCTGTCTTGTGGGTGAAGATTTGTGGGGAAATAATGTCAGGTTGTAACTTAGTTGTGTCTGTTCTTATACATAGTCTTGTCATTTTACAACTTCTGGTCCATAAAAAAAAGTTAAATCAACATTTTTAGGAAACAAGACCTAACATTTTCTGTCACATGGAGCCCAATTTCGTTCTGGCACTCTTTTGTGCCATTGTTCTAACATATGTTTGTTTCTTCCTCTTCTTGCTGTGGTACATGTGATGCTTGATTTAGACAACTTGTTTTTTGCATTGGTGGCTTAGTTTTGTATGGTTTCAGCTGCATAAATGTTCCCTGCCAAAATGGCTAAGCCACAGAACCATTGCTCCCCACCTGTTCGATCAAATTCCCAAGTGAAAATTAGTGTTTGTAGTTTGTACCCTCATTATCTATCTGACACTGCTTTTTTTTTATCATAATTTCTCAAAGTAATACTGCTTCATGTAATCTGTAAATGCTTATAAAAGTCCCACAAAAATAAACCTTAATTCAACTCCAAACACTTGAGACACATTTTAAATTGCATACCTAAACTTGAAGCGGACAATACCTCACAAAGTAGTGTTGATTTGGACTATTCACGCTCGGTGATCTCACGGGTATCCAAATTTATTTCAGCTCATTCCTTTTGGATTAACATTCTAGGCAGGACCACTGAGTATTCTCCTAATCTTAATTTATGGGATAAGAAAAGGTTTCTCTTTTTTTCTGGCCAGAGAAGCAAGAGTCAGAAAATTTGGATAGGAAATTGAGGCCTATGTTCAAATGACAAGGTGGAAGTGGTCCTATAATCCTACCGGTGCAATCACTCTCAAGTTATTTTTCTTTCATAAGTGGTGGCATTACGCTATCATTTTTTTGAGGGAGGAGGGAATCCAACGTTGTATGCTGTAAAAATTATAAGGAGTAGGTCCCAATTAAGCCTGTTAAATGTCCCTCATCGATTTATTAGAAGCAAACTATGTAGTTTATAAGCATGGTCTATCTCCTTATAACTTGAGACGTCTTTTAAAAGGATAAAACCACAAAAACCTTGAGCCCATAGTGCGGACAATACCTCAAATGGATTACTGGATTGAACCAAACTTTTTCACTCCTCCTTCTACTTCTACCTCCTTTCTTCAAATTATAACAAAGCCAACTCACGCTTCTTATCACTCTTTTTTTTTTTTTTAAATAACGAGAAACCCGCTATCCAAAACAAGACTACATTGGACCTCGTCTTACATGGTAAACTCCAGATACCCGAGTTACCCATCCCCCACGCGTCAGACAATTATAAAGCTTTTGGTCAAAAAAATTGATGACTCTCAATTGAGGGGCAAAAATAAAGGTTAGTGATATGTATGTGTCAATCTTATCATTTCCATCTTTAGAGAATAAGCAGCCTCCCAAATGGACTTCTTGAGACATAGGACTCTTAAAAATTAAAGTGGTAAGAGCTCTCTTTAAGACTCTTGTTCAAAGTTGCATATATATAGGTTTATTTTTGGGAATTAACGGCCAAATCAGCAAGTAGTTGTGTTATTCATGAATCATGTATAATGATTGAAAACTTATCAAAAACTCCAAAAGCAAAAGAAAAGTTATCATGACACATCTACTTGATCAATCTCATCCTCCTCCTCATCATCTTCTTCTTATTCAAAGTTTATCTCAATCGACCATAGTATATCTGCCTGCCTTCATATATATATATATATATATATATTTATCTCCTCCTTTAATAAAGTTGATATGAACCCACACACCATTAAAGAACTAAGCTACTACTAGTGTTTTTTTTTTTTTTTTTTACTTAAGAGAGTCATATATTCTTGTTATAAAGGCTGCTGCTGCTGCAGCTTCAATGGAGAAAAAACGAGAGTAGGCAATCACCCTTGTATCATTGAAAAGCCCTAATCAACAATCATATAATCCGTTTGCAGGTGACAAGAGCAGCACCTCCATTAGGAACTAAATTAGAAAATGAATTTCAACTTTTTTTTTTGGTAATCGAGAATTCCCCAGCTCAATATGTCAATCGGACAATTGGGCAGCATTAAATCAGGGACCTCCTACATTTTTAAGGAGTTATCATCGTCAATTTCACCATCTCAACTAAAGTTTCTTTATTAAATGAAATTAACATTAAATAGTTAAAAAAAAAGTGTGAATTTATTCAAGTCAAGGGAAGACATCAAGGGGAAAAAAGAGGGAGTGAATGATGATTTGATTGACTACTTGTCAATAATTGTAGCAGAAAACCATAACCAAATCATGTTTTTATTAATTAGATTTACAATCAAATAATAAGGTAAAGGTAAAATTAATAATGTGCACGTCGTGTCACACTCATATTGCCTAACCATGCGTCTCACGCCAACCTTTGACAAACTGAGAAGGAAAGACTGAGTGTGTGTTGTGTCATGGAATAATGGGGCACTTTGTGCCACGCTCTGTGCTTTGGTCAACTTATCATATCGTTATATAAAAAATTTTTGTGCGTGCAAGTATAAAGTCTTAAATTTAAACTTATATTGGATGTTCACGTCGTGTTCAGTTATCAAAAAAGAAAGTGTGGGCCCTAATCTTTTTTTACCAACTACAAATTGTGATTGTCAAGCTAATCGCACTATCAGGTTCTATCCACATAACTCGTCTGTTAAGCACCTAATACTAGACATTAAGCAGACCAAAAAGCTACCATTTGTGCCTTCAAACTAATTACTAGACCTACCTTTTTCAAATGTATAGAATACAATTATTATAATTATTGTAATATAAAAAAAAACATATAAAGTGCAAAATTTTATACATATAGCCTATGTACTCGAAAATTATATATATATATATACACACACATGCTCTTATCCAATTTATATTCCTCACGTCCTTGAGGATTTCATCAGTTGGCGGCGAATTTGTGGAGAGCAGAGTGCGCCTAGGCCTTCTTCATGTTGGCTTCCTTCCTCGACCTAATAAGGTTTTTCTTTATCAATGTTGATGCGCCCGATGTAATGCTAATGCTTGGTTTGCGGTTGGATGTATGGTGTGAGATTGCTGTGACAAACTAGTGGTTGCTGCAACGTTCCCAGTGAGTCTATTGCATTCAGTTGAGAGCGCAAAATTTTACGCCATCAGAGAAGATATCAATCTAGCTACATCTTTCAGTATAATAAATGTATTGATCATTAACGATTCGAAGGGGTAGTGAAGAAGATTTAGTCTGCAGATCTCCATGTGAATGAGGATGACAATGTGATTTCATAAATTAAGAATTCACGAGGGGTGTTATATAATCTCGGGTTTCTATATTGCCCTAGGACTTCTAATGTTGCCCATTATATTACAAAATTTGTTCTACTTCGGGGGTATGGATTGCGTCACATGAGCCTTATTAGCTTCAGGAAATTGTATTGATATATTCTTTGTCAAATGATTCTTAATAATATGTCCTCCTTCCTTTAAAAAAAATTATACACACGAACAACTTCTCTAAATTAAGAAAAATAAAATAAAATTTCATAGTATAGCCATAAGTAATAACATTCAAAAGCAAGAATATAAAACAATTCATGTGCAATCACAATTCATTTTGGGCATATAAAAGGTCGTCCCTAATATTCATACATACATACGTTTGTGTATATATATATGTGTGTGCGTATGTGTGTATAATAAGTTCCATTTTACCGGAATCTCCTACATTAAAAATCAATCTTTTGGAGTGGAAACACTTGGACCAAGTAATGACTGGATATGCCTGCATTGTGGCTTGTAGGGTTGACCATTCTTGATTCATTAATTAATTTAGCGACACAAAGACCCCACAAAGATGTGGTCGTACATACATATATATATATATATATCTAATAAGACTTGGGAAAGCTGAGTGTGACTTCAATGGCCAGAATCCAGAGAGATGTCGATCGATGCAGCCAATTAACCTACAACTGTGGAAATCGTGAATGTTACAATTCATCACAGAAAACTGAGCAAAGGGGAGTCATGAGTTTCAGATATGCCGGCTTTAACTTGTCGGGATGACTTACCCTGCAATCTCTGCATGCCTTAATACGTACAAACTTTCAAGATTATAAATATCACTGACACTGAAGAATCATTATAACGTAACTTTATGTTATGGGAGTTCTCATATACCGGATCCCATAAATTTTTTAAAGTGCGAGATCCATTTTCAATCATTCATTAAGTCAAAGTGTTGGGCCCAAATGTTGGTAATCGTCGGTAGAAAATAAATCTCGTACTTTAAAAAATTTATGGGATCCCGCGTGTGAGAACTTCCGTGTGTATATATGTTTATAAGTCCATTAATTTGCTTCATTGTCTGCGTAAAATTTAGTAGGCGGAATTAATATGTGACAGCTCCAAACCTGGCCCGACCAAATTCAAATTTTATGTCATTTCAATGTTCTTAAATAATTTGCTGGAGTTAATTCTATAATAATCCACAACTAATCTGTTTTAATATATAATTTGATTTAGCTTTGTTTAATATTTCTTGTGGAATCGGTATATATAAAGGGTCCAATATGGAGAGTGGGGCCCTGGGGAGAAAGTAGTTGATGGGCCCAAGATACGGTCCCACAAAAGGGCCCAACGGTCGGCTGGCCACCCCATTAGGTAACAAGAAGAAGGACCATTAGGATTTTAGGTCCTTTACAGGATTTTTGGATCCGATGAAGAGAGACGGCCCTCCACTCTTACTCTCCCTTTTGGACGGTGAAATGTCAAGATTGTCCATAAATACCTACCATGGTTTAGTTGGACCAAAATTTTGAGTTTAACTCTTCAACCAACACTTTTTTTTGTGACTGAGGAACCATCCAGTCCCATGTGTACTTCGGATAGTTGAGTGGACATAAATATTGAGTTGTCGGAATAGTCCGTATCACACTGATGACAGGTAAAATTGGTTGAAATCCATGCGTGAGAAATGAGGTTCCTAATCCCTCATCGGAAGTGGACAGGCCTAGGGAACAAGGAGAACTCTATGGAAATACTCCCAATTGATTTGAACTCCCAAGCTTAACGTTATTTACCTTAAGTTCAAAGATGTAACCAAATGAGCTATTGCTTTGATACCAAAAACTTACGATTGGGGATTGATTGCGAGCACCCTGTTAAGGTGAAACCTTTGATTTTCTTTAACAAATATTATAGGTTAATAGTTACTCCAAGATTGTGCTTATCACATAGAAATCAGAGTGTTCTTGTTTAGTCTAATGTACAGAAGACTACAACAAAAAGGACTCATATTATTGAATTAGAGAGTGAAAATGTAGCAGGAAGTAAGAACATTTTTATCATTTAAGTGATGTGAAGGGAGCAGTTGGGCACTAACAGATGTGGGGTTGCACAACTTGGGCTATAGATTCATGAAATAACATCCTCAGCAAGACCGAATTTCACAAGAGTAACTCTTAACATGTAAGAGTTTGTACTTTGGACGTCTGATATAGACATAAATTTGAGTCATCAGACTCATGCGCATATAAAATTTTCACCTGACTACAATGAAAATCGAATTCAAAACCTCTCAAATCCATACAGTGTAACCTTAAAAAATTCACCAACTAAACTATCAGTCAATTAATCAAAATGGTTGTAAAAAATAAATGCTGGCAAAAGTTGAAAATGATTGTCAACTTCTATATAACTAATATACACATTTTCAACGTTTCATTAATGAAATCCATATATCCTTTTTTTAAGAGTAAGAACACTTGTATTAACAACAACCAAGCACAGATTACATAATACGAATAGGAGGATCCTCCTTCGAAAACAATATAAGAAAATAACAATACAATAGCATGAGCAAATGTATATAATTTTTTTTTTGAAGCAGACAACGGTCTTAAAACAACAATTACGACACTGAAGTGAATTGCGTTGAAAGCTCCCAAATAAAGAGATTTGGAGAGGAGCTCCATAAACATCACTTGTTTATGATATTTGAAGATATTGTTTCGTGAATATATCCCACACAAACAATATCCATTCTTCCTTGGTCATGGACCATATGCCATTATTACTAATTAATCCAAGAAAAAGATGCCCTGTCCCAATTTTATCTTTTATAATTACTTTTTTGAATACAAGTAGAAATACAATATACCACACATCACCAGATCAAACCTATGAAAGTATAGGTGTCAACAGGCCCCACGTAGGAGGCACAAATCAAGCTCACACACCTCCTTATAAATATTCGGAGGAGGTGAGACTAGAACCCATGACCTCAGTCAGGGACATGTAAAGTCACTGTCACTCAACCAATGACTCATTTGCATCCTTTATAATTACTTAAAGAATTGCCTTTTATTTTTAATATGCAAATTTTTATGTCGCAATATAGTAATTCTATTATTATTTGCTTTAAAAAATATGCCACGTACGTACCAACATATAATTAATAACAGAAATTGAGAGGCGTACGATGTGCCGTATAATATAGTGTTTTACTAAAATAATCCGGGGGTGTATACTACTGTGAAATAGGAAAAGAAAAAAGCGCGGTAATGATGACAAGGACGGGGCACAAGTGGGCCCAGGATAACACGTGGGGGTGGCCTTTCTCATTTCCCTCTACGGTGGCACATTCATAGCAAATATGCCTTAAAACCATTTTAATTTTATTTAGGCATGTAAAACTGAATGGTCCATTTTTGGTTTAAAACTTTGCGACAATAATTGACCGATTGTTTGATTAAATTTATGTTAAAAAACTGAAAAAATCGATTATTTTCACCCCTAATTTTATTCTTCCAAACAAAGTAAAAAACAAAACGAATTGTTCATAGTTCCCCTTGTTGGATTGTGCCAAATCAAAGTTGCAAGCAATTTTCTTTGTTTATTACATGTGTACAATATCTGTCTAGCATATTTTTTAAGGAGAATCTTTTACTGCCAAAAAAGATTCGTTTGTTGAAATAGTAAATTTGATCGCAATAACTCAACTCAGCATATATTAATTATCAACCGATCAGTTGTATGATAGATAATTGAATGGGTTCTATGTTACTAAACAAAAGCGGAGCTTTTACTATTTGATTTGACTTGGTGTTAGTGTGTGTAATCTTATCGGATTAAAGTTGGGTTTTTGATTATTTGTTTTTGCATGTCCAAATCATATGGTGTATAAGAATTTTTGACTGAAAAGACACAGTCTTTTGATTGTTCGATCTTGAGGTTGTCAATTTTTTGCCCTAAAAATTCATTCGGAACAAACCCACAACAGGAAAAAGTTAAAAACAAAAACCTATTCCTTGGCTTTTGGAATTCCTTCTCTGATACCCTTCTTCCATTTCTCTTACCAAAAAAACCATTAATTCTCTACCCCCTTCTAATTTTCTTTCCATTACTCTTCATGGGGATGAGGTCTCTGTACAGGATTTGAGGTCTCTAAGTGTTCTATTTTGGAGAGCAACTTTTAATTGTTGTTGGAGGAGGAACATTCAAAGAACAGGTTTTGGGTGGACTCTGAATCAGATATTTTGAAGTGGGTGTGATGAAAAATTGCTAATTGAGAAGTAAATCAGAAGAAGGAAGGAGCAGCCATGAAGTTTATGAAACTTGGATCTCGGCCAGACACTTTTTATACTAGTGAGGCTGTAAGGTAAGGATGCCATTGATAAAACATGAAGTTGTTGGGCAGTTGTTGTTCTTTTTTGTTGTTTTGATTATGTATTTTCTTTGAAGGAGATGAGAAAAGGAGTTTCTTTTGCTTCAAATGCAGGTCTGTTTCCTCTGAAGTTTCCAGTGACCTCATAATTCAGGTGAAAGGAAGTAGATATTTGCTTCACAAGGTAAAGAAAAATGGTCCATAATCTTTAGTAGTCAAGGTGTTTGTTAAAAGTCTCCTGAATTATGATGTTACTGTTTTCTCTGTTTTGATTCTATGGAAGTTCAATTTTATTTTATTTTTTTTGCAGTTCCCTCTGTTGTCTAAGTGTTTGCGTCTGCAAAGGCTATTCTCTGAATCAACTGAATCTTCTAGCCACCAATTAATCCAACTCCCTGATTTTCCTGGTGGAGTTGAGTCATTTGAACTCTGTGCGAAGTTCTGTTATGGTATCACAATCACTCTCAGTGCCTACAACATTGTACCGGCACGATGTGCTGCCGAGTACTTGCAGATGACTGAGGATGTTGAGAAGGGGAACTTGATATACAAAATTGAAGTCTTCTTCAACTCCTGCATACTTCAAGGATGGAAGGATTCTATTGTCACACTACAAAGTACAAGGGCCTTTCCATTGTTGTCCGAGGACCTTGGAATCACTAGCAGATGCATTGAATCAATTGCCTCAAAAGTCTCTACGCACCCATCAAAGGTGAGTTTGTCTCATAGTCATTCGAGAAGGGTTAGGGACGATGTTTCATGTAACGGGGCGGAGAGCCAGAGACTTAACCAAGCAATCAAAGGTTGGTGGGCTGAGGATATTGCAGAATTGGGGATAGAACTTTATTGGAGAACCATGATAGCTATTAAATCTAGTGGAAGAGTACCCTCCAAACTTATCGGCGACGCATTGAAAATCTATGCATCTAGATGGCTACCCAACATATCACCTAGAGATGGGAATGTTTATAAGCAAGAAGGGTGTGATTCTGATGCAGATACAACGTCAGGGATAAACTCAAAGCATAGGCTGCTATTGGAATCAATGGTAAGCTTATTACCGGTAGAAAAAGGCGCTGTTTCTTGCAGTTTCCTTCTTAAACTCTTAAAGGCATCAAATATTCTTAATGCTTCTTCTTCATCAAAGATGGAATTAGCAAGAAGGGTTGGACTTCAATTAGAGGAAGCAAGAGCCAGTGATCTATTAATACCTTCACTATCAAAAAAAAAAGACACCTTATATGATGTAGATATAGTTTTGACAATATTGGAGGTGTTCATGTTACAAGGGCAAAGTCCACCTACTAGCCCTCCAAGATCCAAGCTTGGGTTTGAGAGGAGAAGGTCAAGGTCTGCAGAGAATATTGATTTTGAGCTCCAAGGGAGTAGGAGGTCGTCTTCAGCATCTCATAGCTCAAAATTGAAGGTGGCAAAGCTTGTGGATGGATATCTTCAGGAGATTGCAAGGGACGTAAATTTGCCTCTATCGAAGTTTATTGCAGTTTCAGAATCCATCCCTGAATTCTCAAGGCTTGACCATGACGATCTCTACCGAGCCATTGACATCTATCTCAAGGTATGTTTGGTCTCATTAGTTAAAATTTGTTAAGCTTGAGTTAGAACAAATGATGTTTGGGTCATTAATTTTCAAATGTCACATTCTAGGATTCTCTGTCCACTACCAACAGATAACCAACTCTTTTGACCTTGGAATCATATAATTCTTGTCCGAATTCTCTCGATTCCTTAGTGGTTAGGATTAGGCCGACCTAATACATCCTGAATACTAAAATGGGACGATTTGAGTTGTGTTCATCGTGTCGATGATCTATACAAGATTATAGGTACTTACACGTCAAAGTAACAATGCAATCTTTTTGGTTTTCCAATAGGAAAGGAGAGAAATTCCAGGACCATAGTTGCTATTGTCCTTTCAGGCTGAGAAATGCTGATGGATTTTCTTCTGTGTCATTTTACTTTGTATTTTACTCCCTTAAAATGATCAAATTTCAAATTACCCAGATTGTGTTACTAGCAGTGGAATTTAATGTTCATGTAAGTAAGCTAATTCAGGTCAATATGCAGGCACATCCAGATTTAAACAAGAGTGAAAGAAAAAGGTTGTGTCGAATCTTGGACTGCAAAAAACTTTCTATGGATTCCTGCATGCACGCTGCACAAAACGAGTTACTCCCGCTAAGGGTAGTAGTACAAGTTCTTTTCTTTGAGCAAGCTAGAGCCACCATGAATGGTGGCAAAATGACTGAACTGCCAAGTAACATCAAGGCACTTCTGGCCGCTAACGGTATTGACCCTTCAAGGCCTACAGCACCATTAAGCACTACTACTTCCATTCCAGCAGATGATCAATGGAGTGTCTCAGGCCTTAAATCACCTAAGTCAACTTTAAGGATGAAGCTGACCAAAGACGATGATTTGGACATAAATGGCATGAACCCGGATGGAATTGGACGATCTTCCAAGTTTAAGGCTTTCTGTGCCATTCCAACGCGACCCAAAAGAATGTTCAGTAAGTTAATGTCTACGAATAGAACTCCTAGTGAGAAAAAATGAGCGAGTTTTGTTAATTACTCGATTGGAAGTAAAACTCAATACTCTTGAGATCTTGTGATTCTTGAGAAAATGCTTTGTAATCTGTAGCTCACGCCAGAAATGCCCAATGTGCATTATTGATGTAATCTAAATATAATAAGAATCAACAGTTTCAGGACAGGACTATGTCATTTGTGGGAAAATAGAACATCAATCTGAGTTAGAGATGAACAATTGTGAGCCAATATTTCTGTTTTTTTTTTGTCTTTTCAACACCTGCATTTGTCTCTTCTTCATCTGATTGGATCTTAACATGTTAATTGAAATAGTTTCTTGGTACTTTATTGTGTCCAACACTACGCAGTGCTGTTAAATTTGGACTTTCTTTGTCATACTCTATTTATATTTAGTTAATAGTATACTATCCCAGTGAATCATAAGCATAATAACTTTTGTTGGCTTCAACGACTATCCGATCTTATGCTCAGTCGGATTCATTTTGGTTCAGTCGAAATTATTGGGCGTGAAGAGTTACCACAATAAACTTCACCATCCCAATCAAAGCTTGTTCAGAATCAAACTATGAGTGGCTAACAATTAAAGAAGATGTATAGTTACACCAATAATATATGTATTGACATGTTTGAGTGTTGCTGATGATGATTGGTGCATGCTGAAGAAGGCATTAAAAAACATGGGTAGTTATAAAGCAATCCATGAATGATTGTGGCAGTTGGGGCATCATTGTTCTCTTAGTCTTGTAGTAATCATTGTAGTCAATTATAGTCATCTTGGTTTTCCTCAAATAAGATCCCCATGTTCAAGCACCTTGCAATATTCCTCTCCACACACCATTAGAGCTACTTAATTAGTCTTTTTACAATCATTAATCTTCCTCCTTTATGAGCTAAACCATTAGACGACAACATCTCATTTTCCTTACTTTTTGATATCAATATTTTTAAAAAATTTAGAAAAATAATAAATGATAAGAATCAATGATTTTGATCTAATATTGTATTTTACATTGAATAAAAAAAACAAATTCTTTAAAGAAAATACATTAAAAAAACTTGAATAATTCTAAGCCGTTGGATGTAAAGTGTGTAACATGTTATCTTATTTTCTTAAAAATTGAATAGTTGAATACATGGTAAAAAATTTACACACTTTTCTATTTATTATTATTTGAGATTTTTCTAAAAATATTTTATATCTAAAATATGAAAAGTAGGGGAATAAGAGCAAACATATCCCAATCCCGACAGAGTGCTTGTTGATTGACTACAATGTAGAGTTTAATCTGAACCACTTCACAATAACCTAGTTGGTTATCTCTTCAAACTTAGGGCCTAAGATGTCCGAGGTCGAGAGTTCGAACCAATCAACTAAGATATTTCCTTGTAAAATCCTGGTTTGTTGGGCTTGTCCCACGTTATGGCTTCTATCCACGTGGGTTTCAGCATAGTCTTGAATGTCGTCAGCGTGGTGCAAACTGTTCTAGCTGCCCAAGTTTACACCAACTCAACTATTCCAATGACATGTTGGACGGAGTGGTTTAGCGTAATGAAATTGACGGGGCAATGAAATGAACATTGATTTCATTTCAACCCATTAATGATTGAGTTGTTAAAAGTGGTCCATTTCATATGCGCATGCTCAATCTGTAGCGCTGCACGCGAGAAAAAAAATTCAGGCTTTGCATGATTCAGAGAGCAAGTTTTTTCCATGGCCACCCTAGCAGAGACAAACACACACACAGAGATATATATATATATATATATATATATATATATGCATGTGAATGTGTATGCACTTTATTCTGATGAGAGTACATCCTAATGTTTTACGATCAGAAGGTTTGTGACTTATGATTCGTTGCTGTCATTACAAACACTTTAAACTGCTTTACTTTAACTGAACAACAGCCTATATGAAGCTAGCTAGGGTTTAGCTTTGTTTTTATGTCTTGACGTCGATTCATTTTATTGGAAACAAAAAAAAAATAGGGCATACTTTGATTCAAACCAAAACTTCATCAATTGGGTTGGGAAATGCCCTAGGACATCAATTATTCAATTCGGTTGGGAATGCCAATTAAATCATTCCATGAAGTTCAAATATATATATATATATATAACCAAATTATTTCGATACTATGTTGGAAATCCGCACCCTAAACAATTAATTATATTGTCCGTTTTAGGGTTTCGATTCCCGTTGATAAATCAGACTCCAAGATAATATAAGAAGAGTAAATGCAAACTAAGTCACAACTCGCATGTTAACAGAAAAGGACAATTATTGTACAATGTTGACAAATACGTATTAAACTTGGGGGAAGATCACAGAGTAAGAGAGCCCATTGGGTGTGTCAAGGTGATTAATGAGTACGAGGCAAATTTGCATATCATTGTTTTTTTGTTTATTTTTTTGAAACGGGGAAAGGGAATTCAAACCCTAGTCATGAGGGTGATACACACCATCCTTAGTTATCACTTCAAGTAGTAGCTCGGATATATATGTCATTGTTAGCTACTAAGAAATTATAATGTCAAAACAATGTTAAAGAAGAAGTTAATGGGGGAAAACTACAGTGTAAATTTATATAATCATTCAACTAATTGCATGCTTTGTAGTCTTTATGGTTTGACCTTATGATTATGCCTCAAGAAAGTGATCAGTTAAGTGGAAAGTCATACATGTCAAGGGGCTATATGTATAAATATTTTATATTGTTTATATTTTGGATTTCAATTTATAGAAAATTACTTGGACTCCAAAAAAACTAAGCGCTTGTTATTATCCGTACATTGCATGGGTTCTTTATATGATGTCTTTAACATTTAATTGGTTCAGATTTTGAATTTTTTTTTACTTTCTTGGGCTCCTCTTCAATATGGGCGTTTCAGCTGGAATCTCTTGATCAAAGATAAGTAGCCTGAAACAAGAATAGGTCAGTAGGTTAGATGGCCATAGTCGTGGATGATCGTGATTACTCCAACGTTCAAGTCAGTCTCAGTCCATCTCTAATAACAAGTGTAAGTATTTTTTGTAGTACATCAAAGAATCATCCAACATACCTTTACTTGTCTCTTTGTATTTATAGTCCTCCATTGTATGTGGGGCCTTCCTACATGTTATGAATTATTTGGCCCATTAATGTTAATGGCCCAAAATCGTGCCATGACCAAAGGCCGATCTTGTGCCGTGATCGTGGGATCTCTTATTACCTGCTCCATTCCTAGCCCGAACACGTGTCTGATGATTCTGCAATCTTTGGAATGAGATTTTTTTATTCCTTTACAAAGATTGAGGTCTCAAGCATTACTCCCTTCAATGATAGTAGGAAAAAGAAAACAAACACTAAGGCTAAATGCTGAATTCTATTTTACATTGAGACCACTAAATTTGTAGAACGAGCGTTCTATTGGGTTACATTTGGGCCCACGGATTAAGGCTCTCCCAATTAGAAAAATGAAGAGTTAAAGAGATGAGAGTTAAGTGAGGAGTTAGGAGGGAGACTACCTTTGCACTCTTTTTTGGACATTGTGAGTTACAAAAATATCATTATTAAAATCAAAATGAGTGAAAAAAAAAATTATGAATGATTATAAAAAAGCTAATATTGTGAAGCCCAAGCCCGACCAGTTGAAGCCCGGCCCGTCCTGTTGATGCGCAGCTCATCTAAAAGGCCTAAGCCATGACACTTGGTCTTGTAGCCTCTCACCATTGTGACTACTTTTTTCATTCTCTCCTCCTTGTAATACACTAATTAATACTCATCTACTTCCCTCCCTTAAACCAAACCAACAAAATTCTAACCATCATTTCTCCTCCTTTTAACACCTACCTCCACCATTCATTCATAATAATACCACACAAGCCTTGGCTGACAGTAGTGCAAGACGAGTGCCATTACAAGAGTAATCCTTGAAGAGTCTCTCTCATCAGCTTCCACTGACATTACAGAATTGACGCAGATTTGGCTATTGCAAGAACGGCAACACGAGAAGCTATTCGGGCCCGAAATTATACATCCAACAAGGAAGCTACAGCCCTGTCCGTCAAAGAGCCGTCGTGCAACTAACAGTGCGTTTTGTATTATTTGAAGCAGCAAAGCGTCCGGACTTCGGCCGTTTAGGGGGTTCACGCGAATGAGGACCAGCACTACCAGTAAGAAATGAAAGTGGGCTTAATCTTGGGCCAAGGGATGAAATTGGGCTTTTAGAGCTCGTTTGTAAGTTCAAACTTTAGAGTCTTAACCCAGGCCCAAGCATATTAGGCTTTTTCTTGAAAAATCACCAATCCTTTCAAAAGCTCGATTCATTGGATGCACCTGAGATTATTACAATACCATAAAAGGGTTAGTGGTAAAATTACATCTTATTTTAAATCGACTCACAATAGCAACTTTTACTTTCTATATGCATCATATCTATGAATTTCACTTCAAAGCGCACTTTTGCTCCTTCTTTAGTATTCATCCAAATGCAAGCTTTTACCAAGTAGTTGAAAGATTGAAAATGTGTATCGTCAACTACAAAATATTACTATATTTTCGTTAACTACTTGTATTTAGTTTTAAATTCCCAACATTGAAACAAATCAAATCAGAAAACAAAAGGCAAACATACCAAATTAAGGTTTGGAAAAACGGTGACCCATATTTAACTACTAGGCGTAAGAGTTGAATTTGCGACCTCCCACATTTACAATGAGTTACCACAATCAACTTATCATCCCAACTAGAGCATCATCCCAACCAGAGCATCGTTAATTCTGCAACTTACACCTTGCTAAACATTCCCTACGTCCTAAAACTAGAGAAATAGAAACAAAAAACAAACAGTAGTTTTTCTTTAAAATGCCATAACATCATGCCTTCTTTGCATAAACCCTCAATAATTACTTCAATTTGGTAGATAGTAAAATGGATGATGGAATTTTTCTGACCAAAAGATAATGTGAAGTTCTTGTGAGTTCGTTTAAGATGTTAAATATTGGGGGAGAATTCATGTGTATACCTGCCCGTCGCTAAGCTCCCTTTGTCCTTGGATACATCATCTTCAAGCATCTCTTTTTTGACCTCTTCAATCTTTCACCAACCTGCAAATACCATATTATAAATTCAAATCAATTATCTTTAAAAAAAAAACAAAATGAATTAAACGAAAACAAGCCAATAACGAATTAACCCTAAGATAAAACCAGAGTCGCCATGATTATAAA
Source organism: Tripterygium wilfordii (assembly GCF_013401445.1). Classification (NCBI taxonomy): domain Eukaryota; kingdom Viridiplantae; phylum Streptophyta; class Magnoliopsida; order Celastrales; family Celastraceae; genus Tripterygium; species Tripterygium wilfordii. The sequence continues at coordinate 617,392 of NC_052241.1, read as the reverse complement.
CAAAACAAAACAGAGAAGTTCAAATAGCCACTGGATAAGGGGCTACACAACACGACATGAACCTAATAACGAACGAAGGAAAAAAGGATGAAGCCGTGACCGCAAGAGAACAAAAAAAGGCATGGAACGAAACAGGGGACTAAACGGGATAAGCCCGAATCAATGGCAAATCCAGACAAACAGAACGGATAAGAACGGAAAATTAGGCGATTAGGGAAGGAAAACTGGGTGAAGGAGATGGAACAACAAACTCACCATCACAAAACAAGCAGAATGAAAATTCATTAATGTCCACGGGCCAGAAGAAAACGAAAAAAGCAATCCTTCTTGACGAGATTTACAGTCCCAGTTACATCATATTTGAGCTAGTCTCCGATTTCATGTTTTCTTTTTAATTCATATATATTTTCATTTCGCGTCTTTGTAGTATATCTGCATCTTCTGTTTGGGTCTCAATTTAGGTAGGTTTGGCTAGGGTTTCCATGAGCATAGTACGCATAGTGAGGCCTCTTCCCAGCAGATTTCGCTGGAAGCCCTACAGGCTTCCGGATCTGGTGATGGCACCGATCAGTCGCCGGCATCGACGATCTTGAAATTGAACCACTACAATACATAGATGACTTGGAGGAGGAGGAGGAGGATGAAGCCGATGATGGAGGAGGAGAGATTTTTTTAGGCAGTGAAAGGAAGGCCCTGATCTTTAGAGAAGAAGGCGGTGGCGATGCTCGATCATATTCCTCGATGAGATTTGCGAGATCCTCATCAGAGGTAATCGACACCAGAGCGTCTAGATCCTCCGTCGGCAACTGACACCGCAGACTCACTGATGTGCCACACAACTCGCCGAGCTTCAACAATAGCTCTGTATACCACACACCACAACAATTTCATCCCAAAAATCACACTCGGCACTTAAACGCACACGGCACACATCGATTCCCTTCAAATCACACGCTACAACAGACATACACACACATACATAGAAAAATTAAAGTTAAAATGGTAAAACTTAGGAATGGATGGACTGACCAGAGAAAGAGATGAAGCGATCAACGGCGAGGACACGAGTTTCGCCGCCAAGATAACGGAGTTTGCCGTCAGGATAACGCGGGAGGATCTTGCCGCCGTAGCTGCAGAGGAACTTGATGGTTGAGGGATTCATGGATTCGAGATCTAAGTGGTCCAGTGAGTTCGGATAGAAAAGGAGGAAGAGAGGGGCTTGAAGGATGCTTGTGGAGCTGCTGCTTCTTCAAGCCTAGCTTCGGTTCTCTTGAAGCTCTATTTATAGAGATTTTGCTTACGAGTGTGTGAATGTGGGGGGAAGTGAAAATTGCAGAAATTGCTTTTTCTGCTGACGTCTTAGATTCCCCCAACAACGGGGCCGGGGGCCCCTTCAGGTGGCCTGTAGTGGCTTCATCGCTATGGGATGTGTAGTACGAATGAGGATCGTCGATCATATGATAAATGTGATCAAACGGTTCTTCATTTTGTCCGTTTGAAGCGTAAAGACAAATAAGTTAAGCAGGAAAATGTAACACCAATCAGATTATATTTATCATATGATCAAACGGTCATCGTTGATACAACAGTGGCCTCACCACTACAAGACCCGCATGCATAGTACAAAAGTGAGTTAATTATATTTTTTAACACCGAAAAATAGGGCTTGTTACGATGTAATCAGCGAAAGAAATTTGGTTACAAAATCATCATCAACAAATAACAATTGAGTGATCGAGGTAAATTACACACATTTCGGTCAAGAATCCCGTTAATTTGGCATATAATCAATAATTATTGGTCAATAAGTGTTTTGAATGATGACTTTGTAACAAAAGTTCACAACGCAGTCTATAACAAATACACGAGTAAATTTTTTATTTGTTCATGAGTTTAAAAGAGTCAACAAGCAATGTGGATAAAACTAATAAGGGGGTGGTGTTGCATTTAACCGAAAAAATTGTGGGGTGGACCTTGGTATTAGCGAGTTAGGCGCATGTATCTAAATTCGATTGGGTAGTCATGATTATACTCACAACTTGTTTATGATATGTATTAGGACATATTGTTGTGTTTGGAGTTTACCATGCAAGAGTCTATTTCAAAGTAGATCGACTCTTGGGTGGATTATTCGCCAAAAAAAATTCACATTTTAATGTGCCAAAATTGATCTCTCCTGATTGATAAGTCACTACCCTAAAGAAATTTAGTTGTCAGGATAAATCATTATTAAAAGAAACAAATCGTGATGCAATACCTAATTGTTTTAAATTTGGACACAATATGCTAACGAATACATCAATCAAAGAGTCATCAGGCCACCAACCAAGATAGAGTCGAGGTGTCCATATGAGAAGACACCCACATGATAGCCGATGACTGAACATCCAAGGGAATTCAGAGTCCTAAAGGATATGTATCCTTGAGAATACACTGTAGGACCTTGTATAACTCACATTTTTATTGTGTAGATCACTCGAAAAAACACTTTATGACCTCAATCCTATCACCTAATACGTAACCAAAATCGATCAAGTTAGGGACACCATCAACAACAAAAGCCATCTGGGGGTGTTCCCTTCCCCATTACTTCTTCGACCTAAGTGTACGCTTTTGCTTTTTATTTCTGGAGTCCCCTAAAACGAATTGCATTTCATTTTCAACCAACCTAAAGATATTATTAAAAACATAAGCAAGATATTGTATGAAAACAAAACCAAAAGCCAAAAGGGAGAGAAAAAAAAAAGTTTTCATGTTCACTTTTCCTTTTCTCTTGGCCCACGAACGACTGAAATACCCTTCCAAAAAAGAAAAAGAACTGTACTTTTCTCCCCTGCCAAACAAAAAGAACAAATTCCAGGCAGTAGCAATACAAAACTGAAAACTACTTAGCAAATCTCAAGTATTACCACTTAAAGACAAGATAAGTTGGATCAAAGTTCATTACGTGCTCACGAGAGTACTATTCACGGTAAGAATCGAATTGAGAATCTCTCAAATTCATACACTTTACTCTAGAAAGATTCGCGAACCAAATTATGTGGTTCATACCGGTTTAACTGTAGAAGCTTCTCTATCACATTATATTGTTCTCGCTGGGGTCCACATTCCAGGTCATGGTCATGGATGATGGGCCATGATAATTACCATGCGAACCCGCAATCACTTTTGTTTGCAAGGGAAGACTGCGATGTTCATTAGACGTGGAATGAAACTATTGGACCCCAAGAATTAATATTGTTTAAACTATTTTTTTGGGTTGGAGATATTGTAGTTCATATCATTCTCAATATTAATTTCAATCGGATAGTATGTAGGGCTGGGCTTTGTGGTCCAGTGACGTCCAGGGTCCACCACCCTATGGTATGGAGATATATATCTTAGACTCTTTATCCATCCCATGGGACCTTTCAAACAATCGCAAATTATAGATGATGGTGTTGATATAATGATAAGGTGTACGTTAGTCATGTTATTTTATTGGGGTTCAATCATTTTCGAAGTTATAATAAGCTCAGGTTTTCTTGACAAGCATATTTGTGAGTTATTACGTAGGCTCGCACCCAAAATGATAATGGTTGCAGGTCCCAACGAATAAAATAAAATTAAACGGTGCAAAGTTTCAAGAGGATCAAGTGTTCATAGTTTATACACAATCCCACAATTAATTACAAGCCTCAAGAGCCACTATAGTTTGAAATTTGAATGATATAATTTAGCACACTCATGTTTTTGTGGTGGTTATCACAATCAACCTGATTAAACAATTGTGGTTCAAAGTTGATATAATTAATCTTGTGTTAGGGATGTGATGATTTGACTAATATTATTAATATAAATGATGAAAGTATAGAAGATACTGGAAGCTGTTAATCATATACTAATTAAAACTCTTTTCAAACCACGAATAATTCAAATGATAATCATATGTATGATATTTCATAGAAATCTCGAGTTCGAGCCTCCCCTCTTCTTCCCCTGTGATAAAAGAAAACCTTTTTTTTTGGGGGAGGGGGTGGTTGGATTGTCTTTTAAAGATAAACTTGAAGTGGCGGCTTAAGCTAAGGTTTCATACAATCATCCAAGATAGCATAGCTCTTCCCACGAACATGAACTGGCATGGAGTCCTGCCATAATTAATTAGCATATCCACCTTAATCTCTTTCTTTCTTTTCGTTCATTTGTTTAGTTTTGAAAAATTCAAGAAAATACATTTGTTTTTAAATCATGGAGATATGTGTTGGGAATATTTCCTCGAATATATTTTGTTTGCATATATAGTATATTCTAGTCCAAAGAAAATAAAAAATATAAGGGTTTTGAGAGAGTTGTTCTTCAAATTTAGTGAGACGGGATGTGCAAGGGACTTGAGTTGAAATCGAATTCAAAGATTTTTCTTGTATCGTTTTATTCTTCCTAGTAAGAAATTAATATTCTTTTCGTGGACGTAAGCAAAATTTTGCCGAACCACATAAATTTGATGTGCATTCATGTGATTCATATCAATTTATTTTTGCGACATCAAACAATATATATTAGAAAATGTTCAAAATCTAACTGTTAGTGCATAGTGTACAATAATTTCAAAATTACAACGAAAAAAAAAAACTCAAACGTAAGAGATCGAGGTACGAATATCTCCCTCTTTTCAAAGAGATCTGAAAAAGAACATGCGCTTTCATAGGGAGCAGAAAAGGTAAGACGGAGTGGACTTTATCTCCTTATCCTATGTGAGTGATGAGAGAATATCACACACTTTGCTTGGTTCATTCACCTTCATTAGCCACTTTAATATTTTCAAAACGTGTAGGACCCAAATCAGATTTTGAGACAAAAACATCAATATCATTCCCAGGAACTGTAGATTCTTCATGAACGAAATTGTGTTCTTGAATTTTGCCTATGTGTGATATATTTCATTGTTCCACTTATGGAAATTACAGGGCATTTGATTGGCATTTTGAAAAGAGAATGAGGCGAGTATAGGGTGAGAATCACTCATTCCCTCGTTTGTTTGAGTTTGGAAGGGTGGAATCTCAAACTCATCCCACCCTCATTCCTTACTAATGGAGATTAGCTAAGCTCATTAAAATGGTGAGATTGACTAATCTCCACAAGGGAAAATGAGTTTGATACTCAAAAGATTACTATATCCCTTATTAAGAAGTAATCACAATCATTAAATTAATCTTCTTATTTTTATGTACAAAAAATTGGATAGTATAGAAATTATACAATTAAAATTCTAACACTAATGCTCACTTTTCATTTTATATCAAACACGGTAATGTTCATCTCACACTCATCTCATATTCACCTCACACTCGCTTGAAGCTCGCCTCATACTCAGTCTCATTGGATTAATAACCAAATACTCCATTAGTATCTTGAATTTTGCTTTGGTTTTGTCTTGAATATATTTGGGGATTGAATACGCGGTTAATACTTTTCTCTTTTTCACACATGGAAGGGACCCACTTGGGCCACTTGTAACTTGGATGTGAGCCACACCGAGTTGACACGGAAACCCCACACCGCAAGTTGGCATAATCGGTTGTCGTTTTGTGGGGCTGGGGTTTCCTCAAAGCGTGTGAGACCACATGTGTGAAAGCCTAAGGCAAGGTTAGTAACTTTTTAATTTTGACCTAGCCACATGAGTATGTTTTCCTCGAATGTAAAACACCCAAATTAGGGGGGACCCGAGACCCCAATGTTTTGTTGGAAGGATATGATCAGGGAGTGTTTGTATGAATACATGTACCATTTTGAAACTTTTTTTTTTTTTTTTTTGATGATTGATGAGGGAATACATCGAAAGCATATATAATCCACCGTTCCTCATCTCAATGATAAATTTATAGAGCACATATAATATCCACAAACAACATAGACCGGTTAAGTCTTGGACCAAAGTCCGATATGAAAATAAAGTCAAATTCACGTCAAATGAGTGTTAGAACCTGCGAGTTAAGGGTCCTCAAATGATAGTTCTCCATCCCAAAAGAAAGAAAAAAAATAATTCATTTGGTGACTTAAGGGTGACCAATGAACGAATTATGTTGTTTCTGTGATAAATGAAATGACAACTGTACTTAGAAATATGTAGACTTCACAGACCTTGTTTTGTGAAAGAGTGAATGGAAGGTTTATTGTTTTTTTTTTAAAAAAATACAGTTGAGAAATATATTTTACGTTAGAAATCAAATTTTGGATAAATATATGTTTAACCCAGTCGTGCGATAGCCAATCAAGTCACCTTTCGTTGGTGAATCGGAGGATTATTGTTAAAAAACAAAGAAAAATCAACTAATTAATGTTGGTTTGATCAATAATACCAGACAAGGTACGCTAAATTAAGGGGAAGAAATCCAGGCAGATCGGTTTTCACATGCCCAGTGATCCACAAATGGTGGAACATAGACGTGTGTTAGGTGTGTATCGATTTTAGGCTTCGTGTGGGCTATGGAGATGCTGTGCATGGGGCCCCATCATATATCACATTCATACCAGACGCAGACCATGAAACGGGAGTATCCTCTGCATGCCACATGCAGGACATATCCACCTAAATCACTGGACTATTCTACCATCACCACGCCACGTCAGAGAAAAGATAGTATCCTTTTTTCATGCCCAACAATTTTAGCGTTATATCCTGCACGAGTTTCAACTCAGTATTTGACTATTTTCTGTTGCCAGCGTGAGAGTTTATAGCTGACTCAATTATTCAATGGATATGTTGGGTTGAGAAAGTCTCAATTACCAAAAAAAGAGAGTTAAATGTGTTAAGATCCCACATTGATTTGTGACACACAAACCATGTGGTTTATAAGAATACACATATCCCTACCATACTAAGAGACATTTTCTTGAGCTCAAATACCATTAAGTGAGAATGTTCAAAAAGAACAAATTCGTGCTGATCCGATGTATCCATGAGAATAAAAAATGAACGATTGAAAGTGGAATAGCACTGGCAGGTATGGAAGGCTCCCATTGATGTGGAAATTAGGGGCTTAAAGAGGATAATATACTCTCTTAGATTCCAAGACACAAAGAGGCTAGGGACCAATCTGTGGAGGAAAAGTGCGTGTGAGGAATTTTTGGTAATGGGTCTCAATCTTCTCGCACGTCTTGAAGTGGTTGAAGGTTTGAAGTTGTTGAAAAGATTGAAAATTGGCAAGACAACACCGACGGCGACCGACTCTCGTGTTGAAAATTATCTCCAAGTCTTTCTAGAGTTGTCCACCCAATTTTTCTAGGGCAGTTGCTTCAATCAAAAGACTTCCAACTCAAAAAATGCCAAGAATATATGAGACCGTGGATGTACCATTCCCACCCTCACGCTTTTATTTTAGAAAATTATCTCATCTATTGCATTGGAACCCATAATTTTTTTAATTTGGAAGAGTGAGTACCAAGTGACTAACTAGACTAGATGAGTAGATGGTAATAATCCAATAGCCCATAGTTGAGCTTAACGAGTTAGCCAACGAAACAGAAAATTGGGCCGTAGATGTCCGATGGACTGCCTGCTTTAATCATCTTGGAACTGAAAGGCGTATGGAGCTTTGTGGGCTCTAACCCACCTTGAAATCTTGCTTTTATAAGAATTAAAAAAGGAAAAGAAAAGAAAAGAAAGGGGAAAAACATGGAACCAATGTTTTATAGCATGCAAGTCTTCATGGGTGTCCATACAAAAAAAAGAAAGTCTTCGTGGGTGTGCTCTACAAACGGGACACTGACTGACTGACCATACGTCAGGCTACCATTTCTCCTACCAGAAAATAAAATATATCAACTTTAGAGAATCTCTAATCTAATTTTTTTTTTAAAAAAAAAAGAGGAAAGAAAGTTTGAACCCTGATCACCATAGTGATTACACATTATCTTTACTAGTCCAACTAATGGTTTAGGTGTTTCGAGTGAATTCATGGTTATACGTGTCTCATATAGCGCATATGAAATTCTGTACAATTTAGTTAGCATTTTTTTTTTTGAAACAAGAGGTTTGGGGAGAGGGTAGGATTCGAACCCATAGTCTAAAGGGTGGGTGATCTCTCACATGCAATGTGATTACAGTTCAACCAATGACTCACTTGTAACTTAATTAACAGTTGAGATAACTATAATATCAACTACTAATATCCTTATTATAACTCATGTATTTATTATGTGAGTTTATTATTTGTTAATAAAATTGTGGATATATGACAGTGGAGCCCCTCCAGAAAGGCAGAAACCACACGCACCACTCGTTTGAATCAAGTTCCAACCAAAGCAAAAAGCCAAAAATACCTGCACACCTCCCTTTCCCACCAACAAATGCACACTCCTCCATTCCTCTTCCTCTACGACCACCACCTGGTTCACCATATTCCATGGCTAAGATTCCCACTGCCGAATAATTCTGTTCCATATTCTCTCTTCTCTGTTTTTCCCACTAAAACATGATTACTTCTTATTGCCTTTCTTCCCCAAGAAACACCGCTCCCGCAGAAGCATTTTTTGTCCGGAACTCTCACTTGCATTTCCACAAACACCGCTCTTTCAATGGAGATAATGTGCTCTTCAAGCCAAACCCATCACCACCCAAGTCTTTTCTTCCTGCCTTGAGAGGCAATAACTCTAGATTAACTCACACTTTCGCCAGTATATCGTCTTTTGCTGAAGCGGATGGGGAAAATCAGGAAAAGAAAGAGACTAAGATCGAAAAGTCTCACAAACCTGGAATGGCTCAAGCCTTCAATATATCTTCCAGAACGGCCTCTGCGATCTCAATTTGCATAGCATTGGCGGCTCTCAGTTTTCCTTTATTGATGAAGTCTTTGGGGCAGGGCTTGGCGTTGAAGACCAAAATCTTGTCTTACGTGACGCTATTATTTGGGTTTTACATGGCTTGGAATATTGGGGCTAATGATGTGGCCAATGCCATGGGAACTTCTGTTGGGTCTGGAGCTTTGACGCTCCGGCAGGCTGTGTTGACTGCGGCGATTCTGGAATTCTCTGGGGCGCTTTTGATGGGCACCCACGTGACCAGCACAATGCAAAAGGGAATTCTTGTGGCTAATGTGTTTCAAGGGAGGGATACTCTGCTTTTTGCTGGTTTGTTGTCTTCTTTGGCTGCTGCTGGCACTTGGTTGCAGGTATGGTCTTTTGATTACTTTAATTTTTTGTTACCGACTCTATTCATTGATCGTGGACTAATCAAATGTTGTTAGAAAGCAAGTCTATACATTGATGATTGATTTGTTCTCCCACATCCGTTAGAAAAATGTCTATCGAGTGTTTTATATGGGTAAACCCACAAGTGTATGGGAGTATCAAGAACATAAATCTCATATCGGTTAGACAAATGTTTATCGAGTGGTTTATGTTTTATGCCCATTTCCGTATAATTAACTAGGTCTTATGATGAAAACAAAATGTTTATGCGATTCCTGTGTTATTTCCATTAGAACATTGAAAGATAATACTGAATGTAATTGCCTTTGAATCAGCCAAAACTCAAAACTGGACTATTCCTTTTCCATCCCATTCCTATGTCTTGCTAACGGATCAATGATAGGAAACTTGCCGCAGCCTTCACACTTTCTTCAACTATAGAGCTTAGGAACTCTGTAACTTCAATAATGCAGGACTCAATAGCATATGGAGATTGTGGAAATGGTTTGAAAATAGCCAGTTCGGCATCATTCTGATACCAAATTTAATTCTCGAGTGTTCCTGCATTTACAGGCAAGAAAGAGTCACCAAATTAAATTCCTTTTAAAACTTATTCTGCAACAATGATCATGGCATTTCCACTGATATATATTTGTATTCAATATTCTTCTTTCTATTTCTATCGTTAACAAATTATTGTGTTATATGTACAGGTTGCATCATATTTTGGTTGGCCTGTCTCCACAACTCACTGTATAGTAGGATCTATGGTTGGATTTGGTCTCGTCTACGGAGGAGCTGGTGCCGTCTTTTGGGGTTCACTAGCAAGGGTGACTTCATCATGGGTGATCTCTCCGGTAATGGGAGCGTTGATGTCGTTTCTAGTTTACAAATGCATACGTAGGGTATGTAATTCTCTTTAAGAGCTCAATGATCTGCTATAAGCTCACTTCCTTGCACTAATGGCACCTACTACTTCCTTATCCTTTACTTACAACCTGTGTTTTTTCTCCAGTTTGTATACAGTGCTCCAAATCCAGGACAAGCTGCCGCTGCAGCTGCACCAATTGCTGTCTTTGTGGGTGTAACTGGAATCTCTTTTGCTGCTTTTCCTCTAAGCAAGACCTTTCCCTTGGCTCTAACCCAGGCTTTGGCCTGTGGTGCTGTTGGTGCCTTCTTAGTTGACAGAATTATAAGAAAACAGCTTGGTCATCTCCTTGTCAAATCCACTTCTATGCAACCAGAGAAGAATGAGAACGTCGTTCAAAATAAAAATATCGGGTTTCTATCCGACATAGAAGGCCCTAAAGGTACCCAATTGGAGATAGTTTATGGGGTCTTTGGCTATTTGCAGATCCTCTCAGCCTGTTTCATGTCATTCGCCCATGGCGGAAATGATGTCTCAAATGCTATAGGTCCGTTAGCCGCTGCATTGTCTATTCTCCATGGCGGTGCCGCTACTGGAGCTGCAATCATTATCCCCACCGATGTTCTTGCATGGGGAGGATTTGGAATAGTAGCAGGGCTTACAATGTGGGGTTATAGAGTGATAGCGACGATCGGGAAGAAGATAACAGAGCTCACACCAACTAGAGGATTTGCAGCGGAATTCGCTGCAGCTTCTGTTGTTCTGTTTGCATCAAAGCTGGGACTCCCCATATCAGCTACCCATACATTGGTGGGTGCAGTGATGGGAGTAGGGTTTGCAAGGGGATTAAACAGTGTCAGAGCAGAAACCGTGAAAGAGATTGTGGCTTCTTGGGTTGTGACAATCCCAGTAGGAGCCACATTTGCAGTTCTCTACACATGGATCTTGACCAAGCTTTTGTCTAATATTTTGTGAGTCTACAATCTAAATGATTAGGTTATGTAATTATGCATGTCGATATCACTCTTAAACATTTCTCCCTAATAAGTGTGTGGAATGTTTATCTTTTTGAAGTGGAAGTATATATAAGCACTGGAAGAAACGATTGGTTTCTATTCTTCAGTGTTGAAGAGGCCTTGTTCTTTCCAAAATTTCGGACCATGCAATATATTCACTTGGAATGCTGTTGAACATTCTCTGAAAATGATTATTTTCAGCAGCTGAAAGAAAGGTTGGTGCCATCTAAACTCCTTTAAATCTTGGTTGTCCATAAATGATGCAGGCGGAACAATAAAGGAGATGAAACCAATGTTTCATCAAGGTAAAAGAAAACTAGAATCCATCATATTTGAAAGACTCTCAAAGGTTTTCAATATATTTCTTCAAAATAAAAGTTAATGATCATTAGGGCTACAACACTTGAGTAAGGAAAAACACAAATACCACCAAATTACGAAAATGTCCCTAAACTTCCTAAACGGTGGAATTTGTCAAAAATAAAGACAAAAATAGGACGGAACGAGTCAGGGTAAAAATAGTCTTGATCACTATGTCGAAACGAGTCGCTCATGTCAAATTTCACGCGATTTCTCCTAACGTGACACTAGTCCTATTAGCCTATTTTCTTTAAGTGCCACTATTCCTATTAAACCATCTCCAATTGGGTACCTTTTAGTATCTCATGGGAGGACTGTTCAAAGTGGCATTTAAGGACACCGAGAAACATTTTGTTAACCGGCATTGGCAAGCAAGGAATCGGTTTCTAGTCAAAGTGCAATTTATTAATTATCTGAAAGGATAAAGATGAAAGCTCAGTAATACTATATTCACAAAGGATGAAATGTTGTTATCACCGAACCTGTTGCAGGCAATGGTTAACCTGATATTAAACTAAACAAACGACACATGGAAAGAACGATCCAAACAACATAATTAAGAAAGCGGAAATTACCATATGCAAGATTTACATGGTTCGGCGATGTGTTTACGTCTATGGAGTTGCAGAGATTTCACTACTTTTAGGGAGAAATAGAGTACAATGTGAATATTCTCTCTTCGACTTGGTGGCCGTTGACAAGAGCGAAAAGTACGAGATAAAGATACAAAAGACCTAAAACACAACATCTATTTATATTCCCGAATGACTATGAAATTGCCCTCCCAGTTAAGACGGTCTTTAACTGAACATAAATTATTGTAGAAAAATGAATATCTAGGAGGCTTAAACAAAAATTTCATGACCTCTAAGTTTTAAAAATGCCCAACTCTTTCTCATACAAGTTTTCAACCCTAAATCCATAATTTTCATAACCCTTGATCAATAAAAGGACTCCTGAGACAGGGATTCAAATCTTTCTTGCACCCATAATGTTACTATAGAGAATATAAGCGATAAAAAGCTTTTCCATTTATTGCAGTGAGGATAGTCATCTACAAGATTTCTCATGCCCAAAGCAAAATATAACATAAGTTATGGTACTACCACTTAGGAAAAAGAAGAAAAAGAAATACCGTTCGGATAGCCAACACACCAAAGTTTATAACGAAAATGATAAAGATCCTGGTAGTTGGTATCCCAGCTGTTCAATTAGACGGATAGATTTAAGTGAATTCGTGAGCTCCACATGTAATGCACATAAAATCCTGTGCATACAACTCAGTAACTAGGATAACTGGAATGCTAGTTACTGGGACCCCTATCGTAACTGATTACATAATGTGCACCATGGGATGAAAGTGTCATGGAGAGAGTTCTTTCACAGGACTTAGTCCGGGCAGCCACCCCAACCCTTTAGGCATCCTTGCCCTTGGAAGTGGAGGTACAAAAGGCTTCTTTACTCCCCCATTCCTTCTCCTTAAACAATTTGACCACCCTTCTCTGGAGGTATAGAATTCTTTAGCAGAACACATAGAAAAATCCTCAGAGTTACACCCACCACTGTCCCAACTTATTAGTGCATCTGACATCTCTTCTTTGCCTTCTGCAGGTCCTTCCACTTCATTGTTTCTTGAATGCCTACGTTTCAGTTTCTGAGCAGTGCTTAATGGTATTATATAGTACTTGTATCCAGGCAGCAGAGTCTCTTCTGGCCCAAGAAGGGACCTTTGAGGATTTCTAAAGACTTCTGGTCTTGCAACACACATCCCAGGATGCTTAACCATCACTGTAGATGCAGAAACTGCAGACCGGTATAGCTCAGCTTTTCCACCTGCATGAACTATCCTAACAAATTTTTTCTTTGACGAGCATATACCCATTGATGCAGAAGCTCTTCGTAATTCCTTTTCCCTTTTGCTTTCTTGATCAATTTTCCGCGGAATCCCTGAAATTCGAGAAAAGACATTAAGCATAGCAAATCCCAGAAACCTTCTTATCCAAATATCTCATTATGATCCACAGGAAGAGAATGTGAGTACACTGGAGTTTTAAGGAGTATTTTATGGCCGGCTAGCTATAAATTTGTATTACCAGACAGAATATGGTGATGAAACCAAGGCTCATTGTAGTCAATAGATTAGGAAGGAATGGCTGCTTTTTTCTTTTTTTCCTTGTCTACAACACAAAAGCCATGGATAAATGACAAGAAATTGCCAATTGGGTATCAAAGATGATTTGTTAATTTGATCCTCCTTCAATTCTGTTGGCACATCCTTTCACTAATGTCACATAACTATCATCTCAACTTCTTTAAATGAAAGTAATCAACTCAATTGTTCTAACAGTTGGTATTTCAATTATCTCGTATACACATGATCAAAGTCAATTTGTGTGGGACATGTTCATGTGCCTACAACTCAATAAATGAATAACTGAGAGACGAACTGCTGAGATTCTTATTATAACTGTTTTCAATAATCATTGCAAATAGAGGATTAATTGACCATAATCTATCAAGAAAAAAAAGATAGAGCCCCTATTTTTGTTAAAAAAGCTCAGTGAACATATAATTATACAGCGAAATCAGTTTGATCCTTTCAGAGCAGTGTCAAATAATACACCTCCATCAGTAAATAAGGGCCGAGCCGTAGCGGAGCCAATTCAATAATTTCAATAATATCTAAAATTTCAATTGTAATTCAAGAATCATGGAGAACTACAAATTATGGTATCGATAGCTTCTGTCAGAGTCTTGACATGGCTGTAACACATTCTTGATAGTATAATCCGGCATGCCCTCCGGAGCCTTTTGAGATAAACGTATCCTCAAGCGTCGAAATAGGAATGAAGAAATAGAACAAAGAATATTAACGTAGGGAATGTCATCGTTTCAACTAGCTTCTCCTTTCTTGGATCAAAGAATGTATTCGGAGTATCCTCCTCTTCTCAATGAATCTCAAGAGCGCATGGGTCAGCAGTGAAAAAATTGCTTGAAACTCCATACAACTCATCTGATTAGATACATCTATATCAAGTATTTTGCTATGATCATGCCACCGCATCAGCCTGTCTTCTAGTTAGTCGAGCATACAAGCCATCTTTGCGAAGTAGTTCACCGTGACTACCAACCTGCATGTTTGCAAATGAAATAATTAAGTTCATACTTCACTCTCCATGCTCAGAGTGACAACTGGGAGCTAAATAGAAAACAGTCGGAATTTTCACCCAGCAAAAAAAGCCAACTCATATATATCTAGAATGGTTTACTGGCACATTTCTTCTAGTGCAAGATAGCAAGTGATAAAATCAAAGCTTTGAACGAACCAGAGAGATAGTATATCTCCACTTCACAAAAAAAAGAAAACAACGAAATAGTGCAATACCAACATACTCGAGTCTTGAGTATTGTGTATTCAATAGTTAATATGTGCAATATAAGAAACTGCAGAAAAAATGCCCCGGGCTTCTTTTTTCCTTCGCATTATGTGAGTATAATACACACTAATCAGCCCTACAATTAACATGGAGATTAGTGTTTTTTTTCAGTGTTACCAACCTCGACAACTTGACCACCATCCATTACCACTATCCGGTCAGCAGCTTGTATTGTAGAAAGCCTACAGAAAGTGGAAGAAGAAACTTCAGACTCACGAAAAGGACATTAAATAGGAATGGGCTGGAGAACTACCTGTGTGCAATTACTATGACCGTTCTCTTCGCTGTTGAGTCACTTCTGACAGCACGGAGCACACCCTGGATTAAGAAAAATTATACTAAGAGCAGGTGTCTAAGCTGAAATTCTATCTTTTCCGAGTGGCAAGAGTGATGTAGTGTAAGAGGTAGCACCTTAACATTGTGTTCACTCTCTGCATCCAGTGCACTAGTGGCTTCATCAAGGATCAAAATGCTAGGATCTCTAAGAATTGCCCGAGCAATGGCAATGCGCTGCTTCTGTCCCCCACTAAGCAAATCATTGTCAACAATTGTACGGTAACCATTGGGGAGTGCAGAGATGAACTCATGTGCATACGCTTGCTTGGCAGCCCGTTCAACATCCTCCTGCTTTATATCTCTGGTACATCCATACCTTATGTTGGAACTAATATCCATACGGAAAAGTTTTGGTTCCTGTTTCAAAGTAGTTGTTAGAATGAAAGGTCAATAAAATTTACCTAACATTGATATGCAGCAGGTGAATGAAAGACCTGTCCCACAAATCCTATTATCTCCCTCAACCATTTGATGTCCAAATCTTTGATGGGGATGCCATCAATTGCAATCTGCAAATAAATAGCAATCATACTGAAAGGTTCTATGCAATCTAATTATCCAAATATTATAAAAAAAAGAAATAACATAATTACCGACTATTAAAATGCAAGTGGTAATATTCTCCCAGGGAGAATTCAAGCACTAACAGAAGAATGACAATCGCTAATGCGGGTGCAACAGATGAATCTATGTACACAAATATTTATACTAAAACAAGAAAGTGATATATATATATATATATTGTTTTTATTATAAGTTGCTTTTAGTGCGAGGCTCGAGGGAGGATTTGAACCTTCAATCAGTTCGAAATCCTAAGAAGTGGTTAGAGCTCCTTGTTAAGAAAGTGAGTTGAATTGCTAACTGATAATGGACATAGAAAAAAACTTATGAAGCACTCAACCATGTGTGTGCTTGAGCCTTGCGGCCAATGATCACATACACAGCAAGTCAACATCAAGAATAATTGTCAAATAAAGTGGGAGATAATATTATTCATTGAATATACTCAACTGACTTACAATTCTGCTGTAATTTACAAATTATTGTATCATATACAAGATTGAATATTCTTACCTGTCCACTGGTGGGCTCATAAAGACGCAACAAAAGATTCACCAGAGTGCTTTTTCCACTGCCACTAAGACCAACCTGAACAATATTAGAATATGGAGCTAATTATATATCACCATTATAGTTAGAGAAAGAAAACAAGCTGGAGGAAAAGAAACACTCACAATTGCAACTACTTCACCAGGATCCACAAAGATGCTGACATGCTGCAGTACAGGAACCTGTCCAAAGGTGTATATTTAGCTTGTTTCACATTATAGTGCAATACAAATTTCAGCATAATCAGACTTAGTGGAGGACAGTGGCCTGGAATTTGAATATCAATAGTACAAAATAAAAAACACTCATATTTCCATG
Source organism: Tripterygium wilfordii (assembly GCF_013401445.1). Classification (NCBI taxonomy): domain Eukaryota; kingdom Viridiplantae; phylum Streptophyta; class Magnoliopsida; order Celastrales; family Celastraceae; genus Tripterygium; species Tripterygium wilfordii. The sequence goes on along the minus strand of NC_052241.1, from coordinate 600,782 downwards.
AGAAAAAGGATCATGCATAATGTGTATGCAAAAACAAGACGGAATGGCGAATGCTCTCTTAGAAAGTGCCAAACATTAGCTTAAAAGGAAAATGAACTAAAATTCAGAGTGCTGTTCTTGAATTAGAAAAAAGTACAATGCAACAATAATAATCTACAGCATGCGAGACATTTATTCCTTTCATATTGTTTTTATATACATAAAAAAAAAAGAATTAGTTTGCATAAATAAAACCATATTGTTCGTACATGACATAGGACTGCTAAATAAGGAGTCACAAGATATATTTGTAATACTGAGGTATGAAACATACCGTAGGCCTAGAAGAATAATGAAAAGATACATTCACAAACTCTACATGCCCAATCAGCCTTTGCAACTTTACACCTACAAGAGGGTAAAATGAAACATTCAAATAAATAGCAAAGAAGCTAACTTGAAAAATTCAATGTTGGTGATTCAAAACGCAGAGAATGTTATTTCCATAGAAAGGAATACATCAAATCAAACACATTCAACAGTCTTAATGAAAGTAAGTATGGGTTTCCATTGGTCAGTTACAAAAGTCAAAAGATGGCTCGCATGCTCATCTAACTAAAAGACAGGCTGATACGGTGGCATGCTCAGTTAACTGAACCCTGTACTAGAAGACAGTCAAAAGATGGCTTGTATGCTCGACTAACTTAAAAAACAAGGTGCATGCATATCCCAAAAAACACCGGCAAAAAAGGGGGAAAAGAACCCTTAAAAGTAAGATGGACCACTTTCAAGTATAATAAAAG